>NC_133360.1:27535251-27868585 GCF_030506205.2 Paramisgurnus dabryanus
GTGTAGCGACAGCTCCGCGGGACGAGTCGACGGCGAGAGTTGTGCGGGACGGGACAACTGCGCAGGCTTCGGCAGCTCCTGTCGCGCTGGCTTGGGCGGCTCCGGGCGCGCTGAACGCGCTGGCTTGGACGGCTCCAGCCGCGCTGAACTGCGCTGGCTTGGACGGCTTCGGCTGCGCTAGACGCGCTGACTTGGGCGTCTCTGACTGCACTGAACTCACTGGCTTGGGGAACACCATGACATCGACATCGACGGCTCCGGCGGCGCTGAACACGCTGACACCGGCAGCGTTGAACAGGCTGGCTTCGGTAGCTTCGGTCACGCTGGCTTCGGGGACTCCGACCGAGCTGAACGTGGTGGCTTCGGGAGCTCCAGATGCGCTGAACGCCCTGACTTCCCAGACATCGCTACTGGGTTCAGTGGTGGCTGGTTCATTCTGTGAGGGTTTGAGACAGGGAACAAGAGAACCCAAGCGCAGGCGATATCGGGGAGTAAACATAGAACATTTATTAACTGAGACATGAAAACTATAGCCCAAGTGGGGGCAAAACTACATACAACATGATCTTTTACAAACACTGACTTGCCATGATAAACTAGACACTAATGAAAACATTTAACTGAATAAACACTAAGACTGCATGACATGACACATGTGAACACAATGAACCAGCACAAGACAAGAGACAAGAGGAGATTAAATAGGGAAACTAAACGAGGGCAACACAGGTGAGAGGGATGAACTAATAATGAATAATTAACAGGGAGAACAAGGGGGCGAGGACTAGAGAGGAGACACCAGAGGCACATGCCACAATAAACAAGGCATGAGACATGAAACAAGAGACTGTCAGAACCCTGCCATCACTATAAAACATAAATATAAAACAAGATTCTCGTGGCAGAGTCCTGACAGGTATAACCCAACCCGCTTTCTCTCCCAAGTTTGTTCACTGTTTTGCGCGTGCGCAGTGCATGGGATGAATGGTTGGAGAAAGCTGACGGTGCATGATGAAAAGGACAAGGCAGCCAGTCGAGCCAGACAACGATTTTTCATTGTTGGTCGACACCAGCCAAAAAGAGGAAAAATCCTGACCAAACTGAGGTACCCCTATTGCTAAGTTAACTGTTAAGTTACCTCAGCGTTTCTCAAAGTCAGCGTGGGGCATAGAGACATGACAAGTGGGGCGCGACAAACAGGTTTTGTGCCCATCTATATATTTCCTTTATTATGACCATACACTCAAAAAGCTTTTATTTCCCTTTTTATTCAGGATATATCTGAAGTTGAAACTCTGATCAGATTACTCCTTGTGGTACCAGTCTCGTCCTCTGAGGCAGAGATGAGCTTTAGCTTTACTAAATAAGCAGTGGACTCTGACATAATACTAGTTCGCGTCCATATAAACTCTTCATTACTCCCGCTCGCATTTGAATGACAGTATAGAGACTTGCCCACCGTCTCATAGACCACCCCTCACAGTATTCAGAACAAAAGCGGTCGAAAGGGGACAAAAGGGAGGGATTTAAATACCAGGTGTAAACGTAAAGTGTCTCTCTCGCCCACTTGTGATCTGATCGATGAAAACACATCTTAATACCAAGTGTAAACAGCCCCCAGGTTACGCACAACTATGACACAGCAGAGGCTGAACCATGTTGCAGTGTGTCACATCCATCAGGACAAATTGGACCTCTTAACTAAGAAGTCAGTATGTGCACAGTTCATTCCTTTTACACCGAGACGCAAACAATCTGAATGGTGATACATGTATGATTATGTAGGTATATGCATTGTTTTTTAAAGGTAGGAGTATATTCAGGTATGATATATACAAAGGTATATAACATTTGTATACACTATCAAAGTCATTTATATCTATATCTCTTTCCTCCTATGTTTAAATATTCATGTATTTACGCAGACAATCATACACTATTTTTATTTTTTATTATTAAATTTTTTTTTATATTATATATTTTCTATTTAAATATGTATGTATAATATGTATATACATTTTGTGTAATTTTTTTATTTCAGTTATTTATTATTTCTGACACTTATAATTGAACAGGTTGTGTTTGTTAATGTTTCCCTGTTTATGAAAAGCCAAAAACAAAAACAAAAAAAACAATCTGAATAGTATGTGTGTTAAGTTGCAGCCTAATATGTTGTAACATACCTTAAATGTGATTTACAGATAGGCCTTCTTTTGTATTTACATGCTTTTGTTTAGATTTTGTTAGTGGATGGTGAGTTTTGGTGATGCCCACCAATATGTGAAATCTGTTCTGAATAAAGGTGCAAGCTGCACTCCAGTGTGCCGCCCTGTATTGTGTAATGTATTGAGAGTTGAATTGTTCATAATACATTTGCTGCATGTAGGTGCCAATACAGTGATGGACTTGATTAATCTTTAAGTTCTTGTTTCTTTTTGATAAAATATTGAACACACAAAAAATTTGGAAACTGCCACTGCTGGCTAGTGCTTAAACACTTAATATAACTACTGTGTCATTATGGCATAAATAGTAAAGTGAACAGCTGCATTTACATTAAGTAGTCTAAATCAGTAAAAGTATCACAATGTATTGCTAATATAGGAACGGCAAATTAGCATGTTACCTTTTACACAAGAAGATGATTCAAAAAATAAATAAATATGCCGCGAGTTTAACCCCCCCCAATGGTAGACCCAAAGTTGCGCCATTGAATATGGACACGATTTCTTAGAGCCATAAATATCTAATGGTTTATGATTTATAATACCATCAAATGGCCTTGAAATATGATAACTGAGCTTTCCAACAATATATAGTTTGTTAAGATGTTTTTTAGAATAGGATATTTGCTATTTGCTGACATCTGCTGGTCAAACATGTGTTAATGCTTCCATGACATAATGTTATGAAAATAACCATCATATTATATATACAGAACTTTATGTAGCAAACTTACATTTATTTCAGCACTGTATTTTATTTCTTACCTGACAGAGCTCTTATTTGTGTGTATTAATGTTTTTTTGATAATCATATTTGCCATGTAGGCTTATTTGTTCTTGAGATTTCAGTCAAGTTTTCACGTTTATCTGTTTCATCTTGTCTTGTGTAAAGTGTACACTGAAATCACCTATCAGTCTGGGAACAAGACTTTCTGTAAATATGACTAAAGTGCTACAGCATGTGAATTTGCACATTTATTTCCTTGATGTAGAGGAATGAGGGTTATTTGTTATTTTGAAATATTGTGATGAAGGGAAATATTTCAGATAACATTTATTAAGTAGTAAATGATACAGATTCAAATAAAGAGTGACTCACATGAAAGTGTTATGACCAGCTGAAGCTTGTGTGTTTTATGCTGTTGTGTTGTCATTTAAAGTCACAGTAATGAGGCCCAAAATGTGCTTTTAATTTATATTAGGGTCTATGTTGATCACAGAGATTTTTGTGAACATAGACTATACTGAATATTGACTTGTGGACTTCCTCAGAGTCCACACTTTGATGAACTCATGTGTAGTGCAGACTTTAGGGACCCTTGTCCACAACGGTGCGCTAGAGTCGTATTTTGGGACAGACTCGAGCGTTAAGCTGAAAATAAAAAGAGAGGTCGCCCTTCAGTGAGAACTCCTCCCTTCCGTCATCTGATTGGTCCAATTGCTCTTTCGCTAGGACTTCTGGGTAGGTAAAGTGCGTGAAGCCTGCAGCAGTGTGGACTTCAGAGCATAAAAATGACAGATGGGACACCATACAAACTCGTATGCCACTGGAATAAAAAAATGTAAAAAACTGCCTTCCATACAGATCGACATATCAGTAGATGAATGCCAGGGGTGGATCATGCAAGAGGATTTTACCCTCGCTGTTTGGCTAGGACCAATATAGGCTGTGATGAGATTCTCTGGCCTGACCCAGAACAAAGACGGGATGTTGAGGCGGAATAATTTTTTAACAAATGTTTTACAGTTGTGCTGTGTACAGTAGCACATGAATGAATAAAAATGTGCTAGTGCATACATTGATTGTGGTTTTTTTGGTCATGAGAAAAGGTTTTGGTTTTTGAGGGGGAGAACCACAAGCAACTTACCAGTTTTAGATATATTGTTTTGAATTTATTGCACCAGTGTGTAATACTATGTTGTAGTGTGTGTGTTTTTGAAAGCTTGTGTGTGATGTGTGAGGGAAAAGTTTGGTTTTTCAGTAAGAGTGAATGGTTTTGAGTGTAGAGCTTCATTTTGACCTGAAAATATGATGTTTGGAGAATTGGGTGAGATTATATGGATTTGTGTTAACTGTTTTGAGAATATAAGGCATAGTTTCAAGAAATCTATATAAGCAACCGAGAAAAACTGTAATGTTACAACAAATTCACAACTTGTTTGACACAAACAATGACAACTTGACCGTTTCCCAGATAATCAGCATCTGTTTTTCATGAGTGCCTGTAACTTAGCCAACAGTTATACAGCCTGTTCACTGAACAAGTAGTCTATATTTTCATTATAACACAATGACTGACATTTTTTTCACATTAAACATCTCTCTCTCCAAATAGGCTTAATCAATCGCAACTGCTTTGCAACCAAAAGCTTTAGCTTACCTGAAAATAGGGAAAGTACTAACTTGAAAGGAGTAGAGATTTTTATTTACCTTTCATCAAGGCATCAAATGTGCAACAAACGCCATGCAAAACACCATTCATAAGCTGAAATGTATAGCTATTATATCTCTCACACACACAGAGAGAGCTGTACATACACATTCAGGGCAAGATCTGCTATAGGTACTTTATGTGCAGGCGACATTTCCATAAAGTACTTCAAGTGCTTTATTTTCACATACTAGTTTTGTACTTAATATACAAACAAATATTTAGATTCATTACATGAGAATGTCCTTCTTGTAAGCCCAGAGGAAATTATGTCATACCCTAGGTTTTTGTCAAACACTGCCACTGCATGAGGGTGAGGAAATGGTGAAGGAATACTTTTAAAAATCACACTTTAACAAGTTTTGTGGTATTTTTATATCACCTTCTTTAAAAAAAGGAACTTGGATCAACTGCTTCTTTATCAGCTTCTTAAACTGAGAACTTTAGAAACCACTGCTGCAACTTGAAGTCAGACAACTGCACAACAGCACAGTATGTATATGTATATTACATTTCTCTATATATGTTTAATCTTCTCATTATTTTAGGCATGATTGTTGTCATTACAGTTGTGTTACTATAATTATGATTTTACTGTAATGAGGCAGATCTGAAATACTTTATAATAACCATGAAACTAAATTGATTTTTGTTTTCTTTTTTCTCAGGAATAAGAAAAGAGGTTTGGGTCTTACATTGTGAGGTTCTACAAAGTGAAATCATGAACTTCAGACTCTCATCACTGATCCTGCTGTTACACATTCAAGGTATGAACACTATTTAGTTAACAACAGTTTACTTGTGGTCATTATTTAAGATTTTTCTTAAGACAACCATTGTACTGTATTATGACTGAAAAAATGAAATGAAAAACCGTCATATATAATATTTATATAATCATATATATTATATATATATATATATATATATATATATATATATATATATATATATATATATAGAGTTCCCAATACATATCCATATGTTACAAATTAATTATTTCCTGAATAATAATAATTATTTTCAATAATGAGGGCTGTTTTCTGGTTCAATATTAAAAATTTTAGTTAAATGAATATAAATCAGAGCTGGGTAGATTACTTAGAAATTGTAATCAGTTACTGATTACAAACAACATGGCAAAATTTGTAGTCAGTAACCTAATCTCTTAGTTTACACATTTTGTGTATTGTAATCTGAGTATTTTTTTTTTATTACATTTAGATTACCTTTGACTTGTTTATTTGATGCCACATATATTTAACCTCTTACACTCTGAGGCTATTTTGGGGATTTCCGCCGGGATTTGGCCTACCCAATTTCAAAAGCTTCTCATACCCACAAGCAGAGGTGCACATACAAAAGTTTGGTATCATTTTACAGGAAACGCTTTGAAATTACATAAAACACTGTTAAAAGTGCTCAACATGGTTGTATGTGTTGTCAGTCCTCTAATAAACACAAAAATAAATAGGCGCTTTTTGATGTTTTTTTTCTAAAGTCTGTATTTAACAAATCAATATATATTTGAACAAACCAATTTATCTAAACCAATATATAGCTAAACAAATCAATGCATATTTGAACTAAATGTACATTGAATTAGGGAACCAATACATATCCACACGTTATAAATGAATTATTTTCTGAACTGCCTCCCATACTCAATGATCATCCCCTGATAGCACCATTTATATTTATAAATCGCCTTATCTAAAGATCTTATATACATGTATTTTCCCTGTCTGTTTAGTGCATATTCATACTTGTTGGTTTACTGTACATGCTTATGTATGCAAAAATACAAAATACAATACATACTATATCTTCATAGCCTACAAAATAAATGACTAATAAAACAAGATTCTGTCTATAAAGACTTTTTTTTGTTATCTTCAGTGCATTTTCACTTTAACACTAACTTCAACTTATTATATTTTTAAAACTGTGCTGAGCATTTAGTTGGTGAGTGGCAATTTTCTGCAAATTTGCATATTCCAAAAACTATATAGACATAAAGCTTATAAACATATATACTATCATACATTTTGGTTTTATTATCACCATAAGTTGCTGTGTGTGGTTGTTAAATAAAGTGTCTTGTGTTTATGCCTAAGTGGGCTCAGTGATATGTTAATAACAATATTATGATGTTTTCTGGCTCAAAGAGGGAAAACTCACTGTTGTATTTCTTGAAAGAAACTAATGCATTTTGTGATGTAGATTACCTAGATTTTACACTTTTTTTTTAAACGAGACTCTATAAATCGAGGGGATGGGGGGCCTACAAAACCTCTCAGCCCCAGAGCCTAACATTAGGTTAAGGCGGCTCTGCATATTGTAGTGTCTCTTATTGTAGTGTAGTGAGATCGTGCTCATTGTTACATAGGTCTGCAGCTACTGCACTGAAGTGGCAGTTTAAAATATAAACCCAGAATTCTGCGAATGTCAAGAACAAGAAAACAGAAACAATCAGACCAAGATGCGGGATTTACATAACGTTACACAGACCATGTTTAAATTGCGATGTTTCTGGCCAGAAATACCAACTTGTTCACTTTGTTTGGTATTAATAAGCTGTGCATTGGAGTGCTGGCTGCTCCCCGCGGTGCTGAAGAACCTCTCTGACAGAGTACTGGTGGCACATATGCACAGATATTTACGTGCAATGTAAATAATGTAAATAAATGTAAATGCAGTTATTTTACCTTAATATAACAGCTTCAAAGTTATTTAGGTGGTAAACAAAGTCATAGTAGGGCGAATTATCCTCCTGTTGAAGCTCGGGGAGGTCGCCGCAAAAAAAAACAGCAATGCAAGCTTGGGAGAACCGCCCCTGACAAATCTCGCGAGAATCACGACTTGCTTTACGGCAACAAAATCACACACGTTAGGCTTGTTCGACTTCGTGCGGCGCCGCTAGAACTGACAGACGGATGATGTCAAAGTGCCGTCTCGGATCATTCTTGTGGTACTTTAACGTCATCCGGCTGCCGGTTCTTGCAGTGTCGCATGAAGTCAAATAAGCATGTAAACAACAACTGCAGGCACGAATTTGAGACGTGATGCTCGACGATGGAAAAGTTCAGAAAGCGCGTTTGGAAGAGAGTAGGAAAAGAGAATCTGACCGCGTTAGGAACCGGAAAAGGCTTTTACTCGTTGGTGTGAGCTAAAAGACAGCACTGGATGCAACAGGGATGCTGATCTGGCGATCTTGTTGATGGACTAAATCTCTTATTTGTAAACTTGTTTGCGGTCAGTTGTATGTTGTTGCGCTTGCTTGAAGTATGTCATGCGATTATCATGACAACAGTTGTCAATATCTCACATAATTATCAGGACATAAATAAAGCCTAGAGGTTGTAAATAGTGTAAATGTCACAAGGTGACGATCTTTTTGGGCGGAACCAAAAGTTGGGCAAGTTTGGTTCCGCCCGGATGTTTCCGCCCAGACCGAGAAGAGGGAAACACCGGACATCCGGTAGCATCGCGAGGGCTGTAATTAGTAGATCAAGCACAGCTGTGCGTTGTTAAGAGGAGCGGCATAAAAGGCTCTGCAGGGAGTGACAAAGAAAACGACGGACACGAGAGCGATGGACACGGGGAAAACTCCTTCTGCCAAAGGCAGATCAACGACACGCACCTTTTGAAGAGCCCGAACCCTCCGTTGATCCGGGTATCGCTAGGAAGCGAGCGGAAAGAGGACGGAGCCACAGGAGGCGAAAGAGAGGCATGCTGTGGAACAATTGAAGGAGCACCCCGAAGGAGTCGTTTGCTGGAGTCTTTGTTGGCGTGTGTTGGCGCTGCTGTTGTGCTGTGTATTCTCTTTAGGCTGGACTGGCCTGGCTGTGTGGGACGAAGGAAAGCATACTGCTGGAATCTGAAACGAAACTGAGAGAGAAAACAACGTAGAGTGAGTAATAAATGATTCGAAGGAAACAAGAACTGCTGGCATTATTAGTGTAAACATTGTGCTGTGTGTGTTACACACCCACTCGTCTGCTGCTGTGGATGTGAGCCTGTGTGTGAAGGGAAGGCTGAAAACGGAGCATACTGTGCGACGCTTGTGAGTACAAATAAATACTTTTAGACATTGGCTGCTAACCCATTGTGTGATAGACTGTATAGTGGAAGTAGGACGGCCCTACCGCGGAGCAGTGTGGTGGGAGCGCCGGATGAAAGCCAGCTCGGGTGACTATAGCCCACATGAACGTAGACCGAGTCGATAAACAACGCCATACCGAATTCCAGGGAAGAAGGAGAAGACGGGGTTCCTCAGTGCTCACTTATAGTGTGGTGTGGTGAGTCTATATTGTGTGGAACCTTTCACTTGAAGTGGTGCAGTGTCTTGTCCTTGCTGTGTGTGTGTATTATCTGCCAGACCCCCGCCTCCATCCTCTGAACTGTGGAAAGACGGAAAGGCTGCTGGCGCCAGTCGCTGCATCTTCTATTATATGCTGGGAGCGAGCCCCGAGTGGAAACCCCCAGTTGTAGACTGGACTATTCTGTGTGAAGAAAGAAAGAAGGAGAGATCGTACCTACCATACTTACTGTATGACGTGTCCGCTGGAGAGGTGAGAGAAACCCCCAGTGTGTGCTTAACCATTCTGTGTGTCCCAGCCAGCAGCCTGTGTAGAGAGAGAGAGAAGAGGAGATCGGGCTTACCATACTTACTGTATGACGTGTCCGCTGGAGAGGTGAGAGCAAACCCCCAGTCGTGTACTCAACCATTCTGTGCGTCCTAGCCAGCAGCCTGTGAAGAGAGGAAGAGACCGTGAACCCGAAGAGGCCGACATTTTTAAGATTTTTTAAAAATAATTTAAATAAAGTGTATTTTAATTTGACTCTTACCTTAGGTGTCTGGTCATTGGGGTGGCTTTGGAAACCTCCTCGAGGTGGAAAAAGGGGCGTGGCCTTATTAACATCTGGGTCCACCCCTACCTGTGACAGATTTGGCGTAGTCGGCTGGGCACCTCGGGTTGAGCAACCAAGGTCCCCCAATGGCCGACCACGTTCTTTTAAAGAAAAGACCTCACTAAATTTGTAGTAGTCCCTAAATAACTCGTTCTCGGGACGAGAACGGATTGGCGGGGGAGGATGTCACAAGGTGACGATCTTTTTGGGCGGAACCAAAAGTTGGGCAAGTTTGGTTCCGCCCGGATGTTTCCGCCCAGACCGAGAAGAGGGAAACACCGGACATCCGGTAGCATCGCGAGGGCTGTAATTAGTAGATCAAGCACAGCTGTGCGTTGTTAAGAGGAGCGGTATAAAAGGCTCTGCAGGGAGTGACAAAGAAAACGACGGACACGAGAGCGATGGACACGGGGAAAGCTCCTTCTGCCAAAGGCAGATCAACGACACGCACCTTTTGAAGAGCCCGAAGGCTCCGTTGATCCGGGTATCGCTAGGAAGCGAGCGGAAAGAGGACGGAGCCACAGGAGGCGAAAGAGAGGCATGCTGTGGAACAATTGAAGGAGCACCCCGAAGGAGTCGTTTGCTGGAGTCTTTGTTGGCGTGTGTTGGCGCTGCTGTTGTGCTGTGTATTCTCTTTAGGCTGGACTGGCCTGGCTGTGTGGGATGAAGGAAAGCATACTGCTGGAATCTGAAACGAAACTGAGAGAGAAAACAACGTAGAGTGAGTAATAAATGATTTGAAGGAAACAAGAACTGCTGGCATTATTGGTGTAAACATTGTGCTGTGTGTGTTACACACCCACTCGTCTGCTGCTGTGGATGTGAGCCTGTGTGTGAAGGGAAGGCTGAAAACGGAGCATACTGTGCGACGCTTGTGAGTACAAATAAATACTTTTAGACATTGGCTGCTAACCCATTGTGTGATAGACTGTTTAGTGGAAGTAGGACGGCCCTACCGCGGAGCAGTGTGGTGAGAGCGCCGGATGAAAGCCAGCTCGGGTGACTGTAGCCCCTATGAACGTAGACCGAGTCGATAAACAACGCTTTACCGAATTCCAGGGAAGAAGGAGAAGACGGGGTTCCTCAGTGCTCACTTATAGTGTGGTGTGGTGAGTCTATATTGTGTGGAACCTTTCACTTGAAGTGGTGCAGTGTCTTGTCCTTGCTGTGTGTGTGTATTATCTGCCAGACCCCCGCCTCCATCCTCTGAACTGTGGAAAGACGGAAAGGCTGCTGGCGCCAGTCGCTGCATCTTCTATTATATGCTGGGAGCGAGCCCCGAGTGGAAACCCCCAGTTGTAGACTGGACTATTCTGTGTGAAGAAAGAAAGAAGGAGAGATCATACCTACCATACTTACTGTATGACGTGTCCGCTGGAGAGGTGAGAGAAACCCCCAGTGTGTGCTTAACCATTCTGTGTGTCCCAGCCAGCAGCCTGTGTAGAGAGAGAGAGAAGAGGAGATCGGGCTTACCATACTTACTGTATGACGTGTCCGCTGGAGAGGTGAGAGCAAACCCCCAGTCGTGTACTCAACAATTCTGTGCGTCCTAGCCAGCAGCCTGTGAAGAGAGGAAGAGACCGTGAACCCGAAGAGGCCGACATTTTTAAGATTTTTTTTAAATAATTTAAATAAAGTGTATTTTAATTTGACTCTTACCTTTTGTGTGTGGTCATTGGGGTGGCTTTGGGAACCTCCTCGAGGTGGAAAAAGGGGCGTGGCCTTATTAACATCTGGGTCCACCCCTACCTTTGACAGAAACATGCACAATATGTAAATTATTATGATAAATTAGCAATAATCATGTATAGTGACATTATAACGGCCAATGTTATGAAATAATGCCACATACACAATTAACTTTGTCATGGCATTTTGTAATGTTTACATTACAATAAAAAAACACAAATGAAATTATAAAGTAGACATAGACTATAGACTGTTTACTTGTGATTTAGCTGCAATCATGGTAATGGACAAAGCAGGTTGTTCATGTAGATGGTGTGGAAAACGCAGACTTGGCAAATGGTTTTAATTCTTTCTTTTCCCGTTTTGAAAGGTCTGATTTTGTGAATAATATAGCTAAAACCCGGGAATCTTTGGTTCCAAATAATGGCCTAGTGATAACGCAAGGTAATATTGCAAATCTTTTCAAGAAGGTAAACATACGTAAAGCTGCTGGCCCTGATTCCATCTGTGGACGCGTTTTGCGTTATTGTGCGGATCAGCTCTGTGAGGTGTTTACAACACTTTTTCAGAGGTGTATTGAGTGTGATAAGATTCCGACTTTATGGAAATCATCAATCATAATACCTGTCCCTAAAACAAATAATCCAAGGGAAATGAAAGAATTTAGACCAGTGGCATTAACATCACTAGTGATGAAAACTTTCGAAAGAATATTGAAAGATGAAATTGTCTCCCTAATTGATGGAAATTTAGATCCTCTACAATTTGCCTATCAAGCGGGGAAAGGTGTGGAGGATTCTAAGATTTTTATTTTAGATAAATTATATAAGCACCTCGAACAACCTAAATCGCATGCAAGACTTTTATTTGCTGATTTCTCTTCAGCGTTTAACAAGATGCAGCCTCATATCCTAATTGAGCGATTGGCCTCTCATTTTAATCTACCTGTTCAGATTTTATTGTTGCTCTTAAATTTTTTAACAGACATTATAAAACGGGCAGTTCTGGTTCTTCATTCTGATTGGTTGAAAAGCGTTCTAAGCCGTGATAAAATACACCGGTAACCTCACGGTTCAGACCACATTACATAAGTATCACTGCGCCACTGTTGCTGCGTACTGATTTAAGAAAATAAACACCACAGTCTTAAATCATATTTTTAATTTGTCTACAATTGCACAATTAATGGCGATATTCAGATAACTGTCAATAAATGTTGTTGAGTCATCTCGTCGATAAAGAGAAAACGTTGTCTGAGAAGTTTATAACTCAAGTTCATACGTCCGCTATTATCCACTGGGTGGCGATCTTACCCAACTTAAACACTGACGCATTCACTCAACACTGAAAAACACAGCGTGTAAGTTTTGATGGCTCTGAATCTGATCTCTTAAGTTCTTCACAAAAAGGGAAATATCTCCGCTTTTAGCTGAAAATTTGAGAGGTGATAAGAGAACAAATGAAGGTAGGATGAAAGTTTTTTTGTTTGTTTTTGTTTGAAAGCGGATGGTCTGTTCTTTCATTTGCTATTTTATGTTTATTTAAAGAAGATAATTTTCTCGCAAGGCATTAAACTAAAACTGGGTGGCAACTTATAAAAAAAAAAAACGCTGACGGGGAAAGAGTTCAGCATGCTTCCAAGCATATTTGATCATCACTTCAACAGTTGCACAATATCAATGTTAATGTATAAATTAGATGAATGGTGATTTATAAAATAAACACCACAGTCTTAAATCATATTTTCATTGTGTCTTTGCTGCATCTCTGTTGGTTGGGAACTGCGCTCTGTTTCAGTCACACTTGATTCTGAGGAACTACTTTGTTTGGTGGAAGAGTAATATTTGTACTAATATAATTACAACTTATTTGTGTTTTATTTTATAAAATCCCTCTAACATTATGCATAAGTAACTGTTTTATAAACGCAATAAACCCCCTCGAAGCAGTGGGGTTACAGTGCATTTTATAACAGCTAAGGGGGTTTTAGGCACTCCGCTTCGCGTCGTGCCTAACAACGCCCCTTAGCTGTTATAAAATGCACTGGTAACCCACTGCTTCTTGGGGTTTATTGCTTTAGATTACAGCAGGTCTTTGTGAATGGCCATATGTCCAGTATCCTCACTTCAAACACAGGGTCTCCACAAGGCTGTCCTTTCTCCTTTGCTTTTTATTATGTGCACGGATAGCTGCAGGACTTCCCAACTGGGCAGCTATCTTGTGAAATTCTCTGATGATACTGCTCTACTGTCACTTCTTCAGGGGGCTCAATCGGGCCATGGAAGTGCTTTATCCCAATTTGTGAATTGGTGTGATGACAATTTTTTAGACCTTAATGTTACAAAAACTAAAGAGTTTATTATCGATTTTAGAAAGAATCGTTCTAATCCAGAAGTCAGCATTATACATGGGGAAAATGTGGAAATTGTAGAGACGTATAAGTACCTTGGAACTATGTTTGATTCTAACCTTAGGTTTGATAAAAACACAGAGTCAATCATTAAGCGAGGACAACAGAGAATCCACTCTTTTAATGTGTCGCAAAGGATTTTATGTAATTTTTATTATTCATTTATTGAAAGCCTTTTAACATTTTCCTTCACCTGCTGGTTTTATGGATTGTCGGTGCGGGACAAGAATAGGCTAAACAGTATTGTTAGTATCTGTTCCAAGATTATTGGTGTTCAGTTGAACGACTTGAGCACCCTTTGGAAAAAAAGGGTGCTCCAGTAGGCTAGACAGGTCATGAGTTATCCTGACCATGTTTTCAGTCAGGAATTTTGTCTAATGCCGTCAGGACGACGCTACCTTGCTCCCCCAAGGAAAACTAACAGATCCGCAAATTCTTTTATTCCTTCTGCTATTAAATTTTTAAATACTGATTCCTAATTATTATTATTTCCTGTATATATGGATGGAATGTATATGTATAGACATACTGTGGACAGTGGCAACTAGGTGCCAGCCATCCTAAACCTTGCATTATTATTTATTAGTATTTATTGTTCCATATTGTCTATTTATTATTATGATCGTGAGCATTGGTTGCTGCTTAGTCAGTACTGTGGCTGGTGTACTTGTTGCTTGTTGTTTGGTTTTTATGCCCTTTTATGCCCATCTATGCAAAATGATGTCACTGACAGTGTTTCTCTGTTTCTCTGTTTGTGTGTAGGCTCAAATTAAGTGTTGTGTTGTCTCGTCTTGTTGAAATGACTGGTAGGCTAGAAACTGAATTGCCCTTCGGGGATAAATAAAGTTGTTTTGAATGTCAATGAAGTTTGAAGTTTGATCATGTAAAAACGTTATAAGCCAGCAAACGCGGTAGGCTACTTTATTGTTATAGGCCTACTCTACACTTGGAAAAAACTTCTTATTATCCTATTACCATCATCAGTAGTTTAGTAGAATATGCAGTAGCCTAATATTAGTATGAAATTGTAAAACATTACCTGGTCATTATCTTCGAAGGTGTACAGAGTGGGGGTGGGAAATTACGACAGTTGCAAGTATTCTCTAGTGACTCTAAGGGTCGCTGTTTGACAAAACAGAAAATGCATAGAGCACCTTTAACATGGTCTGTGTATGTAAATCCCGCATCTCGGTCTGATTGTTGTTCCTGTTTTCTTGTTCTTGATGTTCGCTGAATTTTGGATTTATATTTTAAACTGCAGCTTCAGTGCAGTATAGCCACAGAGCTATTTAACAATGAGCATGATCTCCAGAGACACTACAAAATGCTACTAATAATTCAACAATTGTCTTTGATTCTAGATGCACCAGGTGAAATCTTGCCTAGGGTAGCAAATTGGCCAGGACGGGCCCTTAATCGGAAATTTAGGCTTGTATTTTTATTGCACTCCTTGAAGAGCGAATCTCTCCTCTGTCTAGAGTGAGGTTATCTTTACTGTATAGGTTACATCTTACAAATGCCAATAATGTTTCTCCTTTAGGGTTCCTAACACTAGATAAGGTTAAAGGAACCTGTGATAAACTGAATATTTGTGCTGTGAGGGGGTCAGTGGTGGCAGTGAGGTGCTCTTACTTCAACATCAACATCACAACTGGGTTCTGGTTCAGTCAGAAACAGAGAACAAACTGGAGAAACAAAGATGAACCTGAAGATTTGACTTTAGATTCAGATTACTCACGACGAGTGGATCAACAGATCACTAAAGGTAACTCAGGACGAGTGAATCAGAGGATTACTAAAGAATACTCACAACTCAGAATATCAGATGTGATAGAGAGAGACAGTGGAGAATATCAGCTCATGTTCATTATGAAGGATGGAGTTAAACATCTCAGCTCAGTCACAGTCAATCTAACAGTCTCAGGTACATTTACATTCTCATCAGTCCAGTTAAACTCTTTTCATTTCTCATCTAATAAAAATGTTCTTATGTTTACTTTATTTAGTTCCACATGTGAGGATAGATCCTGAATTAACCGGGCAGCAAGTGAAATTGACCTGTGAAACTTCCTGCAAGTTGGAATCCAGATATTATGAATGGTTCAAGAATGGAAAATATTTTAAAGATGACACAAACGTGTTGGTATTATCCAGCGGAAACACTGACAGATATTCCTGTTCTGTTTATTCAGACTTCTATGAAAACAGTCAAAACTCCATCAGTCCCTCTGTGTGTAAGTGTGATAGTTATAAAATGTTATATTATATTTATATTTAAAATGTATATTAAAATGCATTAGGCAACAGAATTAATGAAGTATTGTTGTTCTCTTGTTAAATTGCATGCGAGTATATTATTTGTGCAGATGTTTTTAAGTAATTGTGAATGTTACAGCAGTATTTTGTGACTCTTTCAGGTCTTTCTAACAGTAGCTGTTGGGGTGTGACTTACACCTCTAGAAGAGTTTGTGCTTTAGTGGGATCAACAGTAGATATTCACTCTTCATACTCACATCCCACTGGAGATACAGTAGAGAAAACATCCTGGCATTACATTAGTTCTGAAAAAACATATTATTGGAGACTTCAAAATCGACTTGCTCGCTCATTGCTATTTCTTTCCTCGGATTTTCAAGATCTACATGAGGTTCAACAGTTTGCTGGTCGCGTGGAGCATGTGGGAAACACATTGAGAATCAAAGATGTTAAGATGGCCGACTCTGGTCAATATCTAATCAGGATCACTGACATGTTCGGCAATGAATTTACTGGTTTACCGGGAGTCTTTCTTACTGTTACATGTAACTAAACTCTCTGTAAAGCTGCTTTCACTGATCAGATTTATAATGAATTTACAAATGAGCCATACTGAATGTTTTTAAAGCATTCAAATTGTTTTAAAGCTGAAAAACCAAATGCTGCTAAACATTTGAGCTAGACAAAGTCACATCTTACTTTTCTCTTTGGCTGAATCCCAAACCGCCTACTTCCATACTATATAGTACGCAAAGTAACGCCTTTTACATACTATATAGTATGGAAGTAGGCGGTATGGGATTCAGCCTTTATCTTATTATGTTAATGTTTGATGTTTACAATTAGTTTTTCAGTTTCACTCTGCTATAACAGCATGTGTTGTGTTTTTGGATACTGTGTAGGATGATGTAGCTTAATTGCTTTTAACTAAAATAATAGTTTACACACACACACACACACACACACAAACGACACCATAATTTACTCATCCTCATGCCATCCTATAGACCAGGGGTGTTAAACATACGGCCCGCGGGCCGCATACGGCCCACAAAGGTGTCCAATCCGGCCCGCATGATGATTTATACAGTTTTATTAAATATGAAATACATATTTTAAAAACCCTTTCAGGCGGGCATCTAGTTCGTTTTTAATATGAGAGACTTGCGGAAAGCAGCAAAACGCGGAACATAGACTAAACACGGTGCCCAAAAATCTTGCTGTTTTATTTTTACCGCTCCGCTAAAGATCCACTGATTCCTGTAATCCACTTCGTGTTTTCCCGCCCGCTCCGCAGCATCTCTGTGTCCACTCTCTGCCTGAAGTGCGAAGACGACAGTTTCCGAAGTTCGTTGCATTAACAGGTAGATTCCTTACATTAAATCAGTTGTTAAACAGCAGAATTAGTCATTTGGACGTTTGTTTATGTATTTCTTCCGGTAATGATTTGCTGTCTGTGTTCTAAAAGTGCTAACAACTTAGCAAGCAAACAACAACAACAACATTAACGTTATAATACTTGTCTAATCGATTTAATCTTCCCGATCAGATCTTAATTAATATAAACACTAAATTTGCTGTTGTTGGCACACTTTTTAGACAAAAACACCAATGCCTTGACAAAATAAAGACATAGAACGGAAAGGGAGACTCCTAAAGGCAGTTCAACATTGCAAACATGGATTCAAAGCTCCATCAAGCCAGCAGGTAAATCATATTTGAATATTTAGCAGATTGTCACACTTTATTCTTGTTATTATATTTCCCATTATAATCACATGCTAGTAATATAACACATCATATTTATAATATTTAATAAAACCATAATAATAGTATCACCCCCCTTAGTGCCCTTTTTGGTTTGGGCCACTGCCCCATCTAGCATTTTCATTTTCTAAATGACTGTTCTCATTACAAATATATTCCAAAGAAAAGTGAATGGTTTATAAATAATTTTGGCATTAAGGAATAATGCAAAGTAAGTTAAATTAAGGCTTTTCAACCTAAGGCCAGTGGGTTTTGTACAGATGTAAATTGTGTGTATAGTATGAGTGTGACCTTATGAAATGTAGTTTTCACAGAGCTGTGTGTTTCTTTAGTTTTCTTGCTGAACAAACTGATTGGTTTGTTTAGTTAATATTAACACAATTATCAGCACACTAAGGTTTAAAAAAATTATCCGGCCCGCACATCATGCCGTTATTTACCATCCGGCCCTCAGCCTAAAATGAGTTTGACACCCCTGCTATAGACCATATTTCAAACGTTCTTCAGCTGAACACATGCAGTCAGAGTTACATTAAATACTTTTTTGTCTCTTACAAGCTTTATGATGGCATTAATGGTGCCAGGTTTAAAGCTCCAAATTAAAACTTCCCTCCTAAAAGTAATCCAGATGACTCAAAAGGTTTTTTACTAACACAAACAATTGCATTGGCATTAACTAACACTAAAAACACTATATTTACCATTGTAAGTTCATGTTGGATTTACTAATGTTTACAAATACAATCTTATTGTAAAGTGCTACAGAATTATTATATGTTTACTTACGATTATAAAATCATACCGTACTTTCAGGACTATAAACCGCACCGGAATATAAGCTGCATCATTCAAAAATGCTTCATTAAGACAAAATAACATATATAAGTCACAGTGGACTATACGTCGCGTTTATTTCGAAAATGATTTCACAAAATCCAAGCCGAAGAACAGACATTTAATCTAGAAATGCAAGTTATTTAACTAAACAATAGAAGACAGAACAGCACGCTGAATAGATGTCTGTACGTTAAAGTAATATTATCAGTCATTTAAACAATAAACCATACAGAATTTACCTGGAAGGTTGAATAGGCTAAATTAACCGGACAAGCCAACTAGCGTTAAGTTCGCAGACTCGTCATTCTGTGTCTCTGAATACATTGAATTACAGAATTACAGAAGCACCATATGGCGGACTCTCGCGGCTGTAGACAGTAATGTTGTCTCTTGCATGATAAATGTCAAAATTAATTCATACTGACTTACAAGGCGCACCTGACTATGAGACACAGCACCAGCCAAGTTATGAAAAAAAATGCGGCTTATAGACCAAAAAATACAGTATTTTGAGCTTATTTAGTGTCACATTTGAATCATGTGTCTCGTGACTAGTCTCCATTTTGCATGTACACCTATGGCATGAGTGTAAGTAAATTATGGGATAATTTAAATTTTTTGCATAAACTATTTTTTAACCAGCTTTAGCAGCTTGATTGACTTAGTTTTGCCGTTCAATGGCACAAATATGCCAAACCAGCACAATGTCAGTCTATAACACTATTGTAAGGTCTTTACCAGCCTGTGTGGGCACTTTGCCAGAATACATAGAAAAATCAATAGACTTTGTTGATTATGGATATAGATTGATATACAGTAGAGCTAATCCAAAAATCTATATCAGATCCAGTACTAGTTCATGTCATTTCTGTTTTCAGATACACAGGTGAGAAGCAGTCCATACCCTGTGATAGATGGAGAAAAAGTGATATTAAGCTGTTCAACTGAATGCCCTCTGGATAACAAACATACTTACATCTGGTATAAGAATGGACAACAGGTAACAGATGGATTGAGATTATTAAACAAGCTGTACCTGGACTCAATCAACAGTGAGGAGCTACAAGAGTATTCCTGTACTGTAAGAGGTAACACAACATCTCATCATACATCTGATGAAATTATACAAGATAGAGTTTCAGTCATTGATGCTGATTGGTTTATTCACAGCTATGACATCATCACTGAGCTACTTTCACTTGGCAGCACTCATAGCTGATCATTAATATTGTGGCAGTTAGTTTTTATGTCAAACACTTCAGCATATAATGAAAGAAACATTTGTGTCATTATTATTTTCATGTTATCCCAGGTGAAAAAAAATTCTATTAAAAATATACTTTAAAAAAGTGTACTAAGTATATTTTCTAGATTTTGTACTATTTTCGTCAAATCCAAGTATAGTTAAGTGTACTCAATTATGTATTAACTTCAACTTAACACCTATTTGATTACACTTCAAGTGTAAATAGTATGCTAAAATGGAACAACTTTTTTTAAACTTCAAGTGCACTAAAATACACTCCTGAAAATCAAGATTTATGAGTAATTAAGCACACTTACAGTACAATTGCATTGTATTGCAATTTTAATGGAAATACACTTAAAAAGCCATTGCAGCACAAATTATAGTTGTGTTTAAGTACATTTTGTGCATACTGCTATCATACTTATAATTAGTATAAACTATGTTAATTTAGTATGCCTCTGTAATATTTCAAGTGCTCTACAAATGCACTTCCTAACTATTTTTAGTGCTTTTAAAGTGTCCCACTATGACAATAATAATGTTTTTAAAGTGAATTTCAATTATAACCTAAACATCATAGACACGTACTTTCAGTGCAATATTATTATAGTGTATTTTTTATATTTTAAGTATATTTAATTTGTACTTTTATCCCCATTTTGTTATACTTAAGCATGAATATTGCTGTTACACTACAAGTGTATAATATAACAATTCAGTTCAAATGCACACAAACAGATTACAAACTGCATTTCAAAAAAGGATCTTTATTAATGACACAAAAGTAACACACAAAACAGATATTGGCAAAATGGGGAACCTTAAACAGTCGACTTTCTTTGAAATGCCGGGAAGAGAACAATTGCGAACAACTTGTACTATATGGACATCTAGCTCTGATTTGAACTACTGGAGGCCTTGTAACTGGCATTGTTGCACTTCCTCCGTAGAAGGTCCCGGATCTCTGCCACCTCGATGTTGGGGAATCACTCCCTCACTGCATCTGTAAAACAGGAAAGAGACATTTCAATTTCAATTTTATTTATATAGCGCTTTTCACAATTTGTAGTTGTTTCAAAGCAGCTTTACATTAAAAGAAGCAGGGGAAACAGAAAAATCGACAGACAATATAAGTAGCAAAATACAGCGGCTATGAATAAACTTTACAAGTGAGCAAATTAATAATGTCTCGTATACAAGAGGGTGCTAAATTAAGCCAATGTTGCTTGACTCCCCGGGGTTAAAAAAAACCCTAGGAGAAAAACCTCAGGGAGGAACAAAAAGTCCTAGGAGGAAAAGATATACACATATATATATATATGGGATGTAAACGGATAAGGAGATTTAACGGGTTCCGTCTAGGGCTGCACGATAAATCGCATGTGTTTGTCAGGCGCATCTCCTCAGTAATGCCGGTTCCTTGATTAGTATTAAATCGCCATCAGCTGTTTTCAGATGGAGCAGCTTTAACTACAGAGCCGTAGTTCCCTGACAAGCTGGGCCATATCGCATACATATCGCAGCCGATACGTCCGCGATAATTAATGCGAAATTGCCCCGATTGTCAGTGAACTACGGCTCTGTGTAGTTAAAGCTGCTACATCTGAAAACAGCTGATGGCGATTTAATACTAATCAAGGAACCGGCATTACTGAGGAGATGCGCCTGACAAACACATGCGACTTATCGTGCAGCCCTAGTTCCGTCAGTGGTCAGGCATCGGCTGGGCATCACGTTGAAGGGCAGCCAGTAGATCAGTGGTGTGTTGACCTCCACGGCAGCCAGAACTGGTCTGTTTGTCTCAATGTCCTCGGGTTTGAGGACGAGACAGGGAGAGAGAAACAAAATCCTATTAGCGTAGGGGCCATTCACATGTAATGCAGTGTCACACAGTGTTGTGTTTTAATATCTGCTCGGTTCCAGACAGGCTAGCTATTGCGGCATTAGTAAATTACCCAGACGAGTTATGTGAATGCTTTGTTCCGTACAAGCTAACTTTTGCGAGATAAGTATAATTTACTAGACAAATTATGTGAATGCTTTGTTAAAGAAAAAAAGTCTTAAAGAATAATTCCGGTATTAAACACTTTGAGTCTCATTTCTGGTTTGTTTTGGATGAACTACAGTGATGGTCACTGAAATTTTGACAATGGGTCGTGTCTTGACTTTTTAACTTGTTTAGAAGCGTCTCTTGACTGCTTCAGAATGGAAGTCAAGGGCCATGCACAAACATGTCATTAAAACAACACTTAACGTTCATTTTCAAAACTGTGCTACTCACAGAGTGGTTTGTGGTGTTCGTTGATGATTAAAAACAAATATATCAGAGCAATGTATGATTTCAATCCGTGTTATTTGCTATAGTGGATCTATTTTTTCAGACACCTCACAACCACGTATATACTTCCGCTCTATATTTGAGTCTGAAGCGTTAGCACACTCTTGACCACTTGATGGCGACAACCACTTTGCCTAACAAGGATGCTGAACGGAACTTGGTGTCTAGCGTATAGACAGTCACAATCGAGCTCAAATTCAAACCTAAGGCTGGTCACTGAGCCATCAAATATGGGAAAAATTTGTGCCCTACTCCGAGGGCACAGTTGCTCTGCTCATGCTAGCCTTTTGAGAGAAACCGAGCGAAAAAACTACAACCAGATGTAAACAGACCCTTTTCCATTTCCGGCGGCAGAGTGATATATCAGCGAGCAATGAGTCTTCCAAGAGAAGTCAATGGAATTTTACAAAATGCCAAATAAAACACCACAGAAACTGTATTTCGCTACACTACTTGTTTTTAATCATCAACGAACACCAAGAACCACTCGGTGAGTAGCACCCCTTCTGAAAATTAACCATGGTTTTACTACAGTTAAGACCAAAAAAACCATGGTTACTGTAGTAAAACCATAGCTACCACAAAATAACAATGGTTTTGACAACCATGGTTTTCAAAAACCATAGTTAAACCATGGTTAGTGTAGTAAAACCATGGTTTTGCTCATAGTAATCAATTGACCAAAAAAAAACATGGTTACTACACTTTTACCACAATAAAACCATGGTTAATATTCGTAAGGGACAGTTTTGAAAATGAAGGTTAAGTGTTGTTTTAATGACATGTTTGTGCATGACCCTTGACTTCCACTCTGAAGCAGTGAAGAGACGCTTCTAAACGAGTCAAAAAAAGACACGACCCATTGTCAAAATTACAGTGTCCATCACTGTAATTCATCCAAAACAAACCAGAAATAAGACTCAAAGTGTTAAATACCAGAATTATCCTTTAATGGAGCATTTCACCTGTAGAAACATTAATCTTTATTGAAAGTGTCTCATATTTGTAGTGGAAATGTAACATACATTTCGAATTTGGTGCCTATTTGACTAAAAAAGGGGTGTTTGTAGTCTCACCACCTCAACAAAGATATTGGACTTCCTTCTTTCAATGATGCAAAATTATAATTTTTTACATCATTGAAAGAAGGAAGTGCAACACTGAAATCTGTATTTCTCCTGTCTCAGGAAATGATGCATGACCATTCAAAAACATGACTGGGGTTCTAAAGATACAAAGCTTAATACAAATGGGTGAAGTGTCCCTTTAGATTTAAAGTGATTGACTGTGTCTGATTCACAGATACCAGTTGGCAAATCATTTCAGAGCTTAGACACTTTTGATATTCTAGGGAAAATTAAGAGACCAGAATTTTGCGACCGCAGTGTACGTGTTGGATTGTATTCTGATATTAATTCTCTAAGATACGAAGGTGCTGGGCCTTTTAAGGTTTTATTGGTGATTAATAGTATTTTTAATTGTATGCGATATTTGACTGGTAGCCAGCATGACATGGGCATGAATTAAAACAATATTAAATTAAAAGATTAAACTTAACTTACATCATTTTTACACAGAAACCTCTTCAGCGTCAGCAAGGTCGACCACATGGTACATGACCTCTGTAAACACAAACATGGATAGACATCATATTAAAAAAGAAGACAATCATACAACTTTAAAATATATTTTGACTCCAAGCTTCTTTACAACAACATCTAACGTTAGTTTATCTTAAACTTAAAATGAAGCTGGCTTGGTTACTAAACAGAATAAAGCTATTAAAACAGGCTTGCAAAATAAGCAGCATCTATCAGAACTTACCTACAGCAATGAGCTTTTAAACAACAGAAATCGTCTAAGGTTATCGTTTAAAATAGCAGAAAGAGCCATTTGCTACAGTTAGCTGAACATCTCCAACACAAGTAATCTTGCCGTTTTATTTTTAAAGTTTTAAACATCGAATTGATTCGTTTATCAGGCATTTTGCATGTTACTTTGCTCACTGAAAAACCGCATGTTCAAGTTCCTAACGTTACTGTGTACAGTGTATAACTTACTCTTAATGTTTCCTGTGTGTGCTTTAAATTAAAACACTTCTCGCATAAAGACAAAAATAATCACAGTGAAGAACAAAATAGGAACAAATATGGAACAGATCTGCGCGATGTAAAGGAATGAAAGTCAAACTTACCTCAGCCGTACTGTTTAGCATGAAAACGAGTCAGTAGCGGTTTGAAAAATGCCGTTGATCCTGATTGGTGGGAATGAATGGGTGGGTGCAGGTGCATTCTGGGAATTTGAGTCTTTTGCCCTGGCGTTGGTACTGCTTTAGCATGCTGCTGTAGATGGATTTTGACTACAATTTCCAAGTTGCATTGGATGTTTTTTTTTTTTTTCATTATTTTGGATCCTCTGCTGGCACTTTATGTACTTTTTATAATCTGCGTTTTCACACTGATTTGTTCTTTATACTTTATCAATAATAAAAATATTAAATATTTTTATAAAATGTATAACGTTTACAAAACATGTTTAGTTGACAAACATGTTGACAGTTATTTTGAGTGATGCTCAGATTTTCTTAAATAAAAAAAACCTTTATCAATTAAATTACATTAGCATAATAATACATGTATTTAGTAAACACACTTGTAGATATATAATGTTTTTATGTTATGTGCTGCCTTGAACCCCCCACCCAGCTTTGAAAACAGAGACAGCAACTCTGTCATTAACCCTTCACACCTCACAACCAGCACTCCTTACAACCAGCTGTGAGGATTCCTAGAAACTTCCACCAGTATACATCCATATACACAAGGTTTCTGGATGTTTCACGAGTTTACTTCTGAGTATTACGTTTCCAAGCACTCTGCCTCATTTATCTGGCAAACCTAAAGTTTAGCAGGGATTTCCCATCCGTATTTGTCTGGATACAGCTCTTTTCATGCAGTGTATAGCCTACATTTTATTATTCTAACGTATTTTATGAAAGTACTCTGATATGCAACTAAAAATACACTTATTTTATAGTGTACTGTATAAAGTGTACAGAAGTCACACTTCTAATGAAGTGAGATCCTAGTATGCTAAAAAAGTAAATTAACAATTAATTTCCAAAAAATATACTTCCCATAAGTATATTGAATTGTCACTCTAAGTATGTCAAATTTAATACACTTAAAAAAAATAAACTTCTATACAATTTAAAATACATTGACAACAAAGTACACTTTCAAAAAGTACATTTAAAAAATATTTTAATTACTGGTAAATTAGTATACTTATTTTTTGGACTGTTAAGTTGAACTTAATTATATCTTTTTGGAAGTATACTTTTAAAAAGTACATATTAAATACTCTTTAAATTAAGTACAACAAGTAGAAGCATACTTGTTTTATACTTCATGTACTTCAATCATATTTCTAATACACTAAAGTATACTACTTTTTTACCTGGGATAGTAACTGATTTATAAAAAAAAAACACGCATTTGTCTCTGTGCCAGTCTATAAGTCACAGGTTAAAGGTCATTGCTCTTCAGTTGTGATGATATTCATAATGTAGCACAGCCTCTCATACCTGCATTCAGGTGATCTATCTGATAGATTTACTGTATTGATGTTAACATCATGAGTCTTTGTAGTGAAGATGAAGAGTAAAGTTATGTTCTGAATTTTCTGGGGTTTGTCTTCAGATGCAATGGACAATAAAACAATTGACAGAAACAATGAAGAAATGGACAGTTCAGTGTTTGTCTCTCTGTTGGTGTTTCTGCCTCAGTTTCTCATTATAGGAGCTGTATGGATCTGGTAAGTAAAAATATCAAGTAAAACTCAAAACTGCATAACATACAGTGAATTTTCTGATATGAATTCAGATTGTAAGAGTGTGAATTTTGACCCTACAGGTTTTTCATCAGCATGAATAAATTGAACTCATCTGAAAACAAAACTGATGACAAACAAATAGAGGTGAGAAAATCTGTATATCTGTATGTTAAATAAACTAATGGTCAGATTTTATAACATTATCTCTTTCTGTGTGTTTGTCATTGTTAGATGTTGCAGGTCTGTGAGTAGATCAGCTGTCTGTCCATCAGAACTACTGGAGTGATGTCACAACTCTCTTTATGACATCATCACCTAGCAACAGTCTCTCAGCAGTGACATCAGTGATGCAGTGATGTCATATACAGTGACATATTAATGACAGCTCAGTGTAAATAATCTAATGTTCAAATACATGAATTATTCATTGAAGTATTGAGTTTATCATTCAACAGTCTTGTGTCAGTGTCAGATCAACTGTAACATCACAATGCATAAATCCTGTAAAAACTTTGCTATAGTGCATCTTTATGTAGATGATACTGTGATCTACTTTCATCTTCACTATAAGTCAGGCTGTTATTCAACTCAATGCTGTTTTTAGTTCGGTTAGGATTTTATTACAGGGTTGTGCTTTAATCTTGCAGTTAGGAAAGCACTATGGGGACATTATTTACATGCATGTTGCTTTCACTGTATTTCACAGTTTAGACACTGACTGTGTATCATAGCTCTTTATGTTTTGTAATTCATTCTCATTGTTGTATATTTTATAATACAGTCTTTTGGTTTCATTAAGCTTGAGACTGCAGCATTGATTTATTTCTTTAAGCCTTATTAAGTTAACTTCTTTTTTGGTTAATCTTCTTTCACTAACAAATAGTTGCTATGATTTTGTCTCTTCTAGTCTAGATGTCGACTCTTAATAGGTTTCATTCAGGACTCAATTGCCTTTTCTGCATGCACTCTGGTCATGAATTAACCTTCAGACAGCTTTAACAACAGCTTGATCATTTTATTACCATGGGAAGTAATTTTCTTGAAACATCACGCTAACCGTGTGCATTCCTGTGTTTAGTTGACTTCTTCATTTAGGTTAGATGTAATCAGTTCACCCAATACAGCCGAGTCAACTGCCTCTAGTGGACAAAAACAACACTGCACCAAATATACAAGAGTCTCTCTGTGGTGTACAGATCAAAAGGATTTCCAAAGTGAATTCACTAAAAACACAAAACAAAGTCATGTTTAATTTAAAGGGGTCACATCAACTTTATTAAAATAATGTTCCCAAAACTGTCACTGGGCCAGTACCCTTTGTAAAGACCCCATTTAGGTACAGATATGTGGTGTCAGTATGTACCTCGAGGTATTAATATGAACTCTTTATGTGCACAGGTTTACTTTTTAAAAGGGTACCGCCCCAGTGACAGCTAGAGATCATTTATAACATTTGTTTCTGACAGTGTATGGATTATATTATTACTGGGAAACATGAAGACATGATGCACTGCTGTAAATCTACCACATAAAGACTTCAAGTTTATCCCAGGAGAGGGCGACACACAACAGAGTCTAATGTACTACAACATACACAAAACAATGAGTCCTCAGAAACAGAGAGAGACTCTTAGGGCCCTATTTTAACGATCTAAGCGCATTGTCTAAAGCGCACAGCGCAACGTCTAAATGGGCGTGTCTGAATCCACTTTTGCTAATTTAACGACGGGAAAAAAAATTTTTGCGCCGAGCGCATGGTCGAAAAGGGTAGGTCCTATTGTAATGGGAGTATTTTGGGCGTAACGTGCAGTAAACCAATGAGAGTCACAGCTCTCATCCCCTCTAAAAGCCAGTTGTGCTGGCGTTATGTCTAATCCCTATTTAGATGACGAACTTTGTAAACTGAAAAACTAAGCGGAGGAAGAAGATCCTCAGTTTAAGATTAATGTTAAATAATTATGTTGTTTTTCACTTGTATTGAAATTGTTATTTTTTTATTAAAACCTTTAAAACCCGTTTTCTTTTAGTCATGGAAGTAAACAAGCAGGCTTATAGTTGCTTTAAATGTATGGCTATCCAATATCATCAAAAAATTATTTACAAGTATGTAAGATAAGGTTTGTACTCTAAAAATACTTTATTTGTAACAAACAGGAGATAAAGAATTTACAAACGGCTCTCCTCACGTTTCAGCACTTTGGACAGCGGTTTTTTTTAGCAAAGAGTTTTTTTAAGCATTACTTAAACATGTTTCTCATCTCACCATATCCACAGGTACAGAGTCATCATATACAATAAATCCGTGAGGTAGCATAAAAAAAACATTTAAAAACAGACGCATTTGTTCAAAGCAAAGCATTTATTTTCTTACCAGGCTGCAGGTGAAGCAGCTCTTTGCGCCTTCTAACATCTCATAATTACTCCTCATTTATGTCCAAGGGTTACACTTTATTTTGATAGTCCACTTTAGACATTTTACTAACTATAAATAACTTTGCAACTACATGCCAACTACCTTTCAATAATTTGCAACTATACGTCAACTAACTGTCATTAGTGTATTATGGCACTTTTCCATTGCATAGTACCCCACGGTTTAGTTTAGTTTGGGTCGGGTCAGCTCACCTCACTTTGGCGTGGTTAGCTTTTCCATCGAGTTTAGTATCACTTCGGAGTGGGAGGGATTATAGGCGTGTCGTTATATTTACGCTGCCTACTGCTGTGACATCATACACGTGAGAGCGTTGTTGTACATTCCCATACATTCATTTATTTATTTCTCAGTCTGCCACAAAATTAAAATTGGCCACCACAAATAGATGTTTGCACATCGCGTTTATAACTACCTCTACATGACAGTTTCTGTTCAAACACCGACCCGTGGCGTCAGTCGACGGCGCTCCGCTGAGCCTCATTCAAGTTGCATATATTAGCATATATAATGCGGACGGGCACGTCGCGAATGTGCCGCCACAAGCTGCAAGTCTGGAAAAAACTGTTATGGTGTCCCGGATTCTCAACCTGCGGATGTTTTTTATCGCTAAAAGGGTGTTTAAAAACTTATAGCAGAACACAGATAACAACATGTTTGCTTGAGACAGCGCAAGCTAGCAGTAAGCTAAAGCTAATATTTACATTATAGCGATGACGTGACGATTCTCTCAGACCAATCAGTGATCTACAGTGTTTTCGCGTCACGTTTGGTATCAGCTCGGGTTGCTTGGAACCCCAACCGAGGTGGTACGAAAAAAAGTATCGGGTACTACGTACTGCACCCAATGGAAAAGCTCGCAAAAGTAAGCTGACCCGACCCAAACTAAACTAAACCGTGGGGTACTATGCAATGGAAAAGCGCCATTAGTAGACTGTAAGGGTTGGGGTTAGAGAAGAGGTTTGGGTTAGTGGAATAAGTTGACATGCACCTGAAAAGATACTTATAGTCAGTTGAATGTCTGTTGAGATATCATCACAATAAAGTGTTAGTAGATATTAAGCAGACAGTCTACTAATTCTCTAAAGATTGGTAGTTGATATGTAGTTGCAAAGTTACTTATAATTAGTAAAATGTCTAAAGTGGACTATCGAAATAAAGTGTTACCTGTCCAAGAGACTCAATAATAATCTTTTACATTCAATCCTTTAATCTGTCATATTTAAAAGCATTTTTGTGCTGCTGCGCATTCATGTACCTTGTGATAAGCAAACCCGCGTTGTCCTCCCGTGTATAGGCGCATTTTACTAATGCGCTCTTTAAATAACATAAAACACATTAGTCTATTTTAGTTGCCTCAAAATAACAACGCGCCAACAATGCGCCTGAACACACCTCGTTTTCAGACCAGAACGCCCATGGGCGCAAAAGGGGGCGCAAATGCATTTGCTATTTAAACAACGCGTCGCTAAACGTGAAAATTAGGGTGGAAACTAGCGAAAGACACTTGCGTCGCGCATTGCGCTGCATTGCACCGGTGTAAGATAGAGCCCCTAGAGTTAAGATTAACAGAAATTGTGAAAGGAGGAAACTAACTTGAAATTTAATTTTAAGTTATATCAATATTAATAACTTGTTTGACTCTGTGGACCCTGTACCGGGTCCAGAATTATCTTATTTTTACTTAATATAAAATATTCCTTTAATTTTTAATGGTCTGTCATGGACCCAGTACCACATATGAGATACTGTTTGAAAGCTAAGACTCTCTACTTTCTGCAGATATGCATCACTTTGAGATATGTTTTACTGTAAGAAAGTTATTTACACTTAATTTACACTATCACCCCCCCCCCCCCCGACAATTTATTATATGATTTAATATTCACATATTTTGTATTTTTCAAGTATGACAAATATGGGCAAGTCTTATATCAAATGAAGCTCTCACTCTCAGGAATAAGGCTACATCGTTATTTTTGCTCTATTATTAACCCTTGTGTGGTGTTCGGGTCTGTGGGACCCGTTTTGAATGTTTACTGAAAGAAAAATTATGCAATTAATTGTTGTTTCAACCTCAGATTCATTGGCCTTGGCTCATTTTCTATGAAGAACATAAAAATAAACAACTTTATAATTAATGTACACTGTACACCCCCCCTACACATTTATATTACATATGTGGTGTTCGGGTCCACTGGACCCGGGGTTAATAAAAGTGTAAAAATTGAATGTGCTATGTAACTTCACTCTGTTTTTCTCCTACCTGGGACTCCTGTGAGTGCATGAGTGTGTTTGTATATATGTCTGTACATATGTGATGGATGCATGTCAGAGTTTTCTCCTTCTGCTTTTGCTGTAATGCCGCAAGGATACAACATGTTATATGCCGTGCATGAACATTTGTCTGTACCTACTGTCCCAAACACTTTACCTTCTGTCTAACAGGAACCATTCTACATTTTACCATTGTAAAAAATCCATAGTTTTATTGTAGTAAAAGAGTAGTAATCATGGTTATTTGGTATATTGATTACCATTTGTAAAACCATGGGTTTACCACAAAACCTATGGTGTGTGTGTGTGTGTGTGTGTGTGTGTGTGTACCTGCTATTTATCAGGTTGTGGGGACCAAATGTCCCACAAAGATGTGTGTGTGAGAGAGAGAGAGAGAGAAAGAGAGAGAGAGAGAGTGAATAATAGAGAAAGTAAAATATTATCCATGTATTTTCATCATTCTAAGTTGTGGCCAATAGCAACACATTGTACTTCAATGTGTGTGGACCAGATGGACACAGTATATGTGTATAAAATGCAAGAAATGCATACACAACACAGCTACACATTAAAAATGTGCTTCTTATGTGTTGTGTTGGCTGGCATGAACAGGTTATGTGTTTAGTGTGGATGATGTCTTATGATACGGCATCTGTTCAGTTTGGGCCCTGTGCTGTGTAGACTGACACAAATGTGTACAATTTCAAAAAGTTCAAATAATTAAACATCAACAGTGATGAAAAACTTTGTTTCATTTATACTTATTTAAGATAAATATGATTTTCCCCCCAATATCTGGATCAGAATAGAATTTCCTTCTTTTATTTCATATTACCACAAAAACGAATGTCACTTTAGTTTATAAATAGTCCTCTACCAGTGGTAAATGACCAATATTAACCATAAATTCTGTCTATATTACTTGCAATAAGGCTAAAGTTAACATCTGTAAACAATATTACATAAATTTGTATGAATGCATTGGTTTAAAATACTAATAATGCTCTGGGTCCACCAGACCCACAAGCATCGTCTAAGTAACAAAAATACGAACACCACACAAGGGTTAACACATATCCAACAATCATCGAATGAATAATAAGGTAAAAAATGGTCTTTTGTAAACATATTGGAAACTTGAGTGTGGACTGCCTCAGATAGCACATATAGCCACAAATGATACACCAACTTTTATCTTAGGTCCTACTCTAAAAAATGAGTCCATTCACAGCATTTTCTTTGGTTGTGTGCATAATTAATCCCTTGCTATTTATTATATGTGCAAAACAAAAAATTAATATTTATATGAAAAATGTATTTTCGCACCCTTCAGTAAAATAAGAATATCTTTTGAATGCGACATGCTAAAGAGTTCATTCTTTTTTTGGGTGTTTACTGTCTGCTGCTGGTAACAACCAGAACTGTCTGCAGTCTGCTAGAGCACCCAGAACCAGAGTTATACACTATCAAAGACAGTATTTACAACATAAAAAAGAAAATGTTGTGTTTTATCATAGGAAAACCAACATAAATAACAATATTTGTCACAAACAGCAGCTTTTTATGTAACTTCAAAGGGTTTTCTTTAAAATGATATAAAGATATTGCATTTATTCCACTGTATGTGGTTATGGGAGCACTTCAAATGTTTTTAGGCAGAAATTGTATACAAAAAGGGTATTAATCCTCCCATCAGTTGGAGTAAAATAACTTTTGAATTTATTATGATAGAGAAAAAATTCCTTTTTCCTCTGTAAGCTGACAATTGCTGGAATCAAACAAAACTGTCTGCAGGTTTTGTTACCACTCAGGGCTAGAATTATACACTTTTAAATACAGACTTTAGAAAAAAAACATCAAAAAGCGCCTATTTATTTTTGTGTTTATTAGAGGACTGACATTACATACAACCATGTTGAGCACTTTTAACAGTGTTTTATGTAATTTCAAAGGGTTTTCTGTAATATTGTACCAAACTTTTGTATGTGCACCTCTGCTTGTGGGTATGAGAAGCTTTTGAAAATGGGTAGGCCAAATCCAGCCGGAAATCCCCAAAATAGCCTCTAAACGCACTGTTAGACATTTCTGTAAATTATGCTATTAAATATATGCTATTTACTGTATATCTCTCAGTATAATGCACAGATGAAGTTAATAAAGTCTTATAGCAGCAGTCATGAATGACCTCCTAGTGCACCTGAGCTGAACAGTGAAACAAAAAAAGTGCTTAGTAATAAACTTACAGACTCTTTGTGTTGTAGATTCAGATCTAAGTATGGACTTTACTGCCCTGTAATTCACAGCAGCACATTCAGATCTGACTGTACAGAAATGACATGTGAATGAGCTGCACATTTACTAAACATTGAGGAAACACTCGATTATCTGTGTATTTGGTTGCTCCTCATTTATTTAAATTTGAACTGTTTGGACATATAAACATGAACACAGCTCAGTTGCACAGCACACAGATGAAATCAGAAAACCTTTATTAGGCATTCGGCTATATATAAAAACACTTGTGACCATTCAGAGATACTTTAAGAGAAAAGTAAAACAGATTTGAAGTGAAATGTGTCATTTGCTGCAGAGGAATTAGCTTCTTAACAAGTTTTCTGTAAGTGTGATTTTTTAAGATGAAAAGAAGGAAGTAAGATGAGCAGCTTATCCGTCAGCATCTTATACTGAGAACTTTACAAACCACTGCTGCAACTTAAAGTCAGACAACTGCACAACAGTTGTCACGATCCTAAGAAATTAACACATCATGTCATGTATGTATTTAATCTTCTAGTTAAGTGACAGTATCGAAAGCTTTCTTCATCTATTTATATAAAACAATTTGTAGATTTTTTGAATTTTTGATGTTTGATGAGATGAGAATGTTTGATTTTATGATTACATCCATTGATTTGTTATCTGTTTATTAGGAAAAGCTCAAACTAAATGAGCCTACAGCAGCCATTATAGGGAGACTATAGTCTGGACAAAGAGGCAAATGTTGTAAAAGAAGGAGCCTTCAAGGAAGGAGTCTGGAAAGGGAGCGAGGCGGAAGCTATATGTATATATATATATGTATGTATGTATGTATGTATGTATGTATGTATGTATGTATACACACATATAAAGACAAACTATTACATGTAAAAAATATAGGGCCCTTTTTGGTATTGATTGCAAAATATTTTGTATCATGTATACATGTATGGTGTATGCATATATTGCAATATATCTAAGCATAAGACAAACTATTACATGTAAAATATAGTGCCCTTTTTGGTCTTGATTGCAATATATTTTGTATCATATATACATGTATGGTCTATGCATATATTGCAATATATTAAAGCAGATAAAGACAAATTATTACATGTAAAAATATAGTGTCCTTTTTGGTCTTGATTGCAATATATTTTGTATCATATATACATGTATGGTCTATGCATATATTTCAATATATTGGAAAATATAAATATTAAATCCCATATATGGGAATATATTGCCTAATATATTGCATGATATTTTCAAATATACTGCAATATATTTTTGTTTCGTAAGGGTAGGAGCTGTCCTTTTTAGATTCTCCTTTTCCCTTCCCTTTTTTTATTCAATAAACCTTGTTAAATTTTACTGCACTTGTCTGTCTGGTCATTGGGGTGTTTTGGGACCTCCTCGGAGTGGAAACAGAGGGAGGAGCGTGACCTACGTAATTGGTTATCCGGTCCGACCTGTGACACTAGCACTTTTAGTATAGCTTAGCACAATCTATTGAATCTGATTAGGCCATTACCATCACGCTTTAAAATAGCCAAAGAGTTTTGATATTTTTCTTATTAAAAACTTTACTCTTCTGTAGGTATATTGTGTGCTAAGAATGACAGAAAATTAAAAGTTGTGATTTTCTAGGCAGATATGGTTAGGAACTATACTCTCAAACTGGTGTAATAATCAAAGACTTTGCTGATGTAACATGGCTGCAGGAGGCATAGTGTTATTACGCAGTGCCCGAAAATAGTCCCCTGCTATTAAAAGTAAAGAAGAGGAGAAACAGGCAAAAGATAAAGGTATGCAGATTTTTAGGATAGGCTAGGATTTAGGCAGTAGGATATAGGCTATTTATTAGCCTCACCCTCTTGCTAATATGTTGCTATTAGCCAGAGAATATGACTGTATTTGGTTTTTAGTTTTGCTGAAATAGCAACTATTAGAATTGCATAGTGTCATGCAACTAAATTCACCCATAGGCAACAAAGTCTAGTTTGTGTTGGCAACACAACAAGTGCAAATTCACACAGATGTTACTTCTCCTTTGAGGCATTGATGAGCCTTTAAGTGATGCTCTGAAGAAGCTGGAGGTCACATTTTCAATGTTGTAGTTGATTCTGCAGCTTTAGCTGTTCAGGAAAGATTTTCCACACTGCAGAATGTGAGAGAGAAGTTTGAAGTGATCTCTAATTTCAGAAACCTCCCAGACAAAGCAAAAAGAATGTGGGACCCTGCAAACTACACTGCATTTTAAGGGACACTCAGATGTGGATGGCAGAGAGTTTGTGCAGGAGCTGAAGAACTTCACTGACCTCCCATCAAAATCTGTGACTCTGCCTGAGCTGCTGACTTTCATCCATGAGAAAGAGCTCACAGAAATCGACCCCAATCTGTGGACTGCACTCAGAATTGGGTTGACCTTCCAGTGGTGGACGGGTGACTGTAACATCACAATGCATAAATCCTGTAAAAACTTTGCTATAGTGCATCTTTATGTAGATGATACTGTGATATACTTTCATCATCACTATAAGTTAGGCTGTTATTGAACTCAATGCTGTTTTTAGTTAGGTTAGGCTTTAATTACAGGGCCGTGCTTTTATCCTTTCAGCCCTTTATGTTAGTGCATGGGCGAGGCTAGCCCCTTTTTAGGGGTGCTTCAGCACCCCTAAAAAGGAGCTCAGCACCCCTAAAACTTGGGGCAAGAAATTTAATTATTCTGAAATGTTCCTTCGTCTTTGACCAGGTTAAATAATGTCCAAAACATACTCCGTAGTTTGTGGTTTAAAATGAATAATAAGGTAGAAAATGAAAACCTCCCCGCTTAGCAAATGGTGTCATCCTCTTCTTCTACTTCTCTGTACCTGCATCGCTTAGCACGACCATTCAGTGCGAAACACATGCAGAGTGAGAATCAGTTAAAAGTGTTGTGTTGCAACTTTTTTGTTCAAATCTTACAAAATGTTTACGTTATGTTTATAATGAGCGAGTACATCACGAATCAATCTTTCAAGCCGTGTTTTTGTATTATAATGAATCACCATGGTACACGTATAATAAGTGTTTATTTTTGGATTATTTTAGTCCGGCGGGTACCCGCGTGCGGAGTAGCAAAGTACCTGGGTGACTCGTCCATAGACTTAAACGGAGAGAAGTAGCGCCGGTTACAATGTTCTTCCGCAAGACGCATGCAGTGCGTCTCAGTGGGTAGTTGCATGCGTGTGTCTCCGTTGTTAAAGTTTATTGTATGATTTATCGTTAATTTAAGACTTATTTTAACAATCGGGAGTCATGTAAACATGACATCACGTGCGTCTTTTCTGGTCAGTTGTCATGAAAACATGGCGTTTGGAACAGAGTGAAAACAAACTACATATCACTGTATACCACAAGTACCGGTAAGTTATGTGTGAAATCACTAACTGTCTGACTATCAAACTAGACAATACATATTTTTTTAGTTTGTCACATATAGACTAATATGAAGGGGATAACGTTTTTAACCCTTAGTACAGGAGTCACAAGTGTTTTGTTTTAGACATATAGTAAAGGTAATGGTTCAATTAAAGGACTGTTAAAAGAAAAGCTGGAAATTAACAAACTATTAATAAACCTACCATATGTTGTAGGCATAAAAGTTATAAATTAGGAGATTTGTCATTTTGACAAAGGCTTAAAACGATACACTGTATATTCACATAAAACCATACCCACACTGCTGCTGTAGCCCACCTTTTGTCCTGAGACTTTAATATGGCATTAATGGCAAAAATGTGCTAGCTCACCATTAATTAGAAATAAAAAGGTTGGCAAAAAAGATGCATCTGAAAACTTATCAGATTGATGCTTTAAAATATGTTATTTAAAAAAAATTCTAAGGGGGAGCATGCTCCCGGATCCTAGAGGGGTAATATTCTTCTAATCTTTTTCACCCCTGACCCATTTTCATGCCTGAAAGGTCTCCAAAAAAATCTTTATTTTGGAGTTAGTTGAACCAATGTTAAAATGATAGCTATTTTACAATAGACATATTATTGGTTTCTGAAGGAAAAAAGAGCGGGTGGTGGCAGCGGAGCTCATTGGGTGCTCAGCACCCCTAAAGCTCTAACCCTAGAATCGCCTCTGTATTAGTGCATCTTAATTTTGTTCACTTTTTGTTTTTTATTGTACTTTTTACTTGAGGTGTGGCTTCTCAGCTGGGTGTCTCACAGGCCGGGGACACACTAGGGGATTTTTCGCACAGATTATGAATGTAATTTGATCATAACGACTGATCATGCAAGTGTTTCCCCAGCGTTATGTTCTTTCTTTTGAAGTTTAAATAAAATAAATAAATAAAAATCCTTGATTCTGATCTGATCAGCTACTGTAAGCGAGCAAGCACATTCAAAATATTAAGTATTTTGTTATAATGTGCAAATGTTTTTTTTTTCTGAAATAGTTTTTTTCTATGTGCTTTGGTGGTCAGAGAAGTTCTGAATTGATAAAAATCATTTAGTATGTAGTCCTTATCCTTTGATTATACTGTAAGCGAGCAAGCACATTCAAAATATTAAGTATTTTGTTATAATGTGCAAATGTTTTTTTTTTCTGAAATAGTTTTTTTCTATGTGCTTTGGTGGTCAGAGAAGCTCTGAATTGATAAAAATCATTTAGTATGTAGTCCTTATCCTTTGATTATCATGTCATTTTGTTATCATGTGTCTTGGAGTACATCTGTCTTTTTCTGTATTTTGCACATTGTGTAGACATCCAGAATTGGTCTTGGACCGACGGACGCAATATAGAAATGATCTGCATGTCCATCAGACATCTAATGTTTAGTGGGTTAAAGTAGCTTCATTTAGCCGGCCTTCATGCAAATGAATCAGGGCTAAATTCAGCCAGGATAACTGGAACATCACATCATAATCTCTTATCTCGCTTTCATGCAATACCCCTCTTAAATGAAGTTTGGGTACATGTGGCTGGTTTGCTGTTGCTTAAAAACAAACACAGAAAATCCAAAGTGTAAGGGACATTTATACAGGACAGTTTTGTGAATTGGGGACGAGTGAAATCCAGATCCGCAGATCATCATCATTTTTTAAAGACGCCACACTGTTTAGTATTGTAAGTGTTCACAATATGTCAGCGGTTATATGCACGATAAACTTTGAATGGTTATTTTATGTTTTTAAAAACGCCCCCAGTGCGAGACTTCAGGGCTGTTTATTAAGATGTGTTTTAGTAGATCGATCACAAGTGGAAGAGAGAGACGTTAATAAACATGCTGAACATTTTTTACATGTATGTTTGGGCATTCTCTGATATTTCAGAACCATTGATGAAATAAGCTAGCGCAACTTGCAAGAAGTCAGGTTTGAGGTAAAACAATGTGCTCTGTACATTATATTAGATCCATAGACACTAACACAGTCTCACCCCATGGCATCAATATTTGACGACACTTGACCATGCGTCAATATGTTGACGCGGAGGGTTTACCTTTCGCGTCATTTTTTGACGAACTGGGGACTTCAATACTATTACGTCCGTTGCATTCTCTTTCCTATTTTCTTACCATTTTCGCGTCAGTTTAGGGTTAGATTACGCAAAATTAAACAGTGTACACGAAATTAAACAGTTGTCACCTGGCGTTGGGGTTAGAGTTGGGTTTGGGTAGGGATGTCATTATGTAAATCTAACCCTAAACCGACGCGAAAATGGTAAGAAAATAGGAAAGAGAATGCAACGGACTTAATAGTATTGAAGTCCCCAGTTCGTCAAAAAATGACGCGAAAGGTATACCCTCCGCATCAACATATTGACGCATGGTCAAGTGTCGTCAAATATTGACGCCATGGGGTAAGACTGGGTTGTAGACACAGAGTAGTCTGTCTTTTGTGGCTGTTTAAACAAATTTAACAACTTTCTGTATCGCTGTCCATCTCAACAATGTGTGTGTGTGTGTGTTTACATTGTCTGTTTGCAAATCAGCAGTAATTATTCACTCGAAACTTCCCTTTTATGTAATCTCCACTTTTTCTTCACACTCTACCCTCCCACTTTACCACCAGTTAACAACGGACCTTTTAGGAAAGTTGTTCATATCGGAGGTGTGAAAAGGCGCTGCTGAAACAGGGGCAGGGCCTGAAATTAACACGGGTGGATTTTGCAATTGGCGGGTAACACTGTTAACCTACCGGCCACATTGGCGGGGGTCAATGTTTAAACAACCCGCTCCCAACCGACGTTTTCAACTAACGGGGGATAGGTGGGGGGGGGCGGTTAAAGGTTATTTTTTATTTACATTTGTTATTTAAAAATATAACTTTTTAAAGTGATATTTTTTGCATCACTTTAACTTTATTTAAACAGTGATAGAGGAGAGGACAGGAAGGTACCGAGAGGAGAGAGGGTATGAGATTGGCAAATGACCACAAGCCGGGAATCGAACTCGGGTCTCCGAAAGTGCGAAAGCACCACATGTCGGAGCGCTGCCCACTACACCATCAGCTCCTACGGTAAAACTAATTATGCATTAAGCTATGACGCTGGTAATGACGATTCTCTCAGACCAATCGGTTATCTACAGTGCTTTCACATCACGTTTTAACATCAGCTCAGCTTGCTTGGAACCTCAACCAAGTATTGTGTACTACGTACTGTACCCAGTGAAAAAGCCCGCAAAAGTAAGCTGAAAAGCTTCATCCTGGTTGTCCACCAGTTTCCATCCCCAAATCTGGGTGGGGTAGTGTGGTTTAAGTAGTCAGAAAATGAATTTTGTTTGAACAAAATAGAATACACTGTGCTGCCAACAACATTTCAATGAGGCAAGCAATATGTCAGTATTCTCTGCCACCATCTTCTTAATTGCTAACAATTGTGAATTTAGTTTTGTTAGGTTTAGTATAATGCCACTTTTATACTTTTTTTAAAAACATCTATTAAGGATGCATTACATATGTAATACCTTATCAATTTGAATAAGGTATTACATATGTAATGCATCCTTAATAGATGTTTTTAATGAATAACCATTTTAGAGGGCTCACACACAGGCCTCTGTTTGGGCTAATTCAGAGTTGTTTATGATCAAAGTTACACAACTCCAATTTAAGTTATTTTATTGGTGCAAAACATTTTACATTGAATGTCATGTCTGTGTTTTAGCAAGGGGATGTGTCTAAAAACACACATTGAGTAGGAGTTACATGACATAGGCTACATCATTTACATCTCTGGTTCACCCCAAACAAATATAAAACCTTACAGTAATCTCACAAAATCATGTATTCCATAAGTATGTAATCATGTCAGTGCAATTTAGACAAGTCCAATGGATTCATAGACCCATAAATTATGGGGTTAGACACCAAGATTACTTGGCTAGGTCAAATAATAAAGAAGTTAGGATATTTTAATGGCTTCCTGCATGTCTTGGACGCTATCTTGAAAATGACACCTTTCTAGTGGTCAAACTTTGGTAAACTTTTAGTATGTTATTAGGGACACTTAATACTACAAAAAAACAGCTGAGAAATTCTAGAACAGCTAGAATTTTTTTAGGGTTAGGTGGTTTTTTTTCATATATGCAGCCGCCTATAAGTTAAGTTTGTGAAAACTACTTAAATGTCCTAATATAACAAAGGCCCTGTCCTGGATTCATCCTTAATGTTTAGTTTGACAAGCTATAATGAATAATTGTCATTTTCTGAATATTTTGCTCCTCTTGTCAGCCTTACTGAAAAATAAATTACTTAATTTTTTTAAAAAAAGTTTCAGACTCTATATTAAGACATTATTCTGATGAAGCTGCAAGCCATATATGTGCATGATCTTAACTACACATCAACTTCATTTAGAAAAAGGAAGGAAGCGAGATCATCAGATCATCTATCAGGAACTAAAACTGACAAAAATTTACAAACCACTGATGCATGGAGAGATAACTGCACAACAACTGCACTGTGTAATGTATTCATGTTTAATCTTAATTATATGCAACAAAATATAACAATCTTAATGATTTTAGTTGTAATAACAGTTGTGTGTTACTGTCATGATGATTTTACTGTAAAGAGGCAGATCTGAACAATAATAACAGATTCATGAATTGAGGCTCACAATGAAACTAAAGGTGTGTTTTTATTTCAGGAATAATAAAACTCTTCTTCGTTTTGTAGCTGGTATATGTGAGTTTCTACAACGTGAAATCATGAACTTCAGACTCTTATCACTGATCCTGCTGTTACACATTCAAGGTATGAAACACCGTATTGCTGTTGTACTGAAACGATTTCCATTAATTTATTCCTAAAAATGAGAATAACATCTTGTAGTGAATGTGTATTGTTGTGAAATGATTGTTTTAAGTTGATCCTCCATACATTGTGTTTCAGTGAGGCAGCTTAAAAAAGACTTTTAAGTGTCACAATACTGTTCCTTTGTGAAAGGTTACATAAATTGAGATGCAACACAAATGACTATTATTCATGCAAATCAAGCAATCATTATTTTGTAAGTTATGAAGCAGCAGCGTTTGATACGGTCAATCACATGATTCTTTTAAAACGACTTGAACAATGTGTGGGAACTAAAGGCATAGCCCTTAAATAGTCTAAATCATATTTGACTGACAGAAGTTTTTCTGTTCAACTTGGTGAATTTTTCTCATCTGCTGCTTTTCTTACTTGTGGTGCCTCCAAGGGTCAATATTGGGCCCCATGTTGTTTTCTCTGTATATGCTGCACGTGGACAGGGCCGGCATTATCCAAAAGATGTGCTATTTCCTAAAGTGCATTTTATAGGCTACAGCAAAGACCAGCATAAGCTGGTAGTTGGTTTTAGCTAGTTTAAGGTGGCATTAGCTGGTCTATGCTGGTGCTCCCAGCCTGGCAAAGCTGGTCTTCCAGCATGACCAGCTTTGTCTAGCCAGACCAGCTTAAAAAGTGATAAAAACACAGCTAGACCAGCTTAAAAAGTGACCAAAACACAGCTAGACCAGCTTGCTACACCAGCAATACCAGGTAAAACCAAGCTGGGAGACCAGCTAAAACCAGCTCACCAGCTTATGCTGGTCTTAGTTGGATTTTTCAGTAGGGTAATTATTTAACAAAAACCCAAGTATGCATGTATTCTACGTCACGTTAATAAACACACGCCCAATGCATGTGATTGTTCAACTTCGTGCGGCTCTGCTAGAACTGACAGGCGGATGACGTCAAAGTGCTGTGAGAGCGAGACAAAATTACCCTTCGTATGATTTCTCAGATCGTTCTCGCGGTATATTGACGTCATCCGTCTGTCGGTTCTTGCAGTGCCGCATGTGTTGCCCCCACGCCGACGATGAGCCTGCTTTTAGCCAATCACAAGTGATAGCAGCCAGCCAGCTCTCAGTCTCAGTGGGAAATCAAGATGTTGAAGTGGGAAAATTTATAAAAAGTTACAGAAAGGTGTGGGAGAGTGACCCAGGCCTGCCCTGTAGCAATGGATATTTGGAAAATAGCACTGCAAATTTTGCAAACCAGACTCCTCATAGCAACGTTACGTATACGTTGCCATGGATGAATTATCGGAGCATTTCCACAGAACCAAATTTGCACAGAACCAAATGTTTGGCTGTCATTAAGTCAATTCAAGCACCAAGACTGTAATAGTTTTGAAACGTTTAGATGTTCATGTTCTTTACCATCCTTGCAAGTTAACGTACAACCAACAGCTTATTATTCTGCATTTAAGGTTAAAGGGCCATGGCATGAAAATCTGACTTTTTCCACGTTTAAGTGCTATGATTGGGTCCCCAGTGCTGCTATCAACCTAGAAAATGTGAAAAAGATCAACCCAGTAACTTAGTTTTGGTAAACCATTCTCTACAAGCACATTTTTGTTGTTGTTGTTGTAGATTGTTCAGAGCTCTGTACGTTGCTTTCTATACACTGTAAATATTTGCTGTGATTATGCAGCTGGTTGCCAGTAACTTACTGTAGAAGATAAAAACTGAAAATGTTTCATGTTCATTTAACTTTGAACAAACTGTTGCCAGTAAATAACATACATGTAAAATCTACAGTAAGTTACTGGCAGCTAGTTGCCAGTAATACCCTGTAATACTTCTACAGAATTGTTTTTACAGTGTAGCTGCAGTGTTTGTGGTTGTATTACAGAGATGTTTGTTTATCACGCGTTGAATCTTAAGGGACGTATGTCGTGGAATTTTAGCCGCATCAAATAATACTCACTAAGAGTCAAAGTCAAGGATCACACAGACACACTGTCGACAGAATTTTCTTTGTCTGAATTTTATATATTCTGCAGAATAGGCTCTCACCCCCATGGTGCAAGAAGTTTAAAAACCTAAGAGCCCCGATCACAAGGTTGAAGACACATTTATAGTAAGATGGTGAAACACGTACAATCATCCGTTTCTACGTCATTTAGAAGATAGCCTTCAGTTGTCAGTGATTAAGAGCAAAAACCGTTAAACATAATCATAAAGGACAGTACATGCTGGTACATGATGTTTAAGTCCTTCCTTGGACATTGTACTTGCTGAAAAAACAGAAAGAGCATAATTCTGTACGTTAGCAGAAAAACATGATCTCCATGTGAATCACAATTTGTGAGCTTCAGATTGTTATTAAAAAATGAAAAATAGGATGAAAAATAAAACATAATAATATGAAAATAAAAGCATAATAAAAGTCCTCCACTACACTCCTCCCTTTTTATGATTTATTCATAACTTCATTTACTGTCATCGTTACGTAGCTCTGGTTATTACCCTTAACCATAGTGTACATATAGTTCTGTGCAGTTGCAAAAGTAAAAATGCACACACATATAGTATGATCATGAATCTCATTTTTGAAAGAAGAAAAATAGTTCGTTTTCTTGAAGAAATTGAGCACAGTTAGAGTTGGGGTCGTGAGCCCTTGATGATTCCGGATTGAGCACAGTTAGAGTTGGGGTCGTGAGCCCTGAGCACAGTTAGAGTTGGGGTCGTGAGCCCTGAGCACAGTTAGAGTTGGGGTCGTGAGCCCTTGTTGATTAATTTCCTTTGTAGGTTCGGGTTTGGTAGGACCACACGGTGCAGTCGTGCCAAGCTATCCTGCTTTCTTGTTTGAATGAAATTATCTTAGTGTCTAAATTAATGTGGGGTCTCAAAGCTGGTGTTGTAATTACAGTTATTAAGCTGCAAGCGTCGTGTCGATTACCCACATTAAAGATGTTGTGTGCGTGTGTCCAAACCAAACCCAGAATACTGGAGTCGTCCTCCAATACTTTGTGAGCTCTTGCAGTTCTCTCGTGTCGTTCTTCGAAATAAACTTGCAGTATACAGGTATCTGTGGTTCCCACCAATACGAAAAAGTGGTCCGTAGCAGTCGACTAGCCGTCCTCCCTTTGGTTTACACCTTGCAGTCCCGGACCAACCCTCCGGCAATGGGCAACGTGCACCCAGGTGGCACGCTCCGTGACCTTCACAGCGGTGTGAGTCGTCAGCAGAACCTGAAATGGCCCCTCCCACCGTCTGGCTTTCCAGGATTTCCTCCTGAGGTTCTTTACCACCACGTAATCCCCTGGTTTGATGTTGTGTAATGGTTCTTCTACTGGACGGGGTAGGGCTGATTTAACCTGCTTTGGAGATATTTTGAAATACAGAGGACATAGAAATACAATATTGCAACATGTCATTTTCATTTTGAAGAGTATCGCATGTCACCGTGGTCCCCATGTGTCAACCTAGCAAAATGGGAATAAAAATGTTTAGGTAAGCAAGGTTTTTGATTTGGACCCATCCAAATCCCTTCAGGAGTTTTGGTTGCTCCACACGATTTCCATAGAGCTATTTCTGTTGGAAGAGAAAATGTTTGCATGCTTATTAGTAACTCCTGTGGTGTTTCGGCTTCCTTTTCCTGGGAAATCTGTGTAAGAGAAACGTTTTTGTTAGTAGTCATGAGAGATGCTTCCGCATCCGTGCGTGCATTTCCTCTGGAGATCACGTCCTGTTCCTTGGTGTGTGCTTTGCATTTGCACACAGCTATTTGAGAAAGAAGTAAAATTTGTTATAGGAGAGAAACTGTCAGTAAAATCAGCAGTCAATGTAAATGGTTATAGATTGATTAGTAGCAAGTTGACAAGCTTGTGTTAGTGCATGCAATTCAGCCACCTTTGCAGATTTCTGAGGTGGTAAGCATCCGGATTTCACTACTTCAAAGTCAGACACAACTGCCCACCCCATCCTATCTATGCCTCTGTCATCTCTGGAAGAGGAACCATCCACATAATATGTGAGGGTGCATTTAGGTATGGGTGTGTCAGCAAGGTCAGGCCTTGGTGTGCATACTTCCCGTAGGGCAGACAAACAACAATGTGGTGTACCTTCATCAGGTGTAGGTAACAATGTCGCCGGGTTTAGCACTGTACATCTTTCAACTGTGACATTAGACATCTGAAACAATGCACAGGAATAACGCAGCCATCTTGCTGCAGACAAGTGAGATGTGCGCTGTTCAAGCCCTGAGACATCCTGGTAGGCCCCTGGTCACCGCATCAAGGCGTCCTGAAAAATATGCAACTGGTCTCAACTTGTCACCATGTTCTTGTAACAAAACAGATGTCATACAGCCATTTCTTTCATCCACAGTTTGAATAAAAGGCTTTTTTGGGTCTGGCAACCCTAAAGTGGGTGCCTGCTGTAATGTCTGTTTTAGTTCCACAAATGCCCTTTCAGCCTTCTCTGTCCATTCTACCTTCTCTGATGGTGCCAAAGGTTTCTCATAAATCATGTCATGCAATGGTTGTTGCATCTCAGAATAATTAGCAATAAAAGTCCTGCAATATGATGTCATGCCCAAAAATGACATTACTTGTTTCTTTGTGATGGGTTTTGTTATATTAGCTATTGCCTCTATTCTCTTTGGAGAGAGAGACTTACCCATTGGTGTCATTTCATGTCCTAGAAAGGTTACTTTCTGGACAGAGCACTGTACCTTTTTGGGGTTGACCTTGTGGCCCTCCTCAGCTAGATGAGTGAGCAGCCGTATGGTGTTGTCTGTGCACGACTGCTGAGTCGGTGCCGCCACCAAGAGGTCATCCACGTACTGCAATAAAGCAACATCATCATCCAACACAAGTTTCTGTAATGAACAATGCAATGCAGAGTTTGTAAATAGTGCGGCTCTCGCTATACCCCTTAAATGTAAAATCAAACCAAAACTGGCTATCAGAATGGACAGGAACTCTGAAAAATGCACTTGAAATATCCACTACACTGAAAACCACTGGCCATCAGCTGGTATCTGTCAGAGAATTGTGTAAGGGTTTGGCACGTGAGGTGCTCTTGCTTGTACCACAGCATTTTCTGCTTGGAGGTCTTGAACAAACCTCCACTCTGTGGGCTGACCTGCATCTCTGACCTTTTGTACAGGAAAAATGGGTGCTCTCACAGGTGAGTTTGGGCAGGGAATTATTATCCCAATAATGCCTAAAATACTGGCCTTATCCCCTCAAGCGCCTCCCTTTTCAGAGGATATTGGGGTTTACATGGTCTATAATCACTCTTTGGGGTGATAGTTACTGGTTCACACCCTTTAATCAAGCCCACATCATACTTGTCTTTAGCCCACAGGTAATCAGGTACATTGTCAAGAACTTTTTGCGGTAAATCAATACTAGCACACGTCATGTGTACTGACAAACTGTTTTGTGAGTTGAAATCTGCAGAAACAGCTTTCTGTATTACAACTCTCTCTCTCTCAGCCATGAAAAAGCAGCATAATCTCTTCTGTGTGCTGATAACTGCTCTGAGAACTGTATGCTATCTGCCAATGGTTCCCAATCAACAGCCTCGCTGCAGGCCTTTGCAAATTCACCTGCATTTCTAACGGCTGACTAGTATTTTTTGCAATGGAGATGTGGGGTACTGAATTGTCAAAATCAAAAATTTGTTCCTGCTTTCCTGTCAACTGAACGAGTGCCACACACCATGAGTCATTCCAACATATATGGGTTGTAGTCAAACCTTCTGTTTTTACAGAGAACCATTTCTATGAGCTGTGCAATGCATGTTATCAGCTGGAATGACCTCGCTGGCTTGTGGCAATCTTATCTTCCCTTCAGCATGCAACTCTTCACTCTGAAAGATGCATTCATACACATACAACACACATACAACAGAGACAAACACATAGATGACATTCTGGGATCCCAACAAGAAATATTCAGGCCTTGGTTGTTACATAAGATGCTAGCATTAATTTTACACATCAAATCCCTCCCCATGAGGTTTACCGGACACGCGTCAGATAAAAGGAACATATGCATAAACTTGTTACCGTCATGCATACAACAGAGTGGAGCAGTAAATTCTTCCCTCACTATATGCCCCGTAGCACTCATAGATGAGTTAAACTGCCCACTCAAGGTGACAAATGGGAATTCATCTTTGCGTATGACAGAGTTAGTCGCACCAGAGTCCACCATAAATAACATAGCCTGTCCCTCAACCATTATTTCTTTGAGAGGCAGTTTAGAGTATGCCTCTCTTTCAACATCAAGCAAAGCAAGTTCTTCATTGCATAGAGCGTTTCTTTCCCTTTCACACACATCAGAAAAAACAGAATTAGCAAGCAGATAATATGGCATTTGAACCGCAGAAAAAACAAGATTGGACTTACCCCCTTCCGTCCGATTCTCTCTTTCCCCCTCCTGGCTTCAGTCCCCTTTTTCTTTACACCCCGCAAAGTTTCCCGCGTCCGCCTGGGATTCTGGTTGCTCTGGAGAATTTAGGAAATGAAAACATTGGTTTTCAAGTGTTCTTTCTGTCCGCAATACCAGCAAATCTTCTCTCTCTGATTTTCTTGCCACTGCTTTCGCTCTTTTTCTCTCTTTCTCTTTGTTGCCAGTTCTCCTGGAAACGTTGTCCTTGTGAAGGGAAACTGTGCTGATTATGTCGTTGCTGGCCCCATTCGCTTATCTTGACAAAAGCTGAAGATAGTTGTTGATTTGCCTTTCTCTGCTGCTTTCGTTTTTCTTCATGCAGGCGTTCAGCATGTAGAGAATGTGTAATGACCTCACTCAGCTTTCCTGATTCCCATCCGATGCAGGTTTGCTTCACCTTTGTTGAAATTACAGGTTGAAGTTCCCCGAGGAACATTTGTTTTAGGTAGGATTCCCAGGATGTTACCTCTCCTGTGTTGATGTTTTTATCTGGACTTCCTCCTCTTCCTCTTCCAAGATGCTGTCGAGGAGGATTGGTGGGTTTAGCCCAGGTGATAGTTCTTGTGCTGGCGGTGGCGGGGGTGCAGTTGGTATTTTTGGTAATGCTTCTTGTGCGGGTGGTTTTGGGAGTCTTCTTGGAGGGGGTTGGAGATCACCGTCTAGAAGAGGTACCTTTGTATAAGAGAAATGTACCCCAGGTGGGGTACGTGCAGGTGCATATGGAGGAGGAAAAAAAACAGAAAGTTAGGTTCATCATGTAATGAATCTGATGTAGGAAAAACATTTGCTTAATGTTTAGCTCTGACTTAGTCTGAGTCAGTTCGTCCTTGGTCTTTATCTTACTCTGTGCTCTCATTTCTCTGCCATCCGCAATGATTTTTTCCCTTAATAAAGTGAGTGCTTTTACACTCAGTGTTCCTTTAGGAGGAAAATCATACCTTTTCTCCCAGATTTAACGCTTTCCAACGCCCCCGTGCCCTTTGATTTGATCACTCGAGCATACACGCCATTTTCCAGATCCATTGACTTTGTACTCCCTTTCGAATTACCCTGACCCATGGTCACGAACGAAATAACGCTTACCGTATTATCTATTCAGATGCCACCACAACGGTTCTTTTCCAGATTCCGTCAGCTTTGACTTCAGAAATGGTTGAGACTCTCCCTTCCCTTAGGCCTGGGGTACGGAGCCCGAGACCTCTTGTCTCAGGGGTGATCAGTCAGTCTCTCCCAAACCTGGAGTCTACAGCTGTGGAATCCGCATCCTCGTCGCCATTATTGTCGTGGAATTTTAGCCGCATCAAATAATACTCACTAAGAGTCAAAGTCAAGGATCACACAGACACACTGTCGACAGAATTTTCTTTGTCTGAATTTTATATATTCTGCAGAATAGGCTCTCACCCCCATGGTGCAAGAAGTTTAAAAACCTAAGAGCCCCGATCACAAGGTTGAAGACACATTTATAGTAAGATGGTGAAACACGTACAATCATCCGTTTCTACGTCATTTAGAAGATAGCCTTCAGTTGTCAGTGATTAAGAGCAAAAACCGTTAAACATAATCATAAAGGACAGTACATGCTGGTACATGATGTTTAAGTCCTTCCTTGGACATTGTACTTGCTGAAAAAACAGAAAGAGCATAATTCTGTACGTTAGCAGAAAAACATGATCTCCATATGAATCACAATTTGTGAGCTTCAGATTGTTATTAAAAAATGAAAAATAGGATGAAAAATAAAACATAATAATATGAAAATAAAAGCATAATAAAAGTCCTCCACTACACGTACCAAAGCTACATGTATTTTCTAGCTGGGGGAATTATTTGCATTAACACGACTTGAACAATGTGTGGGTACTGAGGGAATAGTGCTTTTAAATTTGAGAAACAAATGAGATCTGTTGTTAAGGCTTATTTCAGTTGAGACTGCTGACTAAAGTTAAACCATACCTGCCACGCAAGGATTAATTCATGCTTTTATTACATCTCAGTTAGACTACTGCAATTCTTTATGGGGTGGTTTCCCAGACAGGGATTAGCTTAAAGGAACAGTATGTAGTAGGGGTGTGCAGCGGAGTCAGTATTTGTATCTGTATTTGTTTCTGTAACAGTCTCAAAATTATTTGTATCTGTATTTGTATTCGGATGGAACCGGAAGTTTCTCATATTACACGAAAATGGCATTTTAAATGCATTTTTGCTTTTTATTATAATTATAACTTAAATAGCTGTAAATATTTATTAATAATAATAATACAAAATTTTAATCAAAAAGACAAATAACTTGATTCTTGTTACTAATACGCATGGAAAGCAAACATCTCATTTTCAAAGCCTCATCCAGCTTGTGCCTATGTGCTATGCATCATTGTATTGTAGTATTAAAATAACAAACTTGAGAGCACACTGACAAAACTGTAGACTACACCACCTTTAAACGTTTAGTGTGCCTGTCAGCACAGTTCCATGAGACCCATTCTGTCTAAATGAGTGGGATTTTTTCAGAAAAAAATTAGTAGCCTACATTAATCCCTCGTCTAGCGATTCAAATAATTAAACTAAATCTAAAATGATCGTTATTTGTAAGTTTTCTGAGGGCGTTTTCACATTAGCACTTTTGGTGCGCAACCGGGTTCGATTGACATCAGAGTTCGGTACATTTGGATGATGTGAACGCTGTCTTCCGAACTCGGGTGCGCACCCGCGAAACGTACTCGAGTCCGCTTAAAAAGGGTGGTCTGGGGTTCATTTCATGTGAACTCCAGATCGGTTCGCTGCTAATGTGAGCGCAATCGTACCAAATTGTGGAAGTGAACCACTGTTAATTACGTATTATGTGGAATGTCCCACCAAAACAGACGTGTGTGTTTGTGTGCGTGCACTTACCTTGACAACAAAATGCATAGAATGCTTGCTTGAGTTTTGTTCTTATTTTTTTAAACCTTTGGTTTTGTTTTCAAAGAAATAATACAGAAACGCACTTTCGTCTGTCTGCCGCAAACATACTAAAGTCGTTTCGATGACAACGGTCTGTCCGCCGACGTCAATTTTTGCGGAGGCATTCAAAAATCATCTTTCTCTGCTTGCAGTTAGTCAATCACGCTTGTCGTCTTCTCGTTTACAGCGGTTGCCAAGCAACATGAGAACGCGCCGGCTGCAGCTTGATGATGCAAGCGTACCGCGGTTCGGATGCAAAAATAATATGTGAACACACTCCATGGGGGGCATGGGGAGGGGGGAGCAATCGAACTCGGGTTCGGACCAGGCAATCGCACCAAATGTAAAACCATCCTGAGAGTGAAATATAACCTAATACTACTCATACATCCACGTCTGACATCTTGGTTTCATTTTAAAAACATGGAGGAATTTGAAAATAAAATGCAGGACTTGCTTGATGTTTAAAGAGTTATTAAGGGAGATAAGGTTCGGGAACTGATTTATGTTCAAAAGTTATTAAGATCGACAAACTCGCGCTGACTGACAGATCCGAAATGCAACGCAGAGTCACCCAAGTGCACCTCACTATACACAGAATAGTTGAAAAACATCTGTTTTGACAAGAATTTACGAAAGCATAATAAGCATTACAACACACTTGCTGAGCTCATAATTATCTATGTCCATATAGCATTCGCGCGAACATAACAAATTGTTTAAAAAAAAAACTTTCTCATTAATTTTCATCTAAATAAATAAATTATCAGATATTCATTTATAACATTATGCAGTTTTGACTTAGTTCAAAACAAGCAACATGATTTTAAACAATAAGGTAATTCGAAAGATCTAATTCAAATATTTCAGTTGTTTATTTGCTTACTTTATTTTTATGTTAATTGCAATTCAAGTCATAGTAATCTTCAGTTTAAATTTTGCTTTTAAGATGTTATTTTCATATTTTTTGCTATTTACTTATTTATTTTATATTCACCAACATTGACAATAAAGCTTGCTTGGATTAGAAGTAATTAAAAGATCATCTACCGGAGTCAAACAGAGACACGGAGTTATTAACGAATATTTTATTATTAGAGTGCAGCATTTTATCAAGCTTTTTTGGTCTTGTGTAATTTGATAAAACAAAAAAACTAAAAGGGTCATTTTTTTACAGCTGGGTTTAAAGAAGTTTGATATTAACAGCGTTTTTAAGATTTTAAACTAATTCCAAAACAGCTGGCGTTTCTAAATAAAGGTTGCGCCAAAAATGTCATTCATGTCATTTTATAGATTGCACTCATTCACTTCACATTCACATTATTCGTGCTTTAAGGGGTTTATAATTTACAGCTGTTTCAGTAAACACGTGATTATGTCTGGCCGAATATTTTCTCTGTTATTCGGATGAATTCGTTATTCGTTTTGAAGCTATTATCCGTGCCCTTCCGAATAACGTATTCGGCTTCGGGCACATCCCTAGTATGTAGGATTGTGGCCAAAACTGGTATTGCAATCACAAAACGTGTGGCTAAAACTGGTACTGCAATCACACAACTGGTGGCCAATACACAACATGACAACATAAACATCAGTTGAGGGCTGCAACTCCAGTTTTTAAATGACAATATCCTGGCCAGACCACTGTTGTCAGTGATAGAAGTATTTGAAATGAAAATGATTTCTTAATGTCTAGTGACATATTAGGGCCATTTTATGATTCATTGATATACATTTCTTACATACTTTTTCTTTAAGCCAGGAATAGGGCTTGGTTTACTTATTAAATATATCTAGTTTAAACAAACATTACTTGTGTGCATTTTGAGGAAAAACAAAGGACACTGATGTATATTAAGATATGTCAGTGCAAGTTGTTTTCAGTTTGGACAGCTCTTACATTTATTTTAGTCTAGTCTTATCCCTGTCCAGTTGCATAAACTTCTAAGACTAGTCTTAAAAGTTAGTCATGAATTTTTTTCATAACGACTGATCATAACTGTTTTAAGTATGTGACATAGAAAGGTAGCTTGGTCTAATTTAAATCCAAATAATAAGACTGATTAGCCCTAACTAATTGCTAGTTAGTCAGATTCATTCTTAAGACGCAGTCTTAACTTCACGGCTATGTTTATGCTACCGGCGAAACTGCCCTTAAATGTGGGATTGGACCAGTCATCTCTCCATCGCTCACAGTTAGTTCAAAACCCAGCAGCTTGTCTCCTAACTGGGACAGAAAAGCATGAGAATATTACCCAGATTTTAGCCTCTCTCCACTGCTCAGACAATTGAAAGGTTTAAGTCTTCGTTCAAGACCTACCTGTAATTCTTTATTATGAGTTGAGTTTTTGATTTTTATTCTGTTTGTATTGTGTGAGTGTGTTTATTTTCTTTTAAAACTGTAAAGCACTTTGGTCAACTATGGTTGTTTTTAAATGTTTTATATAAATAAATTAAATTGAATTGAAAATTGAAGAAAGTTATACATTAAGCTACAAATATCAATAATATTACTGTTTCTTCTTCAGGGTCTCTAACATTGGATAACTTTAATGTAACCTGTAATAAACAGAATATTTGTGCTGTGAGGGGGGAACAGGTAACAGTGAAGTGCTTTTACTCAAACATCAACATCACAACTGGGTTCTGGTTCAGTCAGAAACAGAGAACAAACTGGAGAAACAAAGATGAACCTGAAGATTTCACTTTAGATTCAGATTACTCAAGACGAGTGTATCGGTGGATCAGTAAAGATAACTCAGAGCTCAGAATATCAGATCTGAGAGAGAGAGACAGTGGAGAATATCAGCTCATGTTCATTATGAAGGATGGAGTTAAACATCTCAGCTCAGTCACAGTCAATCTAACAGTCTCAGGTACATTTACATTCTCATCAGTCCAGTTAAACTCTTTTCATTTCTCATCTAATGTAAGGTTTTCATTATTTAGTTTTACAGGTGAAGATGAATCCTGAATCTACAGGACAGCAAGTAAAACTGAGCTGTGATTCCTCCTGCCCTTTAACATCTGAATATGATTACCGCTGGTACAAAAATGGACACTATTTTTTATCTGGCCAAAGCATATTTGTGTCATCCAGTGGAAACAATGACAGTTATTCCTTTTCTAAGTCTTATTCAGAGCGCTCGTCGTCTGTGTGTAAGTCTGACATTTACCCAATATGAGGAGCTCAGATGCAAAAGCCGCTAAACACCACATCTGTCAAAACAAGATAATGATATTAACTAAATGCTCTCAGCACAGAAGATGAATTGAGTAAAGGGAGGCGAGTGCACATCAAGGTGCAAGAGCTTTTTACCCGGTAAAAGGAGGTTTACTGAATATATTAGGATATTGACTAATTTTTCTACCCTTTAACTTTCATTTAAATTAGTTTGGATATTTTTTAAAAGTGGACACACTTTCTTTGTAGATGGTTTTGCATTTTATCACACCCTGACGAGAAAACACGGTTCAATCGATGAATGTTAGGAAACTAAATCATTGCTTCTGATAAACATTAAAATACAACACCAATGGTTAATGTTCATTTATTCAGAAATCCACAACAATGAGTTCACCATAGCCGTCTGTTCTAAACATTTCACAAGTGACTGCTTCATCAATGTGGTACAGCTCAATGTCAGTTTCTCCAAAAATGTACTTGAACACATTTTAAGTAGGGCTGTACAATAAAATGCATGCGATTGTCATGGGCATTTCATCAGTAAAGCCACTTCCTTGATTAGTAGTAAATCACCATCACCCAACCGGCTGCCTCTTCTGAAAGCAGGTTATGGACATTTACTACTAATCAAGGAAGTGGCTTCACTAATGAGATGCATGCAGCCCTAATTTTAAGTGACAATATAGAGCCAGAGAAAACTGAAATGATATATTGTTATGCCGAGTTCAGACTGCACGATTTTACCCCTGATTTTGGCTCGCCGACAGGTTTTGAGAAATCGCCAACAAATTCCCGAAATCAGAGGCAAATCGATGCTCGTGTACGCGAGTGACAATCACGCAGTGTGAATTATCAAAAACGCGATCTGAGAGAATCGCCGATGAGTCGCCGACACCTGTGAGATATTTGGCATGCTAAATATCTGGACCGGTTGGCGTTTCAAAATCATGCCGTGTGAAACATGTTTTGACTGAAAATAACATCTGCGATGACCTACAGCCAATGAGAGAGCAACATACAAGGCAGCTGGAAGTTTGGGGAGGAGTTATGAAGGTACAGCCCATAATATAAGCAAGCATGGATTTGGTTAAGAAAGGGGCTTCTTTTCTTTTATCTTTGCTACAAATGAGCGCACTTGCAGTTTGTATTGCAAGCTTCTTGCGGGCTACCATTTTTTAATAATAATAATAATAATAATTATCCACAGTGTCACGTGAGAATTCCGGTCTCGCACGCGCGACCTCGTTGCTCCCTTGTCACCTCTTGCGTGCGTTTGGATGTGAGACGTATGCGGACCGGGACAAAGTTGTCGGCGATTCTTCCTATGGTAAAGTCATGCCGTGTGAAAACCCCTGTCGCCGATCCGTTGTGCAGTGAGAAAAACAACAGTGACTGAACGCTACATCAGATAGTCATGCAGTATGAAAAGATCTGTGACCCGACTTCTTTGAAAATCGTGCAGTCTGAACTCGCCATTAGTGGTTATGCAACACTAACTTGATGCTTATGGGTTGTTTTGTAACATAAAGTCTTTGGTAGACACAAGTTGTGATAGAATATCTGTTGAAAATCAGACGTTGTTTGTTTATAGACACCGGCTCTGTTGGTGCACCCTTAGAAAGGATTTACACTTCTTTTTGCGTTAACACATTATGTGTAATTTTAACACATTATGTGTCATTTTGTGTTGATTTTGTGTTAAAATATAACATAAGTTGTGTTAAAAATGTGTTGTTTCAATAATAACACAGAGATGGGTGGATTCTGGGACTGTTTTTATTTTGAACACGTTCGTTCTAAGAGTGTTTTTGTTTTTATTGAATTAAACATGGTGATGTAAAAATCTCTTAGTCTATGTGCCTCTTGGTTTATTAACCTAATATTTAGTTTATAGAATTTTATAGACATTTATTTCACTCATAAAACAACAGGGCTATCAGAAGAGAAGCTCATGAATATTACTTATTACAGGCCAAAACGACGAGCTCCTAAAAGATGAGCTGTTAAATATATAGAGATTGTTTTTAGTTCTTAAACTGCAAATATATTCACTAAAGGACATCATAACCTAAAATAAAACACAAGAAAGCTTTGAAATATGGGACCTTAATTCACTGGACCTTTATTCATTTTATTGCCATTAAAGTAAAATGAATGAACCTAAACATACAAGCCTGATAAGAAATTTACAAGAAAACATGTAAGATGCACTTTTGCAGGGATTTGCATCTGAACTCTTCATATTTAGATAAAATCTGCAGTTTTTTTATCAGTTTCATGCAGTATGAGTGTGTTTGTAATTGAATGTTACAGCAGTATTTTGTGACTCTTTCAGGTCTTTCTAACAGTAGCTGTTGGGGTGTGACTTACACCTCTAGAAGAGTTTGTGCTTTAGTGGGATCAACAGTAGATATTAACTCTTCATACTCACATCCCACTGGATATACAGTGAAGGAAACATACTGGTATTCCGATAGTACTGAGAAATTCAGAGATCTAAGTGAGGTTCATCGGTTTGTTGGTCGTGTGGAGTATCTGGGAAGCACACTGAGAATCAAAGACGTCAGCATGAGTGACGCTGGAAGATATCGATTCAACATCATCACTAACACATCAAATGAAGTTTCTGGTTATCCTGGAGTCGATCTTATTGTTATAGGTAATTGCTCATAATAAACTCTCTGTAAAGCTGCTTTCACTGATCAGATGTATATTTGTGAATATATTTATGCTGTTTCAGGATCCTTACAGTTTTTATTTTCTTTATATTTTGTTAAACAGTAATTAGATTACATTTTTATTTTAATTGATGTTTCTGTTGTTACTTTTATACTTGAAGTTGTCCATACTGAAAATAATATAATGTTATTTGACAGCCTGATCTCACTGTTAATATGTAGCATTAATACATAACTTTCAAAAACCCAAACATACTTTTTGAATGTTTAAATAGATGTGTACAATGTAGATGTATGTGAAACATTTAATCATAGCATTATTATGTTTTTACAGCCACAAAATGTAAAACATTTACAAATCTTTAATAACATAAAGATTGCTGTAAAATTTCCCACTAACCATTTATACAATAATTTTACCACCCTACCCCAAACCTTACCCTAAACCCAAACCCCCCAAAAATTATACTTTTCATAATATACAATGTATGGACAGAAATGTGTAGGAAAATGTTTGTAACAACAGTAACTGTCACAACTACTTGGCTCACAGCAGCAATGAGTACGTTTACATGCACAGAATAATCGGATAACTATCAAAAATCTGCTTATTATAGAAAACCGTTTTCATGCGTTTATATGCAAATCAATAAGCCAGCTATGCAGTCAACTGCGTTTACATGGTACTTGGAGAATTATCAGTTTTCTCGCAGACAGTGACGTCACCACCTATAGTACATAATAGTCGATCAAAAAGCCGACGGCATATCTGTCTTAAGCTATATTGTTGTATCTCTTCTCGTGTCTGCAGAACCTGTAAATGTAACATAAGCTTCTATTTTAACAGTTCCCTTTCAGTCGGTCACTACGACGTCACGTCGTGACCGACGAATTGGGGAACTCGCTTAGAGAGACCAATCTGCTTCGTATACTACTAAAACGCCAATGAACTTGGCATTGAGATATTTGCATAATGCTGGCGCCGCCCCGCCAGGTGCCTTTATAAGCAGCAGGTGCAAATAGGGAAATTAGCTTTTTCGCTTCGAAAGCCGGCATTATCTGCTACTGAGAAGCTACTCTCTGCTCTTCTGGGAACGGTTGCTGAAGTTGATTGACAAGCAGTACTAACACAGCGGACGCTCGCAGTATTCCACTGCTCTGCATCTTTTTTGTTTTGAGTTTAGTGTGTGCGTTGCCTTTCCCTGTGCGCATCATTAGCTGAGCACCTAAAGAGTGATTTCCCTAAAGAGTGATACGTGAGAGCTCTGTGTCTTTTTAAAGACAGCCACTCTCTCGTATATGCGGAGATCAGCGTCCTTTTCAGGATTGCTTTTCGCCCTTGCGATCTTGGATGCGAGAAGTATAAGGGTTCCAGTGACGGTCACGAGCGCTGTCTTCGTGCTCAGGCATCGAGCACTCCGGGGCTGCGTTCGTGGAGAGTTTCTGTTCTCTCTGTGAGAGCATAACCCTCTTGGATTGCGGAGACGACTGTCGTTTCTACGGGAACGCTGTCCGTGCCTTTGCAGTGCTGACGCCGCCATGGTGCGGCTGTCAAGCGCTCGCAGGGCGCCCTTCGCGTCACTACGCTGAGTAGGACGGAGGATGCATCCTCCACCTACCGGCCTTCTCATCCTCAGCCGGTTGAGGCTCCGGTGGAGACTGCAGAGTCGTGTTCTACGATGTCTGCCGAATCCATTGGACCTCCTTCTGGTCCCGTCACTTCTGCAGCATCAGAGGGGTGTCCATTTTTCCTCCGAGGCAGAGTCGTTCCGGAGATGCCTGCTCGAGCGGCGGAGACGGTAGAGTTGGAAAGGTTAACCCCTCTCCGCCCGAACCGTCCCGCCCACAGGATTGGTACTTCGGAGCTGCTCGGGCCTTTTGGTCCTCTCCTCCTGTGCCTTTCTTTCCCGACGGCACGAAGAGCTGACGTGATTTGCGGCCGTCCGGCCGTTCAGCTTTCACCCCTCACCTCCCTCACCAACGGAGCCGCTAAAGGCGGGGACCCCTTCAGTGGAGCGGGATGTGTTCCTGGAGGGACCACCCAACCCTTGCCTCCCGTGTTTGTAGACAGTCGTCCGGTTACGGACGCTGCCCATCAGGCATGCCGGAGAGGCGGCTTCGGCCCTGCACGCAATAACGTTGCTGCAGGCTCACCAAGGATTTACGAGGGAGGCCGCGACCTTCAGTCGTGCGATGTCCACCACAGTGGTTCAAGATCGCCACTTTTGGCTGTGTCTGGCTGACATGACGGACGCAGACGAGAACAACTTGAATGCTCCTGTCTCACAGACCGGCCTCTTCGGCGAGCCAGGGGAGTCGTACAGCTCCGCTGCGCAGACTGAGGCGATCTCCTAGGTCATGCCCCGGCGGAAGAGAGCTGCCCTTGGTCCACCACGCCGGCTCCTCAGTCTGCCTGTCGGCGTCCTGCGGCGACCACCTCCGTTCCCCTCCTCGGACCCCATCTCGGCAGCGCAGGGGAACCGGTCGTCAGCAGCTCGCCCTGCCCGCTTAGCCGCTTCCCGTGAAATTCGGGAGTTTAAGTGGCCAGTGAAGGGCGACCCGGATTGGCAGAGGATCACTCTTCAGGAGATGGAGCTCCTTCCCCCGATAGAGGGTCGGGTGGAAAATTCTTGGTTTGCATATGTTCCACCGGCTGTTCGGCCGGTACCCACTTAACCACACATAAGAGTGCATTCCTCTTCCCTCTCTAGGTCTCCGGAGGATCGAGAGAGCCGTGAGCGGGTACACACCAGCTCCCCTACCTCTCCTCTATCGCCAGCGGGTGACCTGAGGAGTCCGAGCTCTCCGCTGAGGAGACCGGACCACCAGCACCCTTATCGGAGTCTGCGCTCTCCGCAGAGGAGACCAGACGACCGTCACCCTCAGCGGGCTCAGGTCAGTGTCACACACACACATACTGTAGATGTTTAAGCTGTCACAGCAGACGCACCGGCAGTCCCACCTGTCTTGCTTCGCTGCCCCACCGCGGTACTTCGGTAGTGTCGTTATTTCTCCTCGTACGGTGCCTGGGTGCTTGGCTTCAGTTCCCAGCCCGTTTCGTTGGGTTTTACGCACGATCCGCCTCGGTTACGAATCCGGCACACCCCAAAATTCGGGCTTTCGTTTCACTGTAGTGAAAGCGTCCGATGCACATGTACTGCGTGCAAAAGTCGATATCCTGTTGGCGAAGGATGTTCGAGCCGGTCCCTCTTACCGAGATGATGATGATAGGGTTTTTCCAGCCTTTATCTCATAGTACCCAAAATACGCGGCGGGTTACGATCGATTTGATTTACGCACCGGCTCTACGAAGGTGTTCTTTTTGGATGATAACGCCGAGGCTCGTATTTCAATATTCAGATCGGTTTGCAGCCTTAGACCTGTAAGACGTGTACTTTATGTGTCCATCTCCCCTCGCTTTAGACCGTTTTTTTCGCTCTGCGTCGTGGGGTGGGCATATTAATACTAAGTACACCATTCGAGCTGTCTCTCTCTCTCCGTGTCTCCAGGTGCTAGTCACGGCATTAAAATGTCAGAGAGAGAGCATTGTTCGCATTCTGCTTTTTTCTACGTCGACTTATAATAGCCCGTTCTTGGCAGACGTGCGCGAACACAGAGAGTTAATGCTTCGGCATCTCGCTCGTTTAAGTCTTCAGGTCGACTGGGAAAGAGCAACTTTGCCCCGTGCAGAGGATCCTTTTTCTCAGTATGGAAATAAGACTCGATCGACTAATTGGCGTGTTTAACAAGAGCGCGCAACCAGTCAGTTCTGACTTGCCTCGGTTTAATTCGAGGGAAGTACGCGGTCCCTCTGAAACAATTTCAGAAGCTCCTGGACATATGACAGCATGCTGCGTCTGTGACACTGCTCGAGCTGCGTCATATGAGACCGCTTCAGCGTTGGCTTTACGATCGAGTCTCGAGGAGAGCGTGGCGCACCGGCATACACCGTGTAAACACTACACCTGCGTGTCATTTAAATTTTCCCCGTAGTAGACCCAGCATTTCTGATAGCAAGATATGCCTCTAAGGGGTCTCCTGGCATTCTGTAGCATGCGATGCCCTAAGCACGGGATGATCAGCCACGTATGACGGGCTTGCAGTCTCTGGGGTGTGCATAGCACCCCAACTGCCGCGAGCGGTGCGCTGTATATCTGGGACTTGTACGCTCCGCTATGGAGATGCGAGGGAAGGATGTATTAGTCGACACCGATAACATTGCGACTGTTGCGTTATTTACCGTTAAGGCGGTTTTGCGCTCTCGTCACCTGTCGCATCTCGCTCGTCATCTCCTCCTTTGGAGTCAGAAGCATCTGAGGTCCCTTCGTGCCATTTACATCCCGGGTTCGCTCAATACAGCGGCAGACGCGCTTCCCGAGCTGCGCCCCCGGCGAATGGCGACTCCACCTCCAGACGATCCAGCTAATTTGGAAGAAGTTCGGTTGTGCGTAGATAGATCTGTTTGCGTCGCCGGACGATACCCACTGTCGCCTATTTTATTCACTAACCGAGGGCAGCCTCGGCGTGGATGCGTTGGCACACAGCTGGCCGCGGGGGGTGCGTAAATACGCATTCCTTCCAGTGAGCTTTATTGCGCAGACACTGTGCAAAGTCAGGCAGGACGAGGAGAGCCTTTTATTAATCGTCCGTACTGGACGACCAATAATTGGTTTTCATAGTTAATGCTCCTCGCGACAGCCCTCCCTGGCGGATTCCCCTGAGGAAGGACTTTCTTTCTCAAGAAAGGGGCACATTGGCACTCGCGCCCGACCTGTGCGATCTCCATGTATGGTCGTTGAGCGCGCGCAAGGTTTAGGTGATTTATCGCAAGCGGTATCTTACACCATCGACGCGGTTCGAACACCGTCCACAAGACGGGCTTACGCGCTTAACCCTCTGGGGTCTAAGGGGTTTTTAGGGCCCTTGGGAAGTTTTGACATGCACTGACATTTGTGCTTTTTTCAGTTGCTTAAAAACATATTAATGGCAAAAGTCTCATAACACTGTGTTCATCACAAACTGGGCTACAATATCATATAATCAACATGTATGTACATGTTTGTATTTTTGAGAGAAAAATGTTTATGCGTGGTTTTTGAAAAAGCAAAATTTTTAAGTCACTGATATAACTCCACAAAACTCATTCTAAACATGTTTTCCCAAGACTTTCCAAACTGGATCTAGTAGTCTAGAGTTTTTCTTCAAAATGATGTGAAAATCATATGGCCTACTCAATCACATAAAGCAAGATATTGATTTACAATTTCTAAGACACTTTTGCTTGGGAAAGGCTGTATGCATGGAGGCGGGAAAGCTCCTGAATAATCAGTGATTGACAGCTGAGAGACAAAAGAGTTGAATAATGAGCCACTAATGAGCCTTGTGTGGATGTTCAACAGGAATAACTTTCTCTGTAGTAAAACCATGATAATGTTTACTTTTCAATATAATGTAAATACACACACACACACATTATATATATTTATATATATTTATATTGAAATATTTTCTATTAATTTCACAAGTATAAGTTACCTTTTAAAAACCATAGTAGCTTAATCATGGTAAAGATACTGTTTGGCCATCTTAACATGAACACACTTCAACCCAGGGTTAGTGTTTGGTTGGCCAGCGAGAGGTTTACTTCTGTGCAGTAAAAAGCTCAAAAGAACAACTGCCTATCGTTGTCTGGACTCTTATTTGTGTATTTGTAATCATTATAGTAGAAACACAACAAGGGACACGCGTGGTAAACGTATCAATGTTTGTTTACAGCCGCCGCCATTACCTCACTTGTTGATCATGAAAGCAGTGAATGTGTGCACACGCGAGTGATCCTGTGTTTAATAAACTTGCTGTGCGGAGATATGCGCTTAGACGCAACTAAATAAGGATTGTACTGTTTGGAATCGCGCATTATATAAGAATACCAAAAAGCGCGTCGAGTTTCCTGACTCGCGTGTTTGTGTATGTGTGTTCCAATCGCGTGAACTGTTTGACGGAAGAACAAAGAAAACACTCGTGTCTGGAGATACTGACACACATACGCAAGGAAATAAGGATTTATGTCATGTTTGGTGCAATCGGATGGAACAACAAGGAATGGAGAGACTGGATTGTGGATTGCATATCCATTGACTGCAGGAGGCACGAGTCATGCATATGGATGTTTCTGCTCATTCACTTCAATGGCGCAGGGGTGTGGCGATCCGATCTCATTACAGATAATGAGGTAACTGGCGAAATACGGTACTTCTCCTCCTTCTCATACAGTTTACACCGAATGACAATATCTGTTTTCAATTTCACTTATATCATTTAAAAGGAGACATTCCAAGCATTATGTAGACATTTATCTTTTGTTTCTACACCAAGTATTCGTTAAGTTACAGTTTATTTTTCTGACGCGTTTCTGAAAGGACTTCACTGAGGGGGAGAGAACAGAACGTGCATCATGTTTATTTTCTTAATTTTGCGAAAAGCACAACATTCTGTTTTTATTGGGAGTGGACAGAAAAAAAACTAGACACTTAAACGTTTGAAATGATGTATAAATAATATCTGTATGTCAAAAATCAGCAGAGTAATTTAAGTCTCTTTGCGGAGTGATTGAAAAAAAAAAGAGTTTGCGGCGCCCGCGCCACCGTCGACCCCAGAGTGTTAATGAAACCTTTTTCGTCACCCGGTGCTCTTCGCAACGCGAGGACCCCAGAGAATGCCCATTAACATTGTGCTTTTATATCTTTAACATACGTTAGATGGTAGGCTGTCCCTCCGCCATTAAAGTTGATATCGCCGCTATTTCTGCTCATCACTCACTTATCAACGGCAGATCAGTTGGCCAGCATGATTTAATTATTACATTTTAAGAGGCGCTCGCAGGCTAAACCCCTCGCGCCCTCCCTCTTTCCTCCTGAGACCTGTCCATGGTGCTGAAGCCTTCAGGTCTCCTATTTTAGCCTTTGCAGTCTGCGAGTCTGAAGTTTTTGATCAATGAAAACTCTGACCCTGCTAGCATTGGCCTCCATGAAGAGAGTAGGGGATTTACATGCATTCTCTGTTGACGATTCGTGCCTTTGAAAATGGCGCTGCTCTGCTGGGAAAAATGGCGCTGTTCTGCTGGGAAAAATGGCGCTGTTCTGCTGGGAAAAATGGCGCTGCTCTGCTGGCGACACGGAGGAGAGTCTCTGCTGCACTTGTTGTGTCTGCACTTTGTGTCTTGTTTGTTAATGGTGTTTGGGAGCCTGCAATGCCTTGTTTATTTCGGGGGAACTTTTCACGCAGTGTATCTGCGGGACGGGACACGCTCTGTGAACTATGAGAGACACGAGAGGTCAAGGAAAGGAAAACGAGGCCTTTTGCTATGACTAGCATGGATAGTCTTGTCGGACTGGGTCATCCGGGGCTGTGCCGGAGGGCCTACGAACAGCTGACAATTACCATACAGTGCGAGTGAGCTGTTAGAACTACAGCACAGCAGATTACCGTCGCTGCCCAGTTTTCTGAACAACGTGCCACGAGAGCTGCTTCGGAGCACCGACGCACCAGGCGGCTATCGTCGGGAAAAACCCAGGAAGAGAGGGCGGAGGGGCGGCATCAGACAACGGGTGCGGAGAGCGGGCAGATTGCCATTGCCACCTATGATTCTTTGCAACTCTCGTTCTTTAAAAAATAAGATGGATGACCTGCGGCAGCAGGTGGGAGCCTGCTACGAATTTCGCGATTCCGGTTTAATGGCCTTTACAGAAACCTGGTTTGGAGAGGACGTACCGGACAAACTTGTACAAATCGAGGGGTTTTCCCATATACGACTGGACAGAGACGCAAATTCAGGTAAAACCAAAGGAGGGGGTGTGTGTTTGTACGTAAGGGATAGCTGGTGTCGAAATATTGCAACCAGAAAGAAAATATGTAATCCCGACCTCGAACTGCTTTGCGTTACTCTGCGACCGCATTACCTGCCCAAAGAATTTACAAACATCTTTGTGTGCCTTGTATATATTCCACAGAGTGGAAATGCAAACAGAGCAGCGAAGCAGATCACAGACTGCGTTCACCACCTCCTCCAGAGTAAACCAGACGCACCTATGCTGATACTTGGGGACTTCAATCACTGCAGTTTGACAAAAACACTGCCTGGCTTTTACCAGTATGTAAAAGGTAACACTAGGAATAACAACATCCTCGATAATTGTTACGGAAATATTAGGGATGCCTATACAGCAAAAATCAGACCACCCCTCTGTAACTCTGACCATAATGTCATCCATCTGCTTCCAATCTATCGGTCAGTTTTTAAGACCTGCAAGCCTGAAATACAAAAGATGAAGATTTGGTCGCTGGAAAAAACAGAGGAGCTGAAGGGCTGTTTCCTCTGTACGGACTGGGATATCTTCTTTGAGGATGCCAGTATTGACAGGGCAGCGGAATTAATTACAGATTACATCTTGTTCTGTGTTGACTCTATTATTCCCCAGAAAACTGTTAAGCGATACCCAAATAATAAACCGTATATAACGGAAGGTATCCGGGAATCTATTAGGAGAAAGAGGGCTGCATTCACATCTGGTGATCGGGCAGGTGTTCGAAATGCCCAAAAGGATCTTAACTTACAAATGAGAGAGGCGAGAAGTCGTTTTAGGGAGAAGGCCGAACTGGAATTGTCCACATCTAATACGAGGAGACTGTGGAATTCAATTAGGCAGATGACAAATATGGACAGAAAAAGGAAGCTGCTATTTGCCTTAAATGACACTATTAGGGCAAATGAGCTGAACAACTTTTATTTGCGTTTTGATAAGGAAAATTATAGTGTTAAGAAATGTATGGAAGTTCTGGAAAATGTTAACTGTGATTTGAACTTAGACAGAATCTTAATTGAACCACAAGCTGTTACTAAGGTATTTAAAGAAATGCATACAAACAAAGCCACAGGACCGGATAATATGTCCGCTTTTGTGTTAAAGACTTTCGCTGAAGAGCTGTCTTTTGCCTGGTATAAACTATTTCAGTTCTCTATTGATACGCATACTGTGCCGATAATGTGGAGGAAATCTGTCATCATCCCTGTACCCAAAAAAGGGTGCCCTGTCGAGGATAATGACTACAGGCCGGTGACACTTACCTCAAATGTATTTAAAACGTTCGAGAGGATTATGTTGGAAAAGCTACGTACAGAGGTAGAGCCAATGTTGGACAGATATCAGTTTGCTTATACAAAAAATCGCAGCACAAGTGATGCTATTGTAACAATAACACATCTTATGTTGAAGCATCTTGAATGTCCAACTGCATATGCTAGATTACTCTTTATGGATTTCAGTTCTGCCTTTAACTTAATACAGCCACACATTCTCTTACGTAAACTGAGCATAGCAGGGGTAAATCCTTTTTTAGTAAAATGGTATTGCTCTTTTCTGCTAAAAAGGCAACAGCAGGTAAGATTCAACTCTGCTTTATCTGAAATGGCAGTATGTAGTACTGGTGCCCCCCAGGGATGTGTATCTTCACCTTTCTTGTTTACATTCTATACAAATGACTGTGTAAGTACTGAGCCAAATCAATATATTGTGAAATTTTCTGATGATACGGTCCTACTTAGTCTGCAAACAAAAGGATCCAATCTGAGGTGTTACTGTGCAGCGGTAGAAAGTCTGGTGGCTTGGTGTGATGCAAATAAACTGGAGATTAATACAAATAAGACTGTGGAGATGCTGGTGGATCCTGGTTCAGTGGGAAATTATGAACCTGTGGCCATCCATGGCCATGATATCAAACAGGTGAGCTCCTTTAAATATCTGGGGGTCAACATTGATAGAGATCTAAGTTGGCATACACATGTGACAAGTGTCTGCACCAGAATTCACCAGCGTCTTCATTTCTTGCGGAGACTAAGACTTTTTGGTGTGTGTAAAAGTATTATGGTGATTTTTTACAGAGCAATGATTGAATCAATCCTGAGGTATGGTATATGTAGTTGGTTTGCAAATGTTACAGTCAAATCTAAAGCACAGATTTCGAGCTTGGTTAAAACGGCGGGGAAAATTATGGGTACCCATCCCCTTACTCCACAGGAGCTGTTTGACCAAGCCATAAAGAGACAAGCAAAATGTATTATATCGGACACCACACATGTGCTTTACTCTGAATATAGTTTGATGAACTCAGGAAGGAGATTTAGGGTACCTTTGTGTAGGTACAATAGGTACAAATTTTCCTTTATCCCATTGTCAGTTAAACATTTAAACAGTACAAAATGAATGTGAGTGTGGGTGGTGGGTGGATCGAGGGGGAGACTTGTGTTTGTATAGGTTTATCTGTATAAATTGTATTGCACCTCAAAGTATTGCTTTACACATATATGTAAATGTAAGTGTCTTTTTGTACGTTCTGTGCGGCAGACTCTCTGTCCAAGACAAATTTCTCCCAAGGGAGACAAATAAAGAAACTAAACTAAACTTTAGTTTGGCCCTGCTGTCTCGAGTGTAACATTGAGACCCAGACCAGGCTACGTGCCCAAAGTTCCCACCACTCCCTTCAGAGATAAGGTGGTGAGCTTGCAAGCGCTGCCCCCGGGGGACGCAGACCCAACCATGGTTTTGTTGTGCCCCGTACGCGCACTGCGACTCTACGTGGTTGGCACGCAAAGCCTCAGGACCTCAGACCAGCTCTTTGTTTGTTATGGTGGCCAGCAGAAAGGGAAAGCTGTCACTAAGCAGAGGATGTCTCATTGGATAGTTGATACTATCGCCCTGGCTTATAATCTTCAGGGTATTTCTTGCCCTTAATTTGAGAGCGCACTCCACACGGAGTGTTGCCTCATTTTGGGCTATCGCTCGTGGTTCCTCGCTAACAGACATCTGTAGAGCTGCTGGTTGGGCGACACCTAATACGTTCATTAGATTTTACAATGTTCGTATCGAGCCTGTATCCTCTCGTGTTCTTTCCTCACCAGGGAGGGCACGGAGAGCAGACTCGCAAGTCGGCTTGCAGCCTCCGACTGAGGCTCCAAATTGAGTTTCAGTATGGAAGGCCATCAGAGCAAAAATGCATAATGGTTTGAATTGCTCTTCCTCCGCTGCCTTGGCAGCCTTTGTTGCGGAGCATTGGCTGTCAGCCTTTCACTAGCTGTATCCTCGCGAACCTACGTGTCTGGCTCAGGCTCCACATTGTGTCCCACCGGGTTCCTTTGTGAGTATTTTTCCGTGGGGTTAATCCTACCAGCCCACGTTTCCCTTAGCAGAGCTCTGCTTTGCTTACACAGCCACGGCTGTCTTATTCCTCAACTACGGTTGACTTTCGCCCACCATTAGCCCTTAACAGGGTGGTGGCTTCCGCAGCGTTCCTATACCACTCAGATAGGGCGCTTCCCAGTCGCTGGCACTACTGTGGGGTTTTGGAACATCTAGTGCCCGGCCTTCTGCCTTAAAACCTATCTCCTCCTCCTTAAGTGGAACCGGAGGGCTTTACGCAGACACTGGAAGAGGTCAGCCCTCAGTGGCGTTTTGGTAGGGATTCCCAATTCGTCGTTCACGACGTGACGTCGTAGTGACCGACTGAAAGGGAACGTCTCGGTTACGGATGTAACCCTCGTTCCCTGAAGGGGGGAACGGAGACGTTACGTCCCGTCGCCACAGGGCTGCTCCCTGCTGTTTATCGACCGGTCACATTTTCCCGGCTTTCTCAGCGAAAAGAAGCTAATTTCCCTATTTGCACCTGCTGCTTATAAAGGCACCTGGCGGGGCGGCGCCAGCATTATGCAAATATCTCAATGCCAAGTTCATTGGCGTTTTAGTAGTATACGAAGCAGATTGGTCTCTCTAAGCGAGTTCCCCAATTCGTCGGTCACGACGTGACGTCTCCGTTCCCTCCTTCAGGGAACGAGGGTTACATCCGTAACCGAGACGTTTCTCTGCCAACTGCTTTAGTCCAGCGGAGACTTTTATGCGTTACTTTGCGCTTACTTCTGCGTGTGACGTACATCTTTCATACGCGGGGACATGCGCACATGGACAAAACCGTGAGAAAGCCGGTTAAGGTGTTTACATGCCACGCGAAATCGGCGTAATGAGCAAAAAACTACCTGTGCCGATCGGTTTTTGCTTACGCCGTTTATGGGCTTTCCCCGATTAAAGAAAACCGCTTTACGCGTTTACATGACCCCACGTGTTATCAATTTATTGAGCATAATCGGCCTAAGACTGTGCATGTAAACGCACTCAATGACATAGGGGAGACAACAACAACTGTTCAGTTAAATCAAAAGTGATTTATTAAATCATTCAATTTATTAATAAAAGCATTAATAAAGTTAAATTCATAAATGTAAAAGGCCAGAGCCCAGGCCATCAAAACGTGGAGAGCTGAGCAGAGCAAAAAGAAAGAGAGCAGCTGGCAGAAAATGTCCTTTATAGTCCTGCCCATCAGCTGCTATCAGATGAACTGAAAAAGACAAATCTCCCTTCAGCCTGGGAGGAGAAAGACGGGCCAAATATATTGGGTCAAAAGTAGAGTGAGCATCCCAGCACGGCAAAACCAGGCATGACAGTAACAATCTAGCATTTAAAAAATATTTGAAGCCATTAAAGGTGCTCTAAGCGAATTGAAGCGTTTTAGACCATAAAACATTTTTTGTTACATACCGGAAACATCTCCTCACTATCTGCTTGCTGCCTGTCCGCTGATCAAACTGTAAAAAAACGCGATCTCTGTAGACAGCCCCGGCTTCACAAACGGCAATATCAACAAATGGCCAAACCTACAAACAGAAACCATAACAAAGTGTTCCAGCCAATAAACGACAAGAAGGATTTGGGGGTGGGGGTTGGGCGCGTTCATGAAAGCACGGAAGGGAGGGGGAGGGGGAGGAGGTAGCTACGCTCTGTCTGTTTGAAAACAGTTCAAACATCAACAGGAAGTGACGTCGCACATTATTCGCTTAGAGCGCCTTTAATACAGCTTTACCCAGAACAGTTGATTACAATCATGTACTGTTAGAAATTAAAAGCATAACAAGTGTAATCACAATAATTTATTGCAAAATTTCAAAAGCAGTACCAGAAGTAATTCAAATGACGATGTGTTGCAGCCGCAGAGAAGTTTTAAAGTTATTAATCCACGACAAGGACGCTAATTCGGCTTCTTTCCGTCAAGGCGCACATTTTAAATTTCAAACATACATCGACTGAAAGACGGCAGTGTTGCAAATTTGTGATGTATCACGCAAGAGCCAATTTCTGTTGTGTTTTGGTGTAATTATTGTTGCATAGGCACGTGTTATGGCAAACAATTAAATATTGCAAAATTGTTAAAAAAGTAGCTGATGTTAGTCTTTAGTCTGGTGGTTCAGGCCTGTAAGGCTATGGACCCTTTTTTTTTCAAATGGCAGAAGACTAAAGAGTCTTTGCAGTTGATGTGTGGGTCACGCATGATGCTGAGTGCTTTCCGAGTTAACTGGGTGTGGTAAATGTCTGTAAGAGAAGTTAATGTGTCACTGATGATCCCTCATGCTGCATTCACAATGCACTGCAGGGCCTTGCGATTTCAGGTTTTCAGTGTAGTTCCCAAACCACACAGTAATGCAGCTGGACAGGATACTCTCGGTGGTGCCACGGTAGAATGAGTACATAATAGGTATCTGGGCTTTGGGTCTCCTAAGGCCCTGTTTACATTAGAGCATTTACGTTTTAAAACGGCATTTTAAAATGAAAACGATCCTCGTTTATACTGGCATTTTAAAAATAATCTTCATCCATACTATACACGACCATAAACGCATGATACATGACCAATCACGTAACTGGGCATGCACATAAAAGTGTAAAATAACTTATTACCCTAATAATAGCTTACCTTTGCGCATTTATGCAGCCTAGGGGTGTGCAATATTGATAAAAATTCATACCTGGATCCTTTGCCGGCAACTACAACAGACACTATTTTTGAATCTATAAAATGTGTTTGGGAAAGTCTTATATTGTTCTAGCCCCCCCCCCACAACATATTAATGTGATTAATAGGTTAATATTGATGTTATAAACCAAACAGAAAGGTCTTTATGATTTAAAAAGGAAGCATTCAAGTGAACAGTACTAAGTAGCGAACTTGAAGCAAAAATAAATTTCAGCAAATGCAAACTTCAATTAAACATAATAAGAGGTGAAGTATACAGAAATGCTTATTGCTTTAATGTAGGGAGTTCCTCTTTAGCCATTTCACGATGTTATAGTATTTATAATAGTTCATTGTTTGCAGTTCATATTTATTATCTTATTATAGTCCATTTGAAAATTTGACTCTATTCTTCAGAAAAACACCAAATTACTTATCTCCCCTTACATGTCGCTGTTCAGTGCGTGTGTTCCCTAATATGCGTTCTCCAACAAAAAAGCGTGGCTGGCTAAAGTATTAAAGATACATGTTAAAACAATCTGATATAGCGTTTATAATAGCTGGTTGGTAGATGTTTACTATTTTTGGAAAACCCCCCGTTGCAAACCTCCTCTTTACCTGAATAAAAATAATTGTTTCTTTGAAAATGATGCGCTGTCATGTTAACATCAGCTGTTCATTTAGATAAGACTCCGTCTACGTTCATTTACACTGCAGCGCAACCCCAAAGTTCTCAAACTAAAACAGGGTCTACAGCGTTTACGAACGACCAGAGGCGATTCTAGGGTTAGAGCTTTAGGGGTGCTGAGCACCCAATGAGCTCCGCTGCCACCACCCACTCTTTTTTCCTACAGAAACCAATAATATGCCAATTGTAAAATAGCTATCATTTTAACATTGGTTCAACTAACTCCAAAATAAAGATTTTTTTGGAGACCTTTCAGGCATGAAAATGGGTCAGGGATGAAAAAGATGAGAAGAGAGCATGCTCCCCCTTAGAATTTTTTTTATTTAACATATTTTAAAGCATCAATCTGATGAGTTTTCAGATGCATTTTTTTTTGCAAACCTTTTTATTTCTAATTAATGATGAGCTAGCACATGTTTGCCATTAATGCCATATTAAAGTCTCAGGACAAAAGGTGGGCTACACCAGCAGTGTGGGTATTTAAGCCTTTGTCAAAATGACAAATCTCCTAATTTATAACTTTTATGCCTACAACATATGGGGGCGGTTTCCCGGACAGGGATTAGACTAGTCCTAGACTAAAATAAATGTAAGAGCTGTCCAAACGGAAAACAACTTGCACTGACATATCTTAAAATACATCAGTGCCCTTTGTTTTGCCTCAAAATGCACACAAGTAATGTTTTTAGTAATGCATGTTTGTTAAAATTAGTTATATTTCCTAATTAAACTAAGGCCTAGTCATGGCTTAAGCTAATCCCTGTCCGGGAAACCACCCCCTAGTAGGTTTATTAATAGTTTGTTAATTTGCAGCTTTTCTTTTAACAGTCCTTTAATTGAACCATTACCTTTACTATATGTCTAAAACAAAACACTTGTGACTCCTGCACTAAGGGTTAAAAACGTTATCCCCTTCATATTAGTCTATATGTGACAAACTAAAAAAATATTTATTGTCTAGTTTGATAGTCAGACAGTTAGTGATTTCACACATAACTTACCGGTAGCCTACTGGTGGTATACAGTGATATGTAGTTTGTTTTCACTCTGTTCCAAACGCCATGTTTTCATGACGACTGACCAGAAAAGATGCACGTGATGTCATGTTTACATGACTCCCGATTGTTAAAATAAGTCTCAAAGTAACGATAAATCATACAATAAACTTTAACAACGGAGACACACGCATGCAACTACCCACTGAGACGCACTGCATGCGTCTTGCGGAAGAACATTGTAACCGGCGCTACTTCTCTCCGTTTAAGTCTATGGACGAGTCACCCAGGTACTGTACTACTCCGCAGCGTGCGGGTACCCGCCGGACTAAAATAATCCGAAAATAAACACTTATTATACATGTACCATGGTGATTCATTATAAGACAAAAACACGGCTTGAAAGATTGATTCGTGATGTACTCGCTCATTATAAACATAACGTAAACATTTTGTAAGATTTGAACAAAAAACATTTTTAACACTTTTAACTGATTCTCACTCTGCATGTGTTTCGCACTGAATGGTCGGGCTAAGCGATGCAGGTACAGAGAAGTAGAAGAAGAGGATGACACCATTTGCTAAGCGGGGAGGTTTTCATTTTCTACCTTATTATTCATTTTAAACCACAAACTACGGACTATGTTTTGGACATTATTTAACCTGGTCAAAGACGAACGAACATTTTAGAATAATTAAATTTCTTGCCCCAAGTTTTAGGGGTGCTGAGCTCCTTTTTAGGGGTGCTGAAGCACCCCTAAAAAGGGGCTAGCCTCGCCCATGCGAACGACTCCGTTTATGAGGGTCGAAAACGATAGCGTAGTGTAAATGAAAGACGTAAACGTGGCAAAAGTAATGCATTTTAAATGGTAAACACATTAATGTAAACATAGCCTAAGTATCCTCACACTCTCCACAGCAGCACTGTGTAATGGTTAGAGGAGAGTGCTGGGTGTCAAAGGGCGACAACAATCCCCTCTGTCTCTCTATGTTCAAAGAGAGATTGTTGTCTCTACACTGCATATTCCAGGAGAAGAAACTCATCACACATAATGATTCAGGAGTAAATTGTGATGTAACAGTCTCAACAATACATCACACATAATGATTCAGTCTCAACAATACACTCGTTTTGCCCTGGACAACGCTAACATATTCCCGTTATAACACATTTTCAAACGCATTATTTAAGACCCGGCGAGGGATGTATACTGCTTGTGGACTGCGTGCTAATTGCTAGAAGCTAGCGGGAGGTCCGCCGTATCTTGGGAAAGTGATAGAGACTTGGGGTTAGGTGAGGCTCGTCGGAAAGCCAGGTCTGTAAGGCCCGGTCTTGGTTAGTTTGGCAAAACACTTTTAGTTTGGCAAAGCACTATTACTTAGTAAGTTCATGTAGAATTGTAAAATAAAGCAGTTAAATATTTTTTTTAACTTTCGAAAAGTAAGGTAGCTGGTCACTGGCTTTGCAGGAGAAACCACGCTGCAAACTACCTAGCATAGTGGTTAGCCACCTCGTTGTTCTCAATGGCAAATGACTGCTAAAACACAAACACAAGTTCACCCCCTCGACGTGCACCAATTCGTGGGTGGGATGACATCCATTTTTTAATGCTGCTAATGTCACAAGGTGACTATGGTAGGGCGGAACCCAAAGGCGGCCGAGATTGGTTCCGCTTGAAGAGGGTTTCCGCCCGGGCCCAAATTTTCATACACCTTTACTTCCTGGTCTCCCTGACAACTTGAATTATGGATCGACGAGCAACAGGTGTGCCGGTTTAACGTGGCGGCTCATGATTGGAGGAGGCGATGCAGATGGGCAAGATAAGTAGACCTGTGAAACACAAAGTGACGGTAGATTTCGGGGAAGCAGTTGATTTTCGGGGCAGCTGATTTTTGGGGTAAGCTGCACTCCGCCAAGGGTGGATTAAAGATCCACTCCTCTGAAGGCGCCGTTGATCCGGGGATCGCCAAGGCGAGCAGAAAGAAGACGGCTGAAGGAGCCGAAAAGGAGAGGAGATCGTTTATCTCAGGAGCACCAGTGTGGTTCGTTTTGCCCATCGGGCTTGTGGTGTTGACTGGGTTCCTTGTTTACGGTGGTTGCTGTGGTGGCGTGCAGACCAAGGATTAAAGGAGAAACGAGTCGGAAACGGAAGGAGGAGAAATCGTTGGCTGAGTATACTGAGAGTTATTGATACTGTGAGGAATTTGATATGCATGTCTTCAATACAGTAGTCGGATGAATGCGATTGGATTACGTACACCAAGAATGAAACTAGCCCGTGTGGATATCACGGAGGCCTGAAAGGAGAAGTGTGACAACTTATCGTGAGTACAAGGAATTTACAGCTGGATGTATTTATTGGAAATGTATTGTTTCATGTGTATGTAAGCCAGGAGAACGAGGATAGCGGCCCTGTCACGGAGCAGAGTGGTAGGTGAGCCGGCCGTGTAGCATCTTAAGGAAGGAGGACCATTCCAATAGCTACTTTCAACCATCAGCCTTCATTGCAACGCCCCGCCGGCCCATAGCCGACTCTGGGAAGATCTTGGCCTGACCTTACTATTTGTCACTTGAAGTGTGTCGTGGGTGAGTCTTGACTTTGCTGAGTGTGTACACTTGATGTTGTGCAGTGTCGTGCTGTGTATTTGTTGTCAGGAGCCATTATAGTGAGTCGGCCGTGAGAGAAGACGCCGTGCGGTGGGTGGAGTGCTTATAAATCATATGCTGTGTAGTGGAACCAGTGTGGAGACGGGCGTGGTATCCAGAGCCCTTGTTGTGTAGACGGTGAGTCGGTGGTGGGTTGTACGGGAGATCCAGTCCTTTGCGTGAGTAGAGATTCGAGTGCTGATGTACATGTAAAAGAAGGCACAGAGTGTGTATGGAAGTTTAACGTGTAGTAACCTGTCTGTCACGGAGCCTCTTCAAAGGTGCGCCCCTGTCCAGTTCTCTGGAGTTACACGTACGGAGAGAGGGCAGCGTTCGGCTTGGCGGTGACAGTACTTCATCCCCTTGGTTGTACAGAGGCCTTGGAAGCAAAGATCACGAGTAACCATCTCACCGCGGAAGGTCTGTGAGTACACCCATTCACTGCACACCTAATAGGCTATCAAAAAGTCCATGCCAGTACGAGTCAGATACCAGAGAAATACCTACCGTGTCTGCTGATGCCAGTCCACCTGTAAGAGAGAGAGAAAGCCACAGTGAGTTGTGAAAGTGTTGATTCTGTGTTACAGCCACGAACCTTCTAAAGAAGGAGAGCACGAATCAGATACCAGAGGAATACCTACCGTGTCTGCTGATACCAGTCCACCTGTAAGAGAGAGAGAAAGCCACAGTGAGTTGTGAAAGTGTTGATTCTGTGTTACAGCCACGAACCTTCTAAAGAAGGAGAGCACAAACCCGATACCAGAGAAATACCTACTGTGTCTGCTGATACAAGCCCACCTGTAAGAGAGAGAAAGTCACAGTTAAAGGTGCCGTGTGATCTTGTGTTACGGCCCCGAGCCCTCTAAAGGAGGAAGACTGTGAACCAGTTACCTGTAAAAATACTCACTGTATCCACTGCTACCAGCCACCTGTAAGAGAGAGAAAGTCACAGTTAAAGGTGCCGTGTGATCTTGTGTTACAGCCCCGAGCCCTCTAAAGGAGGAAGACTGTGAACCAGTTACCTGTAAAAATACTCACTGTATCCACTGCTACCAGCCACCGTAAGAGAGAGAAAGTCACAGTTAAAGGTGCCGTGTGAACTTGTGTTACAGCCCTGAGCCCTCTCAAGGAGGAAGACTGTGAATCAGTTACCTGTAAAAGTACTCACCGTATCCACTGCTACCAGCCCACCTGTAAGAGAGAGAAAGTCTCAGTTAAAGCTGCTGTGTGATCTTGTGTTACAACCCTGGGCCCTCGAAAGGAGGAAGACTACGAACCAATTATCCGAAGAGTACTTACCGTATTTTACTGATACCCGTGACCTGCAACTCTGCCTCTAGGAGAACGGAGGGCGCTACGGATAGAAGGAACCCCCAAAAGGCCCGTCCCCTCCCCGTTCTTTTTAAACTTGCCTGGAGGCCAGAAGAGGCTTTTATTTTAAGCCCTTTTCCCCCTTCACTCACCATCCCATTTTAACTAATTTAATAAAGTTTCATTTTAATTTACTTGTACCTTGTGTGTCTGGTCATTGGGGTGGCTTTGGGAACCTCCTCGAGGAGGAAACTAGGAAGGGGCGTGACCATTTAGCTATCTCGGGTCCGCTCCGACCTGTGACACTAACAATATATATATATATATATATATATATATATATATATGTGTATATGTATATGTATATGTATATGTATATGTATATGAATATGAATATGTATATGTATATACATTAGCGGGGTGCACAAAATGCACAAAAATTTATTTCCGACTACGCCACTTTGGGATTTTAACCAAAGAACAAACAGTGCCCCCTAGAGGCATGCACAGGTTCGAATCGCTCAGAGACAGTAATAATAGTACAAAAATATTTTTATTGAGTTTTACAAATGTTAAAAATATGGCCACTCATCACACATAAAACACTTCTGTTGTGGGCAAGGAGCTGGGGCTTACCAACTGGGGCAGTCTCACAGTCTACACCACAGTCTACACCACTCCTCCGGCCTCGGGGGCACAAACCACTTGGTATGGCACCAGACTCCACAAGTCTTGAATCTTATGACCCCCCTTAAATGAATGATCCCTCAAGTAAACTAACTGATCTTCGGTGAAAGGTTGGTCATGAACGTTTAAATCATGCCGTTCTTTCCGTTGACCGGCTGCGGTCTTAAGACGCTCTCGTGCCCCCTCAAGGGCAACCTGCAACCGCCTACGGTGTTCTACGACCCAACTATGTACACTACCTGCCATTGGCTCTGGTACTGTACCAAGCAGAAAATCCACTGGCATTCGAGGCTCTTGTCCAAACATTAAATAATGCGGAGACTCTCCCGTCCCCTGGTGGGGGGTAGTATTATAGCAGAAGAGTACCTGTGAAAGACAAGAGGCCCAATCCCGTTTCCTAGGGCCAGGCAGGGTTCGCAAGAAGGTGTATAAGGTGCGATTGAACCGCCCGCACTGCCCATTGCCCGCCGGGTGGTAGGGGGTCGTCCAGGATTTCTTCACCTGATATAATTCACAGAGCTGGCGAATAAGAGCAGATTCAAAGTTGCGGCCCTGGTCCGAATGGATGCGGCCCGGAACCCCAAACTTATAAAACCACTCTTCGACCAGGACCTGAGCCACTGTCTCAGCTTGCTGGTCACGAGTATGTACCGCCATAGCAAATTTACTGAAAACATCTGTCATGACCAGAACATTTTCGTGCCCAGAATGGGATGGTTCGAGCACATTAAATCAATAGCAAGGACCTCGTTGGGCCATGAAGCTAACAAATGGCCCATGTAACCCCGTGCCGTTGGTAGACTCTCCTTAGCAAGCTGGCAACGACTACCGTCCTTCTTTTTAACCAAAACAATCGGTGAAGCATATGGACTGCTACTCTCACAAACTATCCCTGCTTCCATCAGTTGATTGATATGGGTTTTTACAACCTCATATTCAGATGGGGGTATGTGCTGGTACTGCTGGTTAATTACCTCGAACGACCCATACTAAAGCAGGCGAGGCCAAAAGTCCAGCTGGAAGGCCTGACTCGGGGGGTTCAAACAAAACAACACGGCCATCATACTGAGCGGAGCAAGTTGTGGCTACCCACTTGATAGTACCGCCTGGGATGCGCTGCACCCTACTTCCACGCATCCGCACCCCACCTACCTGCTCAGAGTGGTCATTAACACCAACATGCTGACAATACTGAAAAGCTCTTGACACAGTTGGGAGTTTCTGAGACCACAGGGAGGTCAAAGAGTGCGGTGCCATGTTGGCCGAAGAGCTCCTGGTAACACCGGCTAAGTATATTCATCCCTAACACACCAGGGACATCTACACTCAAACCACCAGGAGGATCCCGAACCATCAGGACACAACACCCAACAACCAACCTGCCGCAAAGTTCGACATCTAATTCTAAATAGCCGATATACGGGATCGCTAGCCCGTTAGCCGCTCGAAGCTGCAACCACTGACAGCCTTGTAGACGGTCCCGTCCCCAAGGCTCAAAATGTTGCCGGAAACAACTCTCTGTAATTGTGGACACTATTGAACTGGTGTCAACTAAACAAGGTACTGAGACCCCTCCTATAGACGCAATCAAATGTGGACAAGAAGAGATCAAATGGGAGAGCGGGCCCTGTACGCCCACCTGACGTGAGTCTATTACTTCCCCACCAGAACGGTGACTCTCCGGCCTGGCGGGTGCTAGTTTTCTGATGGCCGTGAAAAAAGCAACTGTCCAGTCATACTAGTAGAGGGTCCAGCCACAGGCGGTGGAGGGCGTGGAGAACCACGTCCCCCATCGCACTCCCGAGCAAAATGGCCTGGACGCTGACACCGTCTACATATGACTGGACCAGAACGTGGCGAACGGTAATTCACATTTGGAGGTTGAAGACGAGCAACGGTTTGAGCAAGCTGATTTAGCTGTTGCTGCTGCTGTCGTAACATCTCTTGCAGCTCATGCATCCCCGACTGCTTTGGAGACTTTTCCCCAGCTGCAGAGGTCCCTCCACGTACCCTATACTGAAGACTGTATGCTAATGGGACGGATTGACTATGCCCTCTCGCTCCCCCTGTCATCCCCTCGCGTTCCCACCTAATCGCTTCCCCACGGACCTCCAATATTGTAACCGAAGGTTGCCGACGTACCAGCTGCTTAAGCTCACGTCGCAACGCACTGTCGGAGACATGCTCCACGAATTGACCCCGCAATACAGTCTCTGCGTCCGTAATAGCATTGGGTGCTTGAGTCCTAACCCTCTCTAAGAGAGCCATAAGCGCAAGGGAGAATTTTAACAGCGTCTCACCTTCCTGTTGCTTCCTAGAGAAGAAAGCCTCTTGCAAAGCGACGTACGACTGTGAACACCCATCAAGATCCTGCAAAGCTTAAATAATTTTAAACGGATCCCCACACTCTGCCTCAGGATGCTACCGAATCTCCTCTCGGGCCTCACCTTCTAGGTGATCAAATAAAAAGAACGCCTGTTCAGATGTACCCATATAACGCACCCTCATGCATGCCCGTGCCTCCTCGACCCATTCGTCAATGCTTACGCCAGACTTACCATTAAACTTTGGGCACCGACGCTACCGAGGCACAAAAACTAATTGCTCTGGTGCATTAGCACCAGATGGTTGAGGCATGGCTGGTGGATCAACAGGAAAAGCGGCATCTACATTAGTCGGCCCGGCCGGTGTATTAGACGGCTCAGTCGCCGCCTGCGCCTGCTCCAATCTGGCATTATCGGCTCTTAATTGCGCTACTAGTTCCCGCAGCTCATTTAATTCTTCCTCCATCTCAAGAAAAAGAAAGTGAACTTATCACCACGGAGAAATCGTCACCGATCAGCACCATGCTGCTGTTCTGTTTCCAAAAGGAATGGAAAAGTCAACACAAACACAACATACAAACAAGCAAACTAAAGTCTCTGACCCAATCTGGTGATCCTGCCAACTATGCCACTATGTGGCAGGAGGGGTCCTTAGCAGGGTGCACAAAATGCACAAAACTCATTTAAGAGACTGTCGTAACAGTCAACATGAAATTTATTTCCGACTACGCCACTTTGGGATTTTAACCAAAGAACAAGTGTGCCCCCTAGAGGCACGCACAGGTTCGAATCGCCAGGAGTCAGAGACAGTAGTAATAGTACAAAAATATTTGTATTGAGTTTTACAAATGTAAAAAATATGGCCACTCATCACACATAAAACACTTCTGTTGTGGGCAAGGAGCTGGGGCTTACCAACTGGGGCAGTCTCATATGCCGAATTAAATCACTACAATCAGGTGAACATTAGCACACACTCACACAGACTGGTGTCAGTGAAAAGTACAACACACGGTGAAGGACACACCACCACCACAATAGAGCCACTCGTCTGCACCGAGTGCCCAGATCCTGCCAAAACAAAAAGAGATATTAAAATAAACAATAATTGCACTGAATGCAAGCGCTGTGTCTGAAATGAGTGCGGCAAGCAGAGAAAGTTTAAAGAGAAAAATGGTAAAGAAATAACAAAACAATAAACTTGGAGTGCAGTTCAAAAGACCAAATTGCACAAAATAAATATTCTAACTAGACTAAGTTAAGTAAGTCACAAAACATTACACAGCTTCAAATATGTATGTGTATGGAATAATGCAATGCCCAGTCTCTGAGTCTGCATAAATCAAATAAACAAAACCCAAAACTTTAGACAAAATGTCCTTAGCTTCAAAACCAAATAATATGAATAATAGTAAAAGTAATAAGAAAAGAAAAGAAAAGAAAAGAAAAGAAAATGAATAAACAATTGGATTCAGATCAAATCAGTTAGAACACCCAAAACACAAATAAAGTTAAATGATTAATATATCAACCAGAGAAAAGAAAGAGTTTAACATGACAGGGAAACCCTGCTGAAAACAAAATTAGAAAGAAAGAACTTTCAAACACGCAATACACAGCTGCTTTCAGCCTTGTTTAAAGAGAATGCGTTTCAGCACACACACAGGAAACAAAAGAGCAGCGCCCGCTGAGGCACAGAGCATGAGATATGCAACATGAAGCATGCAGCCTGCAACGCGGCACTTAGTACGCAGCCATTGCCCCCACCTCGCGCCTACAAACACAAAGCAAGATGTTACACTGCTTGTTCTTCTCCCTTAGCTTAATGCTCAAGCAGCCAGTGATGCTCACAATCGGAAACGCTGAGCAACAGTGGAGGTTAAGCAGTTAGTGATCCCAACTCCTAAAAGAGCGCAGCACCAGCTAAGCAGAGACTAAATTGCCCTTTAAATATATAAAGCAGACACGTAAGAGCACTAGCGATCCAAAACAAAACACGTTATAAACACACGTCATTGTACACCCGGTACGCTCTCCTTACCGTCTCAATTGTCCACAGTCAGTTCCTCACGCAGCAAAATACACATTTGTAACAGTGGTTAGCAGCTTCGGCAGTCCCTACCAACTAGAAAATAGTCTGTATTAGCTCAAAAATAGCTTGTTTTGAAGTGTTGTGAGATCAAACAGAATACACTCACCACGGATGTAAACAATCGACTTGAGCAAACAAGCGGCGGCGCCTTGATGACGTAAAGGCCCCCCTCAATGACGCACACCTACGATTGACGCGCTGCGCTTTTATACATTCAGAGTCACCACCCATTGGCTAAACACTCACATTACAAAAATAGGAGGGGCACAAACCCATTCTGCCACATCTATATATATATATATATATATATATACATATACATATACATAAATATATACATATACATAAATATATATATATATATATATATATATATATATATATATATATTACTCAAAACAGCATGGATGGACTTTTTTCAAAGTTTGTATGCGTGTGGAAGCACCAGAGACGCAAAAGAAAACCACAAAACCCAGAAAAAGTGAGTTTTTCATAATATGGGCACTTTAAATGCCAAACCAAAATGTCCTTTAATCCAAGTGAGAGAGGGCTGAGTGAAAAGCAGTGGAGATTGCATCATCAGATTGCTCGATATGCAAACTAAAAGGGGGATTGGTTTTGATACAACACATCAGTCATTAAACCTGGAATGGTTGGTTTATTAAGGACTGATTATGATTGAGGTAGTATGGAAGCAAGCGAAGACAACAACCTGGCTATTGAAGATCTTGAAGATGTCTATGAGACATCTTTGAGTTTTTCTGCACAGTCCTTTAGCACACGGCCGGGTATGCTGGTCCAATTTCAGAGATCTTCAGAATTAAGACAAATATTTATGTTGCACTCGTGTGTTTGACAGATGCTTTTAATTAAAATAGTTTAAGCCAGGGCCGGGTCTACAGGGGGGCTGGGGGGCATTGCCCCCCCAGATTTTCCTTGTGCCCCCCCAAAAATTAAGTCACAGGAAAAGTACTACTGTTCTCTATGACGGTAACTAAAAAAAACGCATCTTTAAAATATATATCAAAAACAATGCAATTTAGTATTACATAAACGTAATAACCCAACACATATTAAATTAAAACTTTTTTTTATAGTAAAACATGCCCAAAATAGCCCCTTATCCTTTCTTAGACTCACCTCATTATTTATTCATGCAAATACAACAGCCAATGGCAAGTCTCCAGCAGCATTTAATGTGTTTGTTTTAGACGTAGTTCTGTTTATTAAAATCAGAATATGCAGTTTGGTTGTGGCATACTATAAAGTAGATATAAATGATATAAGATGGTTATACAGTAAATATACAGTATTGTAACAGCTGAGCATCGCGTGCAGTGCTGTTTTAAAATCAAATTTTAGCGGTTTTCTCATCGTCATTCATCAGCTCATTCAGCTCGCGTTTGAGAAAAACTTCACACGCAAAAATCTACAGACTTTTAAGTTCAGGAGGAGCTTTCACTCCGCAAGGTCATCGTAAGGTAAAACGTTGTATTTTATAATGTTGCGTTGCATTATAATATCTAATTTGCTGTGTTATAAACAAAGCAGTGTGATTTATCTTTGGTCTCGTCGGAAATCACACTTACAGTATTTTAGGGCTTGTGCTTTTGTCTGGTGCTGTTATAGGCAAACAGGATAACCTTTGACGAATTTGTCATGCATCTCAAATTGCTTACATGATGCAATAATATATTATTTAAAGCATTGTGCTTTGTTGTGATATTTGAGGTTGCTGCAGCAGCAATGATAGGGTCAGGAATTAATGACAATACAGCTTATCACATTGAAAATACATTATTTTAAATGAAGAAAATGTTTGAGAAGTGGAAATAAAGTTCCTAACAAGTGTTTATTTAGAATAAAGGCATATGTTGGGTAGGGTAGGTATAAGAATGGCTTTAATTTATCTATAAGTGAAATAATAGATTAAATGCAGTGTAAACATTAATAAAATATAGCTATATGTACAGCTTTATATTTATATCACCTGCTTGCCTGATTTCATTAACTGTGACTAAATGTGTCAAACTAGTGTAATCATTATAACATTATAAATCATTAATCTAATTGCATCTACTTTTAAAATGTGAACGTGCAAAATGACATATAAATTGCCTTTTATTATAAGACATGCAAAGTAATATTGGATTGAAACATCCATAATTTTAGTGTATGAATCATTTTAGTCGAGAAATGGCTGCCCACCCAAAAATCCTGACTGCCCCCCCAGTCCAGCAAGCCTAGTACCGGGCCTGGTTTAAGCTGCATCCACATTATATATTTTATTTGTATGTTTGTGTTTGACTGCATGACCTTGGCATTGTTCACATCATACTGTATTGAGCTGAATCAAACATTTCAGGCCTAACTTTGAAAAGTAGTTAATGTGAACTCTGTTATATTAAATCTCAGATACACAGGTGAGAAGCAACCAAAACGCTGTGATAGATGGAGAAAAAGTGATATTAAGCTGTTCAACCAGATGCACTCTGGATAGCAAACATACTTACATCTGGTATAAGAATGGACAACAGGTAACAGATGGATTGAGATTATTAAACAAGCTGTACCTGGACTCAATCAACAGGAAGGAGCTACAAGAGTATTCCTGTACTGTAAAAGGTAACACAACATCTCATCATACATCTGGGCCCGTATGTATAAAACCTCTCAGAAATGCTCTTAAGAATAGTCTTAAGCTATGACTTAAGTGTCAAAAAATTCTTAGTAAGGAGTAGGACCAGTCTGAGATAAGGAGACATTTATAAAGAAGCTGAAAGCAACTTTCAGTAAAGTGTAAGACTCATTCTTAAGTGCTGACTTATGGCGCTTTTCCATTGCATAGTACCCCACGGTTTAGTTTAGTTTGGGTCGGGTCAGCTCACCTCACTTTGGCGTGGTTAGCTTTTCCATCGAGTTTAGTATCACTTCGTAGTGGGAGGGATTATAGGCGTGTCGTTATATTTGCGCTGCATAATGCTGTGACATCATACAAGTGAGAGCGCCATTGTACATTCCCATACATTCATTTATTTATTTATCAGTCCGCCACAAAATTAAAATTGGCCACCACAAATAGATGTTTGCTCATCGCGTTTATCACTACCTCGGTCTCACATGACAATTTCTGTTCAAACACCGGTGGCGTCATTCGACGGCGCTCCGTTGAGCCTCATTGAAGTTGCATTTAAGCATATATGCGAACGTGCGCGTCGCGAATGTTCCGCCACAAACTGCAAGAATGGGAAAAACTGTTATGGTGTCCCTGATTCTCAACCTGTGGATGTTTTTTTTTTATCGCTGAAAGGGAGTTTGGGAACTTAGCAAAGCTCGAGACAGCAAGCTAGCACTAAGGTAAAGCTAATATTTACATTATAGCGATGACGCTGTAGTGACGAGTCTGTCAAACCAATCAGTGATCTACAGTGTTTTCACGTCACGTTTGGTATCAGCTCGGGTCGCTTGGAACCCCAACCGAGGTGGTGCGAAAAAAAGTATCGGGTACTACGTACTGCACCCAATGGAAAAGCTCCCAAAAGTAAGCTGACCCGACCCAAACTAAACTAAACCGTGGGGTACTATGCAATGGAAAAGCGCCATTAAGTGCTGCAAACTGAGGACTACAATGATTTCAACCTAAAATGGCCGCCCTTAACCTCTGAATCAGCCAATAGAAAGCCGGCAATGTTATGCAGTCACAGCAGCATGTGACACCAAACATTTATGAATCATGAAGACATTCAAATTATATTAGTATTTGTATATTTTAATTTAAATTTGCTTCACGAAATGTTTAACAATTTTACAAATAAGTACATACATTTATTTTACACGATTTTGCACCATTTTGATTAGGTTTCAACATGTTAATGAAATAGAGAAACGTAATGCTCTTTAAAATAAATAAATCACATCATTTTGATTTTATTCACAAGCTGTTTATAAAGAAAAGACTAAAGTTTGCAAACACTTAGATAAAAAAATACTTTGTTGATCAAGCCTGAACAAGATGATCAAGTTAAGTTGGATTTCTCCACTTAAACACAATTGTAATTTTTGCCATCTTTGTCACTTTCACCTTTGGCTTGCTCACTGCTAACATTGCTAACATTATGTTTTGGGTCAGGGTTGTATACTCTATTAATATCACTTTACATGTAATAGTGTCACTGCAATCTTGTAGATTTTATTTACATTTTATGGTATTTTATTTACCTATCATAAACTGTAAAATGTTGGTACCTAATATTTAAACATTTTTTACTTTAATTATTTCACTTAAATTGAGAAATTTGAGTTGAAAAAACATTAAATTTTTAGGCATCATCAATAATTTGATCAAATTTTAACTTTTTACAGTGTAAATTATTCAAATATACATTATATACCATTGCTGTCTTGATAATCCCATAAAAATTCTTGGTACTGTGCAAGCACTTCCCAGGTCAAAAAGACGTAGTATTTAAAGTATTAAAAATATACTTAAAAAAACAAATAGTATGTTTATAATACATTTGTATTTCCAACATACTTATTTGAAGTGTATTAAAAATACGTTAAATTGCATTTAAACATATTTTTCAAAAGTATACTAGAAGTACACTGGTAATAAATATATACTTAATTACATTTTAAGAAATATGCTAAACTTAAGAATATTTTTAATGTATTTGTATTAAGTGTACTAGAAGTACATTGGTAATAAATATATACTTAATTACATTTTTAAGAAATATGCTAAACTTAAGAATATTTTTAATGTATTTATATTAAGTGTACTAGAAGTACATTGGTAATAAATATATACTTAATTACATTTTAAAGAAATATGCTAAACTTAAGAATATTTTTAATGTATTTGTATTAAGTGTACTAGAAGTACATTGGTAATAAATATATGCTTTATTACATTTTTAAGAAATATGCTAAACTTAAGAATATTTTTAATGTATTTGTATTAAGTGTACTAGAAGTACATTGGTAATAAATATATGCTTTATTACATTTTTAAGAAATATGCTAAACTTAAGAATATTTTTAATGTATTTATATTAAGTGTACTAGAAATACATTGGTAATAAATATATACTTAATTACATTTTAAAGAAATATGCTAAACTTAAGAATATTTTTAATGTATTTGTATTAAGTGTACTAGAAGTACATTGGTAATAAATATATGCTTTATTACATTTTTAAGAAATATGCTAAACTTAAGAATATTTTTAATGTATTTGTATTAAGTGTACTAGAAGTACATTGGTAATAAATATATGCATAATTACACTTTTAAGAAATATGCTAAACACAAATGTACTTCTAGTGAAGTTTTAGTATATTTGGATAAAACATACTTTTTTCAAAACATGATTCATTAATTGTAATAAGCTAACATTGAACTTTTCTCAAGCATTTCAACATTATATCATTCCGATTGCATAATAAACTATTTTTTTCAAAGATTTGCTTAAAATCTTACATTTGCTAGTGTTTATTTTCAAACAACACACGTGACACACGTGACTAAACCTGATTGGTTGTTGTCATAGTAACACGTCACGGTGCTATTTGAAACTTGTTCAGTTCAGTTCACGAGGTGCATGCGGTTGCTTGCATTAAACGTATAAACTGTTAAATTAGATGGCGACTCTGCATTAAACGTATTTATTTAATTAATCGGCGATCATATTTTACCAGAGGACTAAGATAAAACAACTCGATTTAAAATTTGAGCAGTTTTAGTGGATCTGACGTCGAGGGAAAAAGTATTTCGCTTTTTGTTTGGAGATGAACGAGACAACACGAGGGTAAGTGATGACAGATTTTCGCATTTCTTTATTTAGTTAACTATTAAATAAGTAAAACATTACATTACATTACATTTAACCTAGCTTCTTTATGTAACGTTATGTCTGTGTTACGTGTGGTTATTTGAACATCTTTATTTTCTGACTAACGTTAGGCATTTCTCTCATTAAATCATTAAAACCTTTCTTTTTTTTAGCACAGCGACATAAATATGACCAACCAGATCCCAAGTAGACAGGAACAAATGAAGATACAGCGCATAGAAAGACTTATTCTTGGTGGTAAGTTTGTTGTTGCTATGTGTTCCCGTATAAAGTTCACGTTTAAGTTTTTCTAATGTTTCTCTTGAAACGCTAACATTAGTTTAAAATGAATGTTTGAGCTGTCTTACCTGAAAATACCATGATATGACCATAATAGTTATTATAACTCCAGTAATGTTCAATGGCTAATGTTTATATCATTTCAATCCTGACAACCTTATTGTCTTTTTGTTTATTTTTTAAATGTATTTCTAATTACATATGGACACAAAAATGACATTGTAAGAAGGGATACTTTTATGAGAGATTGTAAAACTGCCGAGGCTGGGTTTGATTATATTATATTGTCTTAAATATATTGTACTCAGGGTAAGTAATTCTTAAAAAGAAAACAAATCATTAATCATCATTTACCTGCCTGTTGTTTTTCAGATCAACTGCTATTGAAATTTTTGAATCGGGACAAATGTGGAGTGATTCGGAAGAAAAACGTTTGCAACACATCCATTCCAGGTGGCTAATTTATGTCCTTTTGAATTATTCATGTAAAAAACGTTTTTTTTTTTATTGTAAAGCTGTAAGGGACTTGGCCTAGTCATCCTTGCATATACCATTTAGCAGGGCACCAGACTTTTTTTACTAGGAGCACAGTGGCCCCCAACAGAAAATTTTAGGGGCGCAACCAGAAAATTTAGGGGCACACACGGTAAAACAACATGCTAACCAAATATTCACATGTCTACTAATTTATACTGTATTACTAATAAATACTTAAATTATAGATTCAGAAACTACAATGTGCTGTTTCAAATTCAGTGTCATATCACAAAAAAAAGGTCAAATTTGCTGGTCGCACATGTGCGACTGGATGTAAAATTCAGTGGCACACTCTCAAATTTAGGTGGCAAAATGCCACCATTTGATAGCAGTCTGGAGCCCTTTTTGGCATCATTTCTGATTTGCTTAAATCTCCTTAAACAGAGGTGAACCTTAAGTTTGCAAGACCACAATAGACAAACAATGGAAAATTATCTAGGTTCAAATAAAACACAATTATCAATGTAAAACATATCCTGTAATACGCACAGGTTGCTTTATATCATGAGCCTGTTCTAATCCTATCTTCATTCCCACTTGTAGAGTGCTCTGACAGATAAAACTGACACACTTGATGAGGACACAGTCAAAGCTTTAAAGGCACACAAGGCAAGTCTGAGTATTATTTCTCTACTAGCTCCCCCTAGTGTCTGGGAGTAAATGCGTTCTATATCTAAGACTATACGAGACTGAAGGACACCGGGTCGGATACAGCGAACTTGCAAGTGGGGTATTCTTCCTACAGACGGTAGGGGCGGGCGAGAGAGTCTTCATTCGTCATCTAATGAGTCATTTAACCATATACCGACTTACGAAGATGATTTATTAACATAAAAATGCTGCCTTGTGTCCCTTTAAAAGGTAAACTGAGAAGTTAACAAAACTTCCATACATGCATATCTATGCCAATTTATTTTAAACATGGATAGCCAAATGTTCATTCATTATTGGTTAATTGGTATATTCTGTTTCCTTTTCACAGACCGTGTGATAAAGCAGTCTTCAGTCTACTATGGTGTCTGAATTGCAAGAAGAAGTGACCCTCCACTTAAACATGTGACATCTAAACTGTTTTGTGTTTAAGTTCAGCTTTTTATAGGTTTATCTTAAGTTGGTTAAAGGCGGAGTGCACTATTTTTGAAAGCCAATGTTAACATTTAAAATTACCTAACATGCCTCTACCCCAATAGAATCTGGACTGTCAGGATTCTGCCACGAGAGTCTGTTTTATATTTATGTTTTATTGTGGTGGCAGAGTTCTGACAGTCTCTTGTTTCATGTGGAGGTTCATGCCTTGTTAAGTGTGGCATGGCCTCTGGTGTCTCGTCTCTAGTCCCCGCCCCCTTGTTCTCCCTGTTAATTATTCATTATTAGTTCATTCCTTGCACCTGTGTCATCCTTGTTAAGTTCCCTATTTAATCTCCTCTTGTCTTGTGCTGGATCGTTGAGTTGAATCGAGTCATGTCTTGTAGTCTATTGTGTTTATTCAGTTTTAGTTTTCATCAGAATGTTTCTTGTCTAGTCAGTGCTGTTATTTCATGTTTCAATGTTGTGTTGCCCCCTCGTGGGCTTTTGGTTTTCTTGTTTATTTAATAAATGTTCACTGTTCACTCCCTGATGTCGTCTGCGCTTGGGTTCTCTTGTCTCCTGTCTCAAATCCTCACAGAACGATCCAGCCAGAACTGAACCCAGCAGTGATGTCGGGGAGGTCTGCGCGTTCAGCGCATATGGAGCTGCCGAACCCAGCGCGTTCAGCGCGGTCGGAGTCCCCGAAGCCAGCGCGTCCAGCGCGACCGAAGCTTCGAAGCCAGCGTGTTCAACGCCGCCGGAGCTGTCGGTGTCAGCGCGTTCAGCGCCGCCGGAGCCGTCGACGTCAGCGCGTTCAGCGCCGCCGGAGCTGCCTATGCCGACGCGTTAGCGCGACCAGAGCCGCCGAAGTCAGCGCGTTCAGCACGGCCGGAGCCGCCGAGGCCAGCGCGTCCAGCGTGGTCAGAGTTCCCCAAGCCGGCGTGATCAGCGCGCTCGGAGCCGCCCAAGTCAGCGCATCTAGCGCAGCCGAAGTCGCCCAAGCCAGCGCATCTAGCGCAGCCGAAGTCGCCCAAGCCAGCGCGTCCAGTGCGGCTGGAGCCGCCCAAGCCAGCGCAGGTCAGCGCGGCCGGAGCAGCCCAAGCCAGCGCAGGTCAGCGCGGCCGGAGCAGCCCAAGCCAGCGCAGGTCAGCGCGGCCGGAGCAGCCCAAGCCTGCGCGCCCAGAGCCGCCCAAGCCAGCGCGTCCTGCGCGGTCGGAGCCGCCGAAGCCTGCGCGTTCTGCACAGCCGGAGACGCCGCAGCCGGAGACGCCGCAGCCTGCGCCGTTGTCCTGTCCCGCACAGCTCTCGCGGTTGATTCGTCCCGCGGAGCTGTGACTACAGACTTTTGTTTTATGGACTTTGTCATTTGTGTTACATGGACTTATGTTTGTTTTGTGTAGTGTTTTGGTCTTGTCTTGTGTGTTCCCCTGAGGAGCGTCTGGTAGTCGCTCCTTTGGGGGAGGCTACTGTCAGGATTCTGCCACGAGAGTCTGTTTTATATTTATGTTTTATTGTGGTGGCAGAGTTCTGACAGTCTCTTGTTTCATGTGGAGGTTCATGCCTTGTTAAGTGTGGCATGGCCTCTGGTGTCTCGTCTCTAGTCCCCGCCCCCTTGTTCTCCCTGTTAATTATTCATTATTAGTTCATTCCTTGCACCTGTGTCATCCTTGTTAAGTTCCCTATTTAATCTCCTCTTGTCTTGTGCTGGATCGTTGAGTTGAATCGAGTCATGTCTTGTAGTCTATTGTGTTTATTCAGTTTTAGTTTTCATCAGAATGTTTCTTGTCTAGTCAGTGCTGTTATTTCATGTTTCAATGTTGTGTTGCCCCCTCGTGGGCTTTTGGTTTTCTTGTTTATTTAATAAATGTTCACTGTTCACTCCCTGATGTCGTCTGCGCTTGGGTTCTCTTGTCTCCTGTCTCAAATCCTCACATGGACCTTCTTTTGATAGAGCCACCACACACAGACGCAACCTGGCAAGGATGTCGGTTAGTAGACACGCCCCTTACTGCTGGTTGGATACAAATGTGTTTTGGTAGTCGGCCCAATTTCCTTTTCCAAAACGTTTTTCAAACATTGTGCACTCCGCCTTTAAATTGCACTTAAACATTTTTTTTTTCAGTAACTTTTTATGCAGAGATTACATTATGATTATTATATAATCATTCCTTATGATTATTATATAATCATTGCTTATGAATATTTAGTGATTGCATATTCATAGTGTACTTTTCATTAATACATTTAATGTTAATGTTGTACAATTTGATAGAAGTAGCTCTGTAATTGCATTTCTCTGATATTTGTTTTATATTGTTTCTGTTTGGTCAGTAGATTATGTATGTCCCTGTGCTTAATTAATTTACTTTAGATATTTTTGTAATATACACAACACAATATGAAGTATATTAAATTGTTCTGTATTCAAAATCTGTGTATGTGTCTTAATATTTAATGATTTTAATATAACATTTTAAATATTAAAAACAGCTTTATAATAAAATAGTAGTGTAATGCTAATACATTTCTATTAATGTAATGCTAGTATATTTCTAATATGCTGAAGTACTATTAAAGTGTTCTTAAAGCACAGTTAAATTAAGCTTTAAATGTATTCTAACTGTATTTTTAAGTGTATGAGAAGTGCATTTCAAATGAATTTTAAAGAAGTACACTTAAATTGCACTAAATATATTTGAAGTTGTTCCAATTTAACACAATTTCAATATATTAAATATAATGCAAATAGATTAAAATTTACTTTAAATATATCTTGAAATGCATTTAATATATTTGAAGTGGTTTCAATATAATACATTTAATATGCATTTAGTATAGTAGTATTTAAATATATTAAGTATGTCCCAAAAAATACTATTTTAATATATTTCTTTTTCACCTGGGTTGAATATGTTTTTTTACTAATATACATACTGTATATTATATTGTGTAATATAATATACATTGTATAAAAAAACTATGCTCTTAGTATTTCATGTTATATTAATTCCTATCTACTGTCTATAAACTACTAAAATGTATTTATTGAACATTTTCTGCTCTGCAACAATATTTTTTTCAAAAGTGCGATAGAAATACATTTACATTAAAATAATTCTAACACATTCTTTGTTGTTAAAGTGATCCTCCGCCTCTCTGCTGCCCTCTTGTTACTCTTAACTAGGTTAAGAGACCTCTCCAGCTCTCTTAAATAATTTAGGAGCTGAGACCTAGTCTTAACACTTAGAATGCTTTATAAATTGAACTTTTTCTTAAGTATAGGAATAAGAGTAAAATGACATCATTCTTAGAATTTTGACACACTTAAGACTAAAATTTTACTCTGAGCTGCTTTATACATACGGGCCCTGATGAAATTATATAAGAGAGAGTTTCAGTCCTTGATGCTGATTGGTTTATTCACAGCTATGACATCATCACTGAGCTACTTTTAGTCTCACTATGCAGCACTCATAGCTGATCATTAATATTTGCTGAGTCCCAGTTCGCATACTATCCATCCTAAATAGTATTCAAAACTAGAATTAGTACGTCCCAAATCGTAGTATGTTGAAATGAGTATCCCAAAGATACCCAGATGGTCTACTATTTCCGGTTAGAATTCGAAGTGCAGATCAATGCACACTCTAATGGCTAATATTGCCCACAACCCATTGCGTGCGGGAGGGAGGAGTTTAACCACACTGACCCTCTTGCTTATTTGTAGTAATACTGTGGCTGTATAAATGTTAACTTTATTAGTCCAACAAAAGAAACATGGTTACTGCACTTTTACTATAGTAAAAGCATGGTTCATTGTCATCTGGGTATTTTTGAGTTATATACATAAGTATAAAATACGTTAAACAATAGTTATACTACAAACTTTAAATATTTTGACTTTAAAATAAGTAGCTTTCATAACATACATTGCACATGAACGTCAGAACCAGCCGCCTCACAAACGACCTGCATTTGGTTCTACGATGACGCTCTGCTTCACTCCTCAACTTGGTAGAACACATTGTAAAATGTATTGTGAAAAAAAAAAGTTGAGAAAAAAGATGGGAATAGTAAATAAAATTATATTGGACATAAGTTATAAGAATGAATGAAATATTGTTTACAGTCGTGGTGTGCGTAACTAGGCAACCACGTTTTCGTTCACGTTGGATGACGTCATGGAAGTATGTCCCAGAACGTGCATACTCTTTTGCTACACACTCAAAAGTATGTACGTTTTCCTCACAAAAACAGTACATACTTTTAGGTCTTAGTATAAGTAGGCGAAATGGGACTCAGCAATTTTGTCAGTTATAGTTATAGTTATTATATTAAACACTTCAGCATATCTCATAATGAAAGAACCCAGGTGAAAAAAGTGCACTAAAATACACTTTATTTAAGTACACTTAGTACACTTTTCCACAATATATTAAAAGTGCTCTATTTTCGCACACTAATTTTGAACTTAGTATTCTAAAAAGTATCATTTAGTACCTGAGATGAACTTAATACCATCTTAGTGTACTCAACTGTGCTATTTTGAGACACCATGAAGTTGAACTAAAATGTAATTTTAACATACTATGTCTGTATTTAAAAAATATATTTAATTATAACTTGAAGTACACTTGAATCCATCTTTAAAGGCAGGATAGGGAGGAATTATCTAAAAAAAAACTTTTTTACAAATTTGTTTAAACTGTCTTTATATACAAATACATAAGTAAAATGTAAGTACTCTGAAAAAGAGAGTAGAACACACACACCTAAAACAAGGCAAACAAAGGAATAAACGAAGCAATCAAACGAGAATAAATATCGCATGGCTTTTCCTCGAGTCGACAATGAGGTAGCGGTATTGTTTGCGGGTAGTCCTCATCAGAGTCAACAATGCTTTCATCACGGAAACTCTTCCATGCAAAACACTGGCTTAAGAGTACTAAAAGCCATCCTATTTGTTTATATTCATAGTGATAAAGTTAGGTGTATTATTACATGTGATTGTGACATGATGTTACTACATGCACCGCGCTTCCTCTCCGCTCGTCTGGTAAATGCTTCTCCCAGCAAAGCAGGCAGTGTCGCGCGTTCATGTGTTTTGGGGGCGTGACTTTAGAAGAAACCCAGAAAGGAGGGGGTGGAGTGAATGGAAAAATGAGCTGTGTTTAAAACAGTCGTGAGAGGTCTACAGACACTCAATTTTTATACTCTCTTTTTCAGAGTACTTACATTTTAATTATGTATTGGCATATAAAGACAGTTTAAACAAATCTGTAAAAAAGTTTTTTTTAGATAATTCCTGCCTATCCTGCATTTAAGCATTTTGAAATATACTTTAAAGTATACTAATTGTATGTTAAAATAATATTCCAAATGTATTCCCAGGTGAAAAAAGTTCACTAAAATACACTATTTAAGTACACTTTCCACATTATACTAAATACAACTCATTTTGAACTTAATATACTAAAAAGTAGTATTAAGTACTTTTTAAGATGAACTTAAGACCATCTTAGTGTACTCAACTGTGCTATTTTGAGACACAATGAAGTTGAACTAAAATGTCATTTTAACATTCTAGGTCTGTATTTAAAAATATCTTTAATTACAACTTGAACCCACCCACCTTCAAACATTTACGAATGTACTTTAAAATATACTACAGTATGTTAAAATAATATACCAAATTTATTCCCAGGTAAAAAAGTTCACTAAAATACACTTTAAGTTCACAACCTTAAGGTAACAAAAGCTCTTTATTTCCGTGCAGTAATTTGTGCTTAATATACTAAAAAGTAGTATTTAGTACTTGTTAAGACAAACTTAAGACAATCTAAGTGTACTCAACTGTGCTATTTTCTAAAATTGTATTCAGTTACAACTTGAAGCCACCTTTTAAACATTTATAAATATAATTTAATAATTTCAGATATAATAATAGTACATAAATAATATAACATACAAAATGAAATAATAATATAATGCCCACACATATACATTATATAATTCATTTCTAATGTACTGTAACCATATTATGTGACATTTGAGGTACGGTCAAGTATACTATTAGAATGTTATATATGTACTATTTTACCTGCATGTTTGCCACCAAAACATGTTTTAACTCATTCTAAAATGATACCTATTCTGTATTCATACATACGAACACGTTTCTTCCATCATTAACAACTAATTAAATGTTAAAGGGACAACTAAGTACGTATTTACTGCTATTGAAATTATTTTACAATATAAAACAAAGATCATTCCCTGGTGAAAAAATAGTATGCTAAATATATTTAATTTTGATATACTTAAGTATACTTGCAGTCAGACTAATGACCAGTATACTTAAAGTGTGCTATTGATTAGTTTATTTAAAGAGTGCTATTTTGGAACAACTAATTTTGTACTTAATATATTTTAGTTGTATATTAATTGTAACAAAGTACAACTTTAAGTGTATTTAGTGTACTTTTGTGTGCTAAAGTGGAACAACTTTAAGTGTATTTAGTACAATTTAAGTACATGACTGTTTTTGTGCTAAATTCATGCTTGATAAGTGGATTTAGAGTGTGTTTTATTTATGTTAGGAGTACATTACAAATGTATTATGAGTGTCTTGCAAACATACAATCAGTATATCTTAAATAGACTGTTTGCGTACATTCTATATATTTTTGGCCAATCCAAAATTCTAAAAACTGCCCTGGTGAAAAATGAATATGCCAAGTACATTACATTTTGTATACTTTTACATACCTGCAGCTAGATTAGTAATGAGTATACTTCAAGTGCGTTAATAGTTAACTTAAAGAGTGCTATTTTGGGAATAGATTACTTTAGCTGGTAACATAACCAAAATAATTTTTTCCAAATAAATAAAAGCTGATTAAAACAGTCAAAAACAATTCATTTTAAATATATTTAAAATATAGTTTTATTCACAGTTTTCAAAGTGTACAGTATTTGCTTAAAAATTGAACAATTACTCATTGAAGAATGTCAAGATGATTGAGTTTACAACGTCTTTCTCTCCCAAATCAACTTTAGTCTGCACTGTAAAAAATCCAATTAATGAAATGTTGGAAGGGCAAAAATATATAAGTTAAACCAACTTTCTTGTTTGGGCTTAGTTGAGTAGACATATTATTTTAAGTCTAGATAAATCTGTGTTTAAAACATTAAGTGAATGGTTATTTCCAAATTCAGTCAACATTCAGAATGGCTATGTTGACTGAACTAATTAAGACAAATCTGGTCAATATGTGGACTTATGACAGCTATGTTTCCTGACAACAAAATGCTCACAATATTACTGTTATTTGGTAACAAAATGTAATTTTAAGAGTTGTTCAGGCGTGAATGTATGTGCTTTAAGTTTAAATATGCGGTCGGTTAATATAGATAGCGTCTATTTAAAAATGTGCTCGGACACTTTCGGACGGAGAAGAGCTCCAGATGAGCTCCAGAAAATCACAGACACTTAAGCGCTTACACCCCGCCCAGCGCAGCCTCGCCTCGGCAAGCCCATCAGAAACCGACTGCTGGCTCTGATATCTCTGTGGCGTTTAAACATGCGATTTAATTCATTTTAATTTCTTATACTTAATAATAAAAGGTTTACCGGTATGTTTTAAATCATATTTTAGGATTGCACTTAAATGATATCGCTGTTGAATGATATTTCATATCTTTCACATTTGTTATAACTGGGCTGCGTACTGCCTGCGATTTTGAACTTCAGAGCTAAAGGTGCGAGTGGAGAAATAGTCCCAATATCATTACAATCTTAAAACTTCTAAATATACCCGTGTGTGTACCCGTGTGCGTGCGTGTGTGCGCGCGCGTGCTCGCGCGTGTGCTCGCGCGTGTGCATGCATGTATGTATATGCGCGTGCGTCTGTGTATTTTGAATTTAAAATGTTTTAACTCGGAAGGATCTGGATCACAGGTCATTTCATCTGAGATCAATCCGCACGCAACAGCTGGAATCACTTACTGATTCACACAAGGGAGGACACAAGTCAGCCGTTTCCTCAAGTTCACGTCAGGTAAGTGTTTGTAATTAAATGTTAATTTTAGAATATATTAATTGGCAAAACGCAAATACTCGACGTTTTTGTAATTATATTTTTGTAAAGATACATTAGAAGTGTGTTATGTTACGTGACCGAAGTAAAGTGGAGCTATTTTAGTTAAGATAAAAAGCCTGGATATAGGTTTGGTTTACCGGACAAAGTTTAGAACTCGGTCTTTATTATAATTGGGACATTTTTACAAACAAACCTTATATAATACAATACTGGCGTGCATTTTGAGACAAAACAATAGCACTCATATGTTAAGAGATGTCAGTAAGTTATTTTAGTCAGTGAAAAGCCCTGTCCGAGAAAACCGCCCAATAGTGTTTAATTATGTGTGATGTCTGAGGGAAATTTGGCCTAACATTAACGTTATTTAGGGAATAAAGTCTTTCACCGTCAAACTTTATTATATTAAACATGTTATTTATGTATGTGTGTGTGTGTTTATATTCCTCTGTTTATCAAACCAGAGCGGAGATGATGTGAGGGGCGGACCAGAAGGATACATAGCGAGACAGTCTCCGCTTGGACTGGCTGAGGAAAGTCTCCTAAATGGCCCTGGAGATGTTCTGACTGACTTTGGAGGCTTTTTGGACTGTTTTATGCCCTCTATTTAAAGAAGACTTAATTCTGTATGTTCAGTCTGTATGATAAGTGAATAAAAAGCTTTTGTTTTTATGTGACTTAAGTTAATTATTTTGTTTACAACACCAGCATAAATTATTTGATAAATAATTTAAAAATGTTATTAAAAAAATCCCAAATAATAAATATGAATTGAAGTAACACATAAAACATTGAGTGAATACTTAAATTTTAATTGACAGAGTCTTTGCTGTAAGTTTTTAAAGATTCAACTGATTAAAACATTTTAGTTGAATGAACTATAAAGCTAATTGAGCCAACATACTTTTTTATATTTGAGTCAAATTTGGGCCAACTAAAAAACATAAATCCAGGTAACACTTTGGAGTCAGAAATTGAGTGAACGTAAAATTTCTGTGGAACTAGTTACTAAAAAATAATTCATTGAGCCAACAATTTATTTTTTACAGTGTGGCAGGTTTTGGTTCAGCCTAAGGAAATCTGAAAAAGAGAGACAATAAGCTCAATTAAAAAGTGTTTAATATTAAAACATTACATTTATTTAAGACTTACTGTATTAAATCTAGAGTTTACTGGCAGAGATTGTATAGCAGATATATTTTTACCTAAACTAGAGCTTGACTTAAATGTCATCATATATATTAAGGGGCGGTTTCCCAGACAGGAATTAGACTAGTCCTAGACTAAAATAAATGTAAGAGCTGTCCAAACTGAAAACAACTTGCTCTGACATATCTTAAAATACATCAGTGCCCATTGTTTTACATCGTTATGCACATAAGTAATGTTTTTTAGTAAGGCATGTTTGTTAAAACTATCCTAATTAAACTAAGGTCTAGTCCTGGATAAAGCTAATCCCTGTCCGGGAAACCACCCCTAAGAGTTTTCATTATAATGACTTGCCTATATGGGCTGCAAAATCCTCCTTACATAAAATACTTCAGCTCCTAAAGAAAGATTTTATTGTATTAAATTTAAATGTAAAAATTGTCAGAAAGAAAATGCAACAAGCAGACAATTGGGTGTTTCCTGGAAAGGGATTATCTTAAAACAGGACTAGGCCTTAGTTTAATTAAGAAATATAACCAGTTTCAAAAAACATGCCTTAATAAAAACATTACCTGTGTGCATTTTGAGGCAAAACAAAGGACACTGGTGTATTTTAAGATATGTCAGTGCAAGTTGTTTTCAGTTTGGACAGCTCTTACATTTATTTTAGTCTAGGACTAGTCTAATCCCTGTCCGGGAAACCGCCTCAATATGTATAACGTTATCTAAACTGAAGCTTGATTTACTACTACGAATGAATTATTATATCTTAAGAGTTTAAAATGACTTACCATTAGCTGCAAAGTCCTCCCTACAAATGTCTTTGAAAAACTTTAGCTTCTGAGGAAAGAATGCAGCATCATTAATACTAAATACAGTTAGGTAAAAGCCTTACAAACTCTAAACAGTCAATAAATGGTTAACTTTCACGCTACATTTAAAAAACAGATTTTCTGACGCTACCTTTTTTCATATATACATACACACCAATACATATATTTAACAAAACAATCGGGTGTACTAATTCGATATAACAGGCTGACAGTGCTATCTTTCAAACCTTTAACATTAGCTATAAGCTAAGCTAAGCTACACAGCAGCTTATCACTAATAGCGAGTTAGACACCGCGTTATTGACAACATTTCGCATTCGAAATATGATAGTTTACTGATAAACGTCAAAATGGTCAAACGATAATCAAATATAATTAATTTTAAGATATTTTAACGTACCTTGGGACTGAATCCGTCCGCCTTGAACGACTGGTAAAAATCAAAATACGTGCGTCGTGACGTCATCACACACACGTCAGATGCATTATTCAAATCTCAGAATTCACTTTTCTCTGAAATGCATTTACGAAAACTGTTTAAGTTTTGTACAGCTAAAAGCGGTATGCAATTGACTGAAAAACTACAAAAAAACAAACACTCATATTCCCCTTACGAAAATGAATGTTTTTTTTTTGTGGTAAAAGTTTAGTAACCATGTTTTTTTGGTGTATTGATTATTATTAGCAAAACCACGGTTATTTTGTGGTAAAACACAGTTAATTGGTTTATCCAATGCTTGACTATAGTGAAGTTAAAGTGTACCTTATGTTAATAGTATATTACAAATGTATACATCTACAATATAAAATGTAACTGAACATACTGCTCTCTCGTAATTTTAAGCCCACGTTATTTCTCCATAAAATAATATACATTTGTACACCCCATATACTTTCAAAATGTACTTAAAATATACTGTTTCTAAAGAATACTAAATAATGTATTTTAGAAATATACTGTCAGTGCATTATTATAATGATAACTTTAAGCATACCGATAAAGTATACCTAAAATACATTTTAAAATAAGTTTAAATTTAGTATACTTTAAAAATTGCACAAAACTTTAACTTTAAGTATATTTTTCTAAAGTATACTTTTAGAAAATATACTGAAGTATAATTATTTTGAAGTATGTTAAAAGTTTAATTGTAAAAAATACGCGCAAATATGTTGTAAGCATACTTTAAATATGTTTAAAGAAAGTACATTCCTTTGTAAGTATATTTGTAATGTACTATTGCAAAGTTAAATATACTTGAAATACAATAAAGTATATTTGTTTTTCACCAGGGTTGAAATGCAATGAGCTACTTTTATCAAATTGTGGAACAATTAATACATTAATATGAAAAGTACACTATGAATATGCAACCATTGAATATTCATATAATCATAATAATGTAATTCTCTAAACAAAAAGTTACTGGAAAAAATGCAGAAGTGCATTTGACTCGATGCACTCGAGATAAACCTGCAAATGGCTGAACCAAAACACAGAGCAGTTTAAATGTCACGTTTAAGTTGAGGGTCACTTCTTCTTGCAATTCAGACACTGTAGTAATTGAAGACTTAATCACAAGGTCTGTGAAAAGGAAACAGAAAATATACAAAATTAACCAATAATTAATGAACATAGATATGCATTAGAATTTTGTTAACTCCTCAGTTTACCTTTTAAAGATTTGACTGTGTCCTCTTCAAGCTTGACATGAGTGTCCGTTTGATCCGTCGCTACATGGCACTCTACAAGTTACATTGAACATAGAGTTATAGGAGGCTTAACTCACTGACACTGATATAATGCAACCTGTGTGTATTACAGGCAGTGATGGGAATAACGGCATTATAAGTAATCTGCGTTACCAACGGAGTCATTTTTTTCAGTAACGAGAAATCAAATAAATTACTGTTTCCACCCGTTATAACCTCGTTATTGTTACTGACATTAAAATAACTGATGATGATTGGTGTGTGTGTGTGTGTTAGAGAGGGTGGGACAGCCACATAGCTGATGATGATTGGCTAAATTTCCATCATTAGCCAACCAGAGGCAGAGCACACACAAACACGCACAGTGACAGTCCGACTCCGAGTAGTGTAAAAAAGTCTGAGTAACTTGAGCAACTTGGTCACTTTGTCGCTAGATTTAGCAACTTTCTATCACTTTAGCGACTTTATTTAAAAAAAGCGACAAGGACAAATCTAGCTATCTTTTCTGGCGTGGTTGGAGACTTTTGTAGACTGACATGAAAACACGCGTCGTTCTCTCTTCCGAACGAGCAGCACTGACAGGCAGCCCGGTCCTCGCGCGGCAAAACCCCCGAATTACACACCCGGGACAGGGCGATGGCAAATACAACGAGTTCAAAGGTAGTGGTTGCAAACACGAAGTACATTAAAGGCGCAAAAGAGGATGTTTTTCGACGACTGAGAATCCAAAAACGGTTACTGAGTTTTTTAAATGAGCGCATGCGTAAGAACAGCCTCCCTGCTTCACAGCTCATTTCTAGGGAATGCCTTCCAAAACTCGTGCACGAATATTTGAACACGAGTGTTTGTTTACCACCGGCATATGCTGTGTCGCGTGACTCGCGTCAGTGGATTCACTATGTGAAATGATGATAATAAACAAAGAAGACGTTAAAACGTTAGATCAGTCGACGCTACTCCCATTTCAACTAGCATGTAGCAGACTGGTCACTGTCTTACAACTAAAGTACAAGAACAACGTCAATATACTTGAATAACAGTACAACAATAATTATTCCCCAAAGAAAGAATAATCACTGTTACCTTTCGGGAAGAATTTTGCGAACTGCGCGTCTGTCTTGACACCTCTCTGTTCCTTCATTGCTCTCCAGCGTTGAATTGTTTCTCCAATAACGGCTCTGTTTACATTACATTCTTCTGACAATTTTCTCCTATTCCCAGCGGCTTAAAAAAGTCTTTCTTTTGTGTCCTCCTTCGAGTTTCTTCTCTACTGTGGTGCAAATTCGAGGAGGAAAGCAGGATCTACAATGAAAACAAAACAAAACTTAAGACGGAGTGTCATGCGCTATGCGCATGCGTCACCTGTGTTTAGTTACTGGAGTGCGCACGTCTATCACAAGGATCGTAATGGCAGTGATTGACAAGCCAAAGGGCCAATCGCTGATGCGATGACCGCATGAGCAATTGGCTGATGTTTTTAAGGCCCTACCTTGTGCACAGATGACGTATATTAATATTATTACTTTCAGTGCAGCTAATAAATAGTCTTTTATCATTTAGTAAAGACAGTTTCAAGTTATATTGCAAAAATGTATAAAACAAACATCCTCTTTTGCACCTTTAAACACTACTTTTCCATTGTTGAGGTGAAAGGCATGAATGTGTTTGTAATTTGCAACGTATGCCTAGGTAGAAGTCTCTCCATGCCTGTGGCAAGTAATTCTGATCTAATAAAGCACATCACATCATCACATGCTGCCACAAAATTTGTGGTTTCTCTTTAGTATTCATTTTAGTCATTTAACATATTTCATTTTAAGGGGCATCCAAGTTATTTTAAATATTAGACATTTTTTTAAGTAACGCAGTAATTACTTTCCCTGGTAATTAGTTACTTTTATAATTATGTAACACAGTTACTAACTCAGTTACTATTTGTGAGAAGTAATTAGTAACTATAACTAATTCCTTTTTTAAAGTAACGTTCCCAACACTGATTACAGGATATGCCTTACTTTGATAATTGTGTTTTATAACCAGGGCATTTTCTATTGTCATGTCTATTGTGGTCTTGCTTACAAGAAAAGTTCAGCTCTGCTTAAGGAGATTTAAGGAAATCAGAAGTCATGCCAATGGACTCTATGCACACTTAACTTCCACGTTTGACTTAAGGCTGCTCTTTAGTTTCTAGTTTTTTTTTTGTTTCTTTAGTTTACTAACATTTTAACAAAATGGCTGCCATTAGCCATTTGCTATTTCATCAGAGATGCAACAATCACATACTTATTCAGTATAATGTATTTTTATTTAAAGATCTTAACACTCCCAGCGATAAAAAAGAGTAACACTAATGACATCCAAAAATCTTATCTCAAAATTCTTAGATATATCATGATATTTTAGACAAATAAGGTAAGACATCTCAAAAACCCTTTGCCTTCCTCCACTGCACTTCTTCCACTGACCTCTTGACCCATGAAAAACATTGTTTCAAAATTAAAGTGCTTTGGGTAGGGTAACACCAATGACATAAATTTGGGGGACAAATATTTATTGGATATTATTCATATTAATAGTGTATTTTTACCATTTCAGTGTTGTAGTAAATTCATACAGGGTTAAAGGTAAATGTAAATTTGATTTGTTTTATTAAAAACATGGAAGTACACAGTTCAACTTCAATGTATGATCAAAGGGACAGGGCAATTTTCATGACCAGACATTTTAAAAAAAAGTTTTAAAAAGGAAAAAAAAAGAAAATTATATAAGTAAACTCTCACATCATTTTAAGAACAGTCTATATTTATTAAATATATATCATTATGGAATTATTAGGTCAAATTAAATGATTAAGGGGTCTGCAAAAGCAAGGGACAAGCATTTCCACCTTTTTTGTAGAATGACTCTAATCGCAACAACAATAAAAAAAATTGCAGAATGTGAATCCCGTTGTTTCAGCCAGGTCCTCTGATGATCACTATATATAATTTAACAGTTTTAGTTTCAACTTTTTATTAACATTTACCAACGATCATGCACGTTGTGTATTGAACAACAGAATCAGGAAGCCAATGTGACGTACTGAATCCCAAGAACCAATGAGGTTTATTCACATCCGTCACGTGTGTTGTTTGAATATAAACACTAACAAATCTATGTGGACTAATTTAGTAAAATTATTATATAATGCACTTTCAATGATATGATGTTGAAATTTCAATGTTACCCTATTAAAATTAATGTACATGTTTAAAAAAAGTATGTTTTTTTTTAAATACACTAAAACTTCAGTAAAAGTATGCTTGTGTTTAACATACTTTAAAAAAAAACGTGTAATTAAACATATTTTTTTACCAGCGTACTTCTCGTGCTCTTTTTAGAAATACAGTAAAAGTTTGCTTGAGTTTAGCATACTTTTAAAAGGTGTAATTAAACATATTTATTACCAGCGTACACTGTAAAAAATTTTTGTGAAATTTACGGCAAATTACTGGCAATAAAGTTGCCAGCTAATACCTGTAAAATTACAGTAATGTCCAGTGATACAAAATTACAATACATTACCGTAAAATAAAAACGGTACCTTGCTGTAGTTGTGTTGTGATTTATTGAAGTTATTTTACAGCTTTTAACTGAATAAATACGGTATAATACTGTTTATTATTTTCAGCAACAATCTGTGACTGATTTGATTTACAAAACTTTATTGTAAATTCCTGTAAAACCTCCATGCTAAAAGTACTAACAGTAATCGACTGGCAGCTTGGTTGCCAGCAAGATAATGTTAATTTACGGTTCTGCCTCTGTAAGTTTACCGTCCTATTTGCGTTAATTTACAGCTTAACTGTATGTTAATGTATTAATGCCCTGGAAACAACTAATTTAATTTAGAAAACCAATTGCCTGATCCATTGAAGTTTTAAAATATACATATTCATATGGTGTTAGTACTGAAAAACTAAATTCATTTGAGTCCACTGAAAACAAATTTAACTTTAAACTTAAACTTCAAAAATGTAATGTGCAGTAGTGTTATAATCACTTTCACACAAATCTTATGTAGTTCATCACAAACAAACTACACAATAACTGCTTTGAAATAAAACAACAGGCAGCATAACATCAATGATCTACTGCCCATCCTTGACCTAAACAACCACACTACTCTCACACTACTAGTCAAATCCTAACAAAACAAATCATTAAACACTAAGAGATCTCTCACATTATCATCTTGTGTAAATCCCCTGATCAGTTTTTTAGTTCACATAGTAAAAAAAAAAAAAAACAAGGACTTTTCTCTAATGTCTGTGTGAAATTAACATATTTCTATATGCAAATTTGACACTTAGGTGTTCTGTTTTTTAACAGCACATTCTGCTAAATAACAGTAACCAACTGGCAGCTTGGTTGCCAGCAAGATAATGTTTTTTAACGGTCTCCTTCAGTAAATTTAGTTTACAGATTAGGACTGTTAAAAAACATTAGCATTCTGTGTTTTTATATCTAAGGGGCTTTTTACACCTGCTCACTTCATGCATTTTCTCTGATCGGATAGCTATCTGATCGTAAAAAGACCAGGTGTAAATGCCCTCTGAAACGATTTCGAGACGGATTTAAATCCGATCGCTCAAACCACTTCAGGAGGTGGTCTGGGACGCATTTCAAAGAAGTGTAAATGCATCTGGTTGATGAAACCACATACGTCGCGCTTTACTCCTCCCAAACGTAAACACGTCACTCGCAAGAAACCTGGAAGAGCGCCAAACAAACAAAGATGACACGCTTATTGCTTTACAGAGTGATGACAGCGAGTAAAAAGCTTCCTAGAATCAATATAAGAGTCTATTGACAAACTCTAATGATATTAAACAAAGAAATAAAACTTTAAGAGAGTTTTGTGAATGCTTTTCCCGCCATGTACCTGCTTTAAATCACCGCATTGTCACTCTCCTGCTGTGCTGTACTCAGTGGCGGAGCCAGAGGGGTGTCCAGGGTGGCACTGGACACCCTTGACATGTCACTGGCCACCCCGTGTGCCACCCCAAATTTAATGCGCTACTTTTACTTAATCGCTATGTTTATTTTCGACGTGCGGCAGCGCAGCACATTGTTAAAAACAAACACTATGAATATGAATTCCCTGCGGCGCAAACTCTTTATTTTTCAATCACTGCGCAAAGAGACTTGGATTACTCTGCTTATTTTGGACATGCAGATATGATTTATACATCATTTAAAACGTTAAAGTGTCATTTTTGTGTGTCTATAAAAACTGAATGTTGTGCTTTTCACAAAATTAAGGAAATATACATAATGCGCGTTCTTATCTCTCCATCAGTGACGTCTTTTCAAAAACGCGTCAGAAAAATTACTGTAACGAATACTTTTCATATCATCAGAAGATAAATGTTATGTCTACATAATGCTTGGAATCCCTTTAAAATTATGTAAGTGAAGTCGTACATTGCTAATACTACATGATTTCACCGTATATGCTGGAAGTGTGGTAATTTTCTTGTGGACTGAATAAAGTCTAAGATTGCCAATTCTTTTTACAACAAATCCCAGCACAATGTTTTCATTCTTGATGTGATCTTTATAGGCTGTTAATTCGACTGGATTGCCACATTGAACTTGAAAGCGCGACGCGCATATCCGATAGTGCGCGTGCACACTGCACAGCCAACAGCTTAAACGACTTCATGTTCCCGTCTTTTTTGCTTAAACGGACAAATGCTCATATGTCAAAATAGCTGTCTTGGTGATTTTCATACTAAACATTTGGTTACTGTACGTCTTAAACGAATGAACATTTTATTGCATTCGGTCTTATCCTAACGTGTTGAAATATGTCATTAAAGTTAATAAAATATCAAAAGAAAAAAGAAAACTTTTGCATCTTCTGTATCTTCGTAAATAAAGATTAATCCAATTTGTGATGAGCACTGCTATTTGAAGTAAGTTTAAGGTTTATCATGGAGTTTAGATTTCCTAAACTTTGGTTTCATTAAAGGGATACTTCACAAAATGAAAATTCTGTCATAATTTTTACATCCTTATGTTGTTCTAAACCTGTACGAATTCCTTTTTTCTGATGAACACAAAAGAAGATATTTTGATGGTATGCACACAGCTGTTAACCATTGACTTCCATAGTAGGAATAAAAACAACATGATGGAATTCAATGGATTGTGTGCTTACCATCATTTATCAAAATATCTTCTTTTGTGTTTATTAAAATAAAATACAGGTTTAGAACAACATAAGGGTGAGTAAATAATGACAGAAATTTAATTTTGGGGTTAATCCCTTTAACAGACAGTAAATCAGATGTAAGAAATACAGTAGAAAGATTTAAAATTCACCCTTATTATGTTTACATATAATGCGATCAAAAGATTCATTTATGATTACACATCATTTTCTTTTATGGACTATGGACCCCCTAAAGTACCTTTGGCCACCCCCTGGCCACCCCATTTAAAATATTCTAGTTCCGCCACTGGCTGTACTGCGTGCTTCAGCTCATGAGCAAGGAGACGCACGTCCCCTGCCCAACATACAGTACAACATACAGTAAGTGCTGCATATTGATGCATAACTTTTTTTTAAGGCGGAGTAATAAATAGTGTTTTTGCATTTTGGGTGGGAGTAAACGATCGGATTCATATCTGTTTTGCCAAGACGCATTTATGTGGCCAAATGTAAATGAAACAGTTTTAACAAATCAGATAGCTATCCGATCAAAGAAAACACATGAAGTGACCAGGTGTAAAAAGGCCCTTACACATTTACCCCTTTGTTCATCTTTTATTCAGTGATTGTGTTTGTTAACACAGCAGCTGTTCATAATTAACTCAATCATCACTTTATTATCTCATAAACTTCAACATTCGGTCTGTTTCTTTTACTCTTTGTAGTGTGGACACATTAAGCAGTGTTCTTTTGACACCAAAGATTTTGCTGTGTATATATATTAGTAAACATTATTAAAATCTGTATCTGCTAATAAATTAAACATAAATAAAGGTCCAACCAATGACAATCTGCCCGTGCAGGAGCCAGGATTCAAACCTCCAACCTTCCGATCATAAAACAACACGCACTCCCATGTGCCACTGCTGGGATTCAAACACTCAACCTTCCGATAATTAGACAACCCACTCTATCATCTGTGCCACTGTCACTGTTAAAGAGCTTGAAACAGTAGCTGTTAAATTGTAAACCATTTTGTTATACATGTCCTTCTTTTCCACTATCTTCATACAAGAAAGAATAGACCTTGTAAATGTTTTGGGAAAACGTGCAGACATCACAATTTTTTATCTCTTGTAATTGCCATACACTCTTAAAACGAATGTGTTAAAATAACACATCTAATGTGTTGTCCTTAACTTAACACAACTCTGTGTTATTTTTGTGACAACACACTTTGTGTTGTTTTAACACATCTTGTCCCTTTTCTTTATTCACTCAAAATCAAGATGAAATGACACATAGTATGTTAAATATAGGATTAACACATCCTTTCATAGAGTGTAGTTAATTTCCATAAAATGCCAATTACATGTGACACCAATTTCATGTGTTTGCACATACATACGTTCTTGCATATTTTTTTGTTAGTTCTAAGTTATTGCCTTGATATGAGCTAGGCATCATGTATGACATTTGCCAAAGTAAGATATGAGCTACAAAATGACCAGATCCTGCTATATAGGAGACATAACTTGTATGTATAGGGCTTATATGTGGATATAAAGAAGAATACAGGAGACCTATATGGCCTGTATATGCACATATATGCATCTCAATTTTGCATATATGCAGCATATATATTATCATATATGGGCATATATGCTGTATATGTGCAGCATATATGTGCATATAAGCTGCATATAGGTTTTATATGCACATATATCCACATATGGGTTCTTTCCATGTGGGGTGGTCCGCTCCGACCTGTGACATTAACGTACAACCAACAGCTTATTGTTCTGCATTTAACGATAAAAGTAAGCCTTTACAGTCTCTCTCTCACACAACTGTTTATAAAGAGTAAAATACAGGTATTAATAATAATATAAATAGATAAAAAACAGACATGGTTGAATTTGTAATTAAACGTATTTGAATTAGCCTATCCTACAGCATAGCTGTTTATGTAAACGAGTTATGTTTTCATTTTGCTATTGTGGTTTTCTAGCTGCTGGTTATTAATCATTAGCTAACAGTCTGTGGGTGCTGCTCGGCGAGTGTCTCAATTCGTTCCCAACCTCCCGATGTTGAGTGTATGCAGGTTTGGGCACTGGTAAGGACTCTAGCTCACTTCACATTGGGACACTGTTCACTTGTTCTCCTGTGACGTGGCTGCGTGTTGTGATTATTTACAGCTGTTACTCATCAACAACCGGCAAAACCAACATCTCGCTAACTTTTTAACCTGGGGCATGTTCAATCTCACACCGGTGCGCAACGTTTTGCTACGGTTTCCGGGTTGAACGACATGTTTCCTTGAAACGGTGTGCAACGGAATCCAACAGGTTTTAGAAGCGTTTTCTCTTGTTTGGTGGGTGTGTCAGAAATGTCAGCCCAATCAGCGGCAAGATGTATAAAACCACGCGATAGTAAAGAGACAGCTCTCTCAATGGGTTCAAGTTGAAATGTTGTCTTTCATTTTGGACAGCAAGGTCAGTGATTGTAACATCGAGGGTATTTTACAGTATTAAACACACATTTATAACGATTTCATCAGGCTTTAGAAACATTTAAAAAAGAACACAAAGAATGGCCTCTCAGCTACCGTAGTTGCAACTCTTGCGTCATCACAACAGGGTGTTCAATGCATCACCGTTTCAGTTTAATAAACGTTGTGCAACGTTTTGTCGGGGCTGAACGCAGCCCTGATAAGGAACACTGTGCCGTACACGGCACACCCCCCCCCTTGCACGTGAGGCTGCATTACGTCATTGTAACTTTGAAGCATTAAATCTTCAAAATATACGGTCATGCGGCACATCGTTGTAAAGCTTAGACTTTCGGGATTCCAATAAGCGCACACAGAAAGCATAATATGATTTTTAGCAGTCATAAAACTGTAATCTAGTTGTTAGTTACCTGAACCGGGCGGCGCCGATTTAGGATATTTACTTACCTTCAAAATCTTTCCTTTATCCGCTTCGGTGAAATTGTCCAAAACAAATTGTTCATAAATCCCCAAAAGTCCAAGGAAATGGAATATCCAAGCCTTTTAATCCAAAACGATTTGTTCATCTCACAATCTTGAAGTTTCTGACCGAATAACGATATAAATAGTGTATACAATAAGTTCACTAACAGACATTCGTTCGAATCTCACTTTTCATTCATGATTTATAATGAATATATTCGGATGTCATGTTTATTGTGAACGTCTGAGGAACAAATGCGCCCCCTTGTGGAATTTCAGCCGTTCCATAAGAGGCTACAGTTTACACATTGTAAAAAGCGCTGTAATTATGCTCTGACATATACGTGCATAAAATTGGAGGAATATAATTAAATGTTACATATAAAAATTTTTACAATTTAAAATATATATTATTTATATTGATTAGATTGTGGTCCCTTACTGTCTAGCAATGTGTGTTTATATGTAAACTAAAACAAACCTTTGTCTTTATAAAAGTTTGCATTTCATAAAGTTTATTGAGTAGGCTTGCATGCTTTTCGGTTGGGGGGGGGGGTTTAGAAAAGAGCCCAGCTCCCCTTTTGCACCTGCACTCACTCTTGTATTAAATAAAAAAGTATATGATTGTAAAATAAAATAAAGTTTACGGGGTAGTTTCCCGGAAAGGGACTAGTCCTAGACTAAAATAAATGTAAGAGCTGTCCAAACTGAAAACAACTTGCAATGCCATATCTTAAAATACAGCTTTGTTTTGCTTCAAAATGCACACAAGTAATGTATAATGTATGTTAAAACTAGTTATATTTCCTAATTACACTAAGGCCTAGTCCTATCTTAAACTAATTCCTGTAACCACCACTATAATCTTTAAATATAATTTCTTGCCATTTTTTATGTGCCCCTCTGGTAAAACACTGGCCCCTCTTTGGCCCCCCCAGTGAAATTTGTCTAGAACCGCCACTGATTGTGGCAGTTAAAATATCTACGTTAAATAATCAACCTAAATGTTGCGTTTGGACCATTTTTGTGCTGGAAACCATCAACTCTATCTGGCAACATTGCGTATTTTTTTGCATTACTAATAGCAAACACAAAGGCTATGAACATTTCATAATTTCAAGGTTGTATATTGCATTAACTAATTTCACAGGGGACATTTGAAAATGGATTAAAAAGAAAGAAACTACAGAACCACTACCAGATCTGTGTCTGAACTTTAAATTTGCAGTGTTGTGCTAATATGTATGTTTGTGTTTTTTTGTTGTTGTATAAGATTATTCAGATCTCTGTACGTTGCTCACTATAGCTGCAGTGTTTGTGGTTATATTACAGAGATGTTTGTTTATCACGCGTTGAATCTTAAGGGACGTACCAAAGCTATATGTATTTTCTAGCTGGGGGAATTATATGCATTAACACGACTTGAACAATGTGTGGGTACTAAGGGCATAGTGCTTTTAAATGGGCCCATATGTATACAGCCACTCAGAGTAAAATTTTAGTCTTAAAGAGACACTTCACCCATTTGCATTAAGCTTTGTATAGTTAGAACCCCAATCATGTTTTTGAATGGTCGTGCATAATTTCCTCAGTTTCCGCTGAGACAGGAGAAATACAGATTTCAGTGTTGCACTTCCTTCTTTCAATGATGTAAAAATCATCATTTTGCATCATTGAAAGAAGGAAGTCCAATATCTTTGTTGAGGGGGTGAGACTACAAACACCCCTTTTTTGTCTGTCAAATAGGCACCAAATTCTAAATGTATGTTACATTTCGACTATAAATATGACAAACTTTCAATAAAGATGAATGTTTCTACGGGTGAAATGCTCCTTTAAGTGTGTCAAAATTCTAAGAATGACGTCATTTTACTTTTATTCCTAGACTTAAGAATAAGTTTGATTTATAAAGCATCCTAAGTGTTAAGACTAGGTCTCAGCTCCTAAATTATTTAAGAGAGCTGGAGAGGTCTCTTAACCTAGTTAAGAGTAACAAGAAGACAGCAGAGAGGCGGAGGATCACTTTAACAACAAATAATGTGTTAGAATTACTTTAATTCAAATGTATTTCTATAGCACTTTTGAAAAAATTTTTTGTTGCATTGTTGCAGAGCAGAAAATTTACAATAAATACATGTTAGAAGTATACAGTAGGTAGGGATTAATATAACATGAAATATAAAGAGTATAGGGCTTTCTATACAATGTATATTATATTACACAATATAATATACAGTATAAGATGTATATTAGTAAAAAAACATATTCAAATGCTTGCACAGTACCAATAAGTTTATGGGATTATCAAGACAGCAATGGTATATACTTAAATGTATAATAATTTGAATAATATACACTGTAAAAAGTTAAAGTTGGATAAAATTGTTGATAATGCCTAAAAATGTAATGTTTTTTCAACTTCAATTTCTCAGTTTAAGTGAAATAATTAAAGTTAAAAAGGTTTAAATATTAGGTGTTACCAATTGAAGTAAGTTTTTAAGTAGAGACACTTTTACATTTTACAGTTTATGATAGGTAAATAAAATACCATAAAATGTAAATAAAATCTACAATAAAAAATGTGAAGTATCAACAAGATTGCAGTGACACTATTACATGTAAAGTGATATTAGAGTATAAAACCCTGACCCTAAAACATAATGTTAGCAATGTTAGCAGTGAGCAAGCCAAAGGTGAAAGTGACAAAGATGGCAAAAATTACAATTGTGTTTAAGTGGAGAAATCCAACTTAACTTGATCATCTTGTTCAGGCTTGATCATCAAAGTATTTTTTATCTAAGTGTTTGCAAACTTTAGTCTTTTCTTTATAAACAGCTTGTGAGTAAAATGATGTGATTCATCATCTTAATTTTTAAAATACTATTACGTTTCTCTATTTCATTAACATGTTGAAACCTAATCAAAATGGTGCAAAATCGTGTAAAATAAATGCATGTACTTATTTGTAATATTGTTAAACATTTTGTGAAGCTAATTCAAATATTTAAATACTAATATAATTTGAATGTCTTCATGATTCATAAATGTATGGTGTCACATGCTGCTCTGACTGTACAACATTGCCGGCTTTCTATTGGCTGATTCAGAGGTTAAGGGCGGCCATTTTAGGTTGAAATCATTGTAGTCCTCAGTTTGTGGCACTTAAGTCAGCACTTAAGAATGAGTCTAACACTTAACTGAAAGTTGCTTTCAGCTTTTTTATAACTGTCTCCTATTCTCAAACTGGTCCTACTCCTTACTGAGAATTTTTTGACACTTAAGTCATAGCTTAAGACTATTCTTAAGAGCATTTCTGAGACGTTTTATACATACGGCCCCTGTTGTTAAGGCCAGCTTATTTCAGTTGAGACTGCTGACTAAAGTTAAACCATACCTGCCACGCAAGGAGTAATTCATGCTTTTATTACATCTCAGTTAGACTACTGCAATTCTTTATGGGGTGGTTTCCTAGACAGGGATTAGCTTAAGCGAGGAATAATTTTGGTTTAATTATGAAATATAACTGGTTTTAACAAACATTACTTTTTGAGGCAAAACAAAAGGCACTGATGTATGTTAAGTAATGTCAGTGCAAGTTGTTTTGAGTTTGGACAGCTCTTACATTTATTTTAGTCTAGGACTAGTCTAATCCCTGTCCAGGAAACCGCCCCTAATTGTTGGATTGGACCAGTCATCTCTCCATCGCTTACAGTTAGTCCAAAACCCAGCAGCTTGTCTCCTAACTGGGACAGAAAAGCATTAGAATATTATGCAAATTTTAGCCTCCCTCCACTGCTCAGACAATTGAAATGTTTAAGTCTTCGTTCAAGACCTACCTGTAATTTTTATTCTGTTTGTATTGTGTGAGTGTGTTTATTTTCTTTTAAAACTGTAAAGCACTTTGGTCAACTATGGTTGTTTTTAAATGTTTTATATAAATAAATTAAATTGAATTGAAAATTGAAGAAAGTTACACATACAGTAAGCTACAAATATTAATAATATTACCGTTTCTTCTTCAGGGTCCCTAACATTGGATAACTTTAATGTAACCTGTAATAAACAGAATATTTGTGCTGCGAGGGGGGGCCAGATGACAGTGAGGTGCTATTACTCAAACATCAACATCACAACTGGGTTCTGGTTCAGTCAGAAACAGAGAACAAACTGGAGAAACAAAGATGAACCTGAAGATTTGACTTTAGATTCAGATTACTCAGGACGAGTGTATCAAGAGATCACTAAAGATTACTCACGACTCTCAATATATAATCTGAGAGAGAGAGACAGTGGAGAATATCAGCTCATGATCATTATGAAGGATGGAGTTAAACATCTCAGCTCAGTCACAGTCAGTCTAACAGTCACAGGTACATTTACATTCTCATCAGTCCAGTTAAACTCTTTTCATTTCTCATCTAATGTAAGGTTTTCATTATTTAGTTTTACAGGTGAAGATGAATCCTGAATCTACAGGACAGCGAGTAAAACTGAGCTGTGATTCCTCCTGCCCTTTAACATCTGAAAATGATTACCACTGGTACAAGAATGGAAAACATTTAATAAATAACCAAAGCATATTTGTGTCATCCAGTGGAAACAATGACAGTTATTCCTGCTCTCAGTCTGGTTCAGAGCGCTCGTCATCTGTGTGTAAGTCTGACATTTACACAATATGAGGAGCTCAGATGCAAAAGCCGCTAAACACCACATCTGTCAAAACAAGATAATGATATTAACTAAATGTTCTGCAGCACAGAAGATGAATTGAGTAAAGGGAGGCAAGTGCACATCAAGGTGCAAGAGCTTTTTACCCGGTAAAAGGAGGTTTACTGAATATATTAGGATATTGACTATTTTTTTACCCTTTTACTTTCATTTCAATTAGTTTGGATATTTTTTTAAGTGGACACACTTTCTTTGTAGATGGTTTTGCATTTTATCACACCCTGATGAGAAAACGCTGTTTAATCGATGAATGTTAGGAAACTAAATCATTGCACAGGCTTCTGATAAACATTAAAATACGACACCAATGGTTAATGTTCATTTATTCAGAAATCCACAACAATTAGTTCGCCATAGCCGTCTGTTATAAACATTGCACAAGTGACTGCTTTATCAATGTGGTACAGTTCAATGTCAGTTTCTCCAAAAATTTACTTTGTTGGGTCCAGGGGCGATTCTAGGATTTTCCTTTTAGGGGGGCTCAGCCCCCAGTAAGGGTATGATTTAAAAAAATATTATTTTGCTATTACGGTAGGGTTGTATACTACCAACCTTATTGCAATCCACTATTCCATTGTATTCCCTGTGTTTCATAAATGGGACAAGAAAATTTTCAGTTGGGAATGGAGATTTTTTTTTTTTTTACAATGACTTCCTGATTCATTATTCACTGTGCAAATACACAACACACGTTTCCAGTACAAACACATCATTTTACTGTTTTTACTGTTTTATTGTAATTTATCTTAAAGCAACACCAAAGAGTTTTGGCTCTTTGCTCCCCCTACAGGTTAGAAGCGTAATTGTCCATTACCCACTGTCATAAATACTGAGGCATAGCTGGCTCTGATTGGATTGTAGGTCTGCCGTAAAGCAAGTTTTTGTAGTATTCACTCGGACTACAGGACCACTACCCGATGTTTGGAAACTTCTTTAGTGCGGTTTTGGCCGATAGAGGGCTGCAAAGTGAATGTGAAAGTGCTGTTCACCCTGTTTAGAGTGGATGAACGACTGAAACTGTTTTGGAAGCGTTCTTTTAAGGTAAAAAAACTCTTTGGTGTTGCTTTAAAGGTTAATATTAATTGTTGATATAGACACTGTGTTAATCTGGGAAGAAATTTATACAGATCTAAAATATAGAAAAGGGGACTGACCAACAAGTGATCTACCTTAATACTGAGTTGTCAAGATGCAGTATGATGTGGTTTTCAGGACAGGGTTTAGATTAAGCCAGGACTAGGCCTTAGTTATATTATGATGTTTATGTAGTTTTTACAAGCATATCTTACAAAAATATTACAGGTGTGCATCTTGAGACAAAACAATGTGACTGATGTATTTTAAGATATGTTAGTGCAAGCTACTTTTAGTTAAGAACTAAAACTTAAACAGGCATTTTAGTCTTGAACTAGACTTAAGCCCTGTCTGGGAAACAGCCCCTATGTCTAGTATAGGTGAACCCTCAAAAACTTACTAGTAATACACGATGTAGTCTACCATACCACAGACAAATACACATGTGGCATACACTTTTTAAAAGGAAGGAGTTCAAATGTTGAAATATTAATAGTTTAAATGAAACAAACATATTTAATAACCTATACTTACTTATATTATTAGATTTAAAAAAGTTATTTTAAAGAACTGCAAATATAAGGTGAAATTGCCATAAAAAGCTTGATTTGCACTTTTGATCCAGTTTTTCCACAAAAAAACAAGTTTTATAAAATGATAAACTTCACAATCACCTGGTGTTTGTTTTGCTGCATGAAATTATCTGCTTGATGCGTTAAGAGCAACTGTACATAAAGCAATGCATCACGCCAGCACCTTACTTTAAAACATGTAACGTTAATCAGCAATAATAATATATAGATGTGTGCGTTTACTGGTAACTTGACTGACCTGCTCCCTTCTTGGCGAATATTTCTGTGATTTTGCAGCATCTCGCTGCGTCTGTCTCTCTCTCTGCTTCTCCTTTGCGCTGCATATTTGTTAGATAAAGCCAAACAGGCAGTGGGTTGCCGCCGTTAGTTCATGTGCTGGCATTTTCACACCGCGATTGCCTAATTCGTATATTTTAAGAGGTCCGTCATTCATTTATGTCATATTATTTTCACATGTCAACCTGCGCTGACTGCACGGCGGGCCAGAACAGCCGCCAGTCCGCCTTGCACACACCTTGCACTACTGATGTGTTCGCTCTGCTCGGCCCCCCTGCGGATTGAAAAACGCGCTAAATCCATGCTGACTCAGATCAGGGGAGGAGCCGAAACTTGACGCAGCAAGCTGCCTTTTCTAAAGAGTTTTTATAGGTGACTGACGCGATCACAAATTAATGAATCAAATTACTTTTAGGGGGGCTGGGCTGAATTTTAGGCTATAGCCCCCCTAAAAAGGGCCTAGTGACGCACCTGGATGGGTCTGACCTGCCCCCACAGAAGAGAATTTTGAAAAAAATAACCCCTGAAATGAAGACTTCTGGTGAAAATAGTGGACACTAATTGATACATTTAGATAAATATATTTCATACAACTTCTTAGGCCTAAATATTTATAGAATATAAATCCCAGGTGAAAAATAATTCTATGAAAAATATACTTTAAAAAAAGTGTTCTAAGTATATTCCTACAATTTATACTATTTTCATCAAATCCAAGTATAGTTACGTGTATTCAGTTATGTATTAACTTTTAACTTTTTTAAAACTTCAAGTGCACTAAAACACACTACTGAAAATCAAGATTATTGAGCAATTAAGCGCACACAGTACAATTGCATTGCATTGCCATTCTAATGGAAATGCCCATTCGCCCTCGCTTCTGAGGAAGGCAAACAGGTGGGATAGGGCTCTCGGGAGCTGATTGGAGAGAGCTGGGTCCTTCAGGGCCACCATAGCCATGACACGGTGCTCCGGGATGGGAGGAAGCTGAGCGGGCTGGTCAGCTTTGCTTGGGCCCCTGGGATCGCGGTTCGTCAAATAATTAACCATGTCAGGAAAACCCAGGGGCCTCAGCATCCTCTGCTCAGAGGAGTTGAGGGGCTCATCGAGGCAGCTGTTAAATATCAGCTTGAGCTCAGGCTCGCGAAAGCCGGACCCCTTAGCTGACCTCAAAAAGTCCATGGCAAAGGCCTTGATGTCGGCCCCCTTCTGGTGGAGGCCGAACAATACATGAGCCTGGTGGGCTCTGCGGGCAGCCAGGGCTGTGTCCATCCTGGCCTACTGGGTTCTTAGTTGGCAGATTCATTCTGAGAGGAACAGGAGACGAACCCAGGCGCAGGCGTAAATTCAATACAGTTGACTCAATTCAGCACAGCTTAGGCTCAATTAGCAAACAATTACCAACCTGGAAACACTAAGAGTCAAAATTGAACACACTTCAATCAGATCCTTCAATAGATAGATAAAAGGGCCTGAATCAGTTCACTGAGCTTTGGAACAATGGATCCACAGAGAAATAAAGGAATTGGTCGAAGAGGAGGAGGAAGAGGAGGAGGAGGGAAAGAAAGAGGAAGTGGTGAAGGAGGAGGAAGAGGACATGGTGAAGGAGGAGGGAGAGGACTTGGTGAAGGAGTAGGAAGAGGAGGAGGGAAAAAGGAGGACGTGGTGAAGGAGGAGGAAGAGGAGGATGATGTGGTGAAGGAGAAGGAAGAGGACATGGTGAAGAAGGAGGGAGAGGAGGAGGAAATGGTGAAGGAAGAGGGAGAAGAGGAGGAGTAGGGAGACAAAGGGCAAGGTAACAAGCAGTCTCAGATGAAATTCGAGCCACTCTAGCTGACCATGTCCTTGTCCATTGTATGATTATTAGGAAGGCTGAGCAACGAGTAAAGCCTAATTTGAGTCACTTCACTGTTGCCTCCATCTTCAGAGCCTTCAGGGAGGAAAACAGATAAGTGTACTTACAGTAAGATTTTTCTGTACAGTAACTTTAGTGTTCATACACTGTTGGATTATTCTACTGGAATAAAGAAATGCATCAAATTGCCTTCCATACAGATCAACATATCAGTAGGTGAATGCCAGGGGTAGATCATGCAAGAGGATTTTACCCTCGCTGTTTGGCTAGGACCAATATAGGCTGTGATGTGGATGAGATTCTCTGGCCTGGGCTCAGTTGATTATAAGTATAACATAAGTGTAATTAAAATGTAATTTAGTTGCAATTGTAATGTTATCAAAATAAATTTCAAGTGCACATTGAATGTTCTGTTCTGTATATTGTCCAAAATTAGGGTAGATACTGAAGTTGTACTTAAGTATACTTTGAATAGTTCCACTTTAGCACAAAAAAGTATATTTAACACAATTTTAGTTGGACCCCAGCACTACTTTCACACAACTAAAGTGCATTTAGTACAAAATTAGTTGTTCCAATTTAGCAGACTTGAAATATACCAATATATAGTGTTCAACAAATACATTTAGTTATACTAAAGTACATGTGAATAAACTGTACTTAAGTATACTATTTTTTCACTAGGGACATTATGTGTAATTTTAACACATTATGTGTCATTTTGTGTTGATTTTGTGTTAAAATATAACACAAGTTGTGTTAAAAATGTGTTTTTTCAATAATAACACAGAGATGGGTGGATTCTGGGAGTTTTTATTTTTAACACGTTCGTTCTAAGAGTGTGTTTGTTTTTATTGAATTAAACATGGTGAGGTTAAAATCTCTTAGTCTATGTGTCTCTTGGTTTATTTACCTAATATTTAGTTTACAGAAACTAACATTTAGTGTACTTCCATGGGTAACATTTATTTCACTCATAAAACAACAGGGCTATCAGCCCTGCTGAAAAAAAACAGCATAACAGCAAGACCAGCATATGTTGTGTTATGGTGCTGGTTTGCTAGTAAACACCAGCTAAACCAGCATCAAACGAGCATCAGCACCAGCATTCAATTCAATTCAATTTTATTTATATAGCGCTTTTCACAAAAGTCAATTGTTTCAAAGCAGCTTTACATAAATAGAAGCAGTGAAAAGCACAGAAAAATGACAGATAGCACAACAAAATACATGATAGCATAATCAGTTAAATTTGCTGCGGCTATGACTCAATATTATAAGTGAACGTATTACTAAAGTAACGTCTAGAAGAGGAAGCTAAGTAAAGCCCAAAAAGGCTGCCTCCCTGGGGTGAAAAACCCCCTAGGAGAAAAAAAACGGGCTTTTATCAGAGGAAAAATAAGTCCTAGGAGGGAAAAACCCTTGGGAGAACGGATAAGGAGATTTAGCCGAGATTAAGCGGTTCTGCCGGTGATCGTTGGTCAGGTATCAGCTGGGCATAACGTTGAAGGACGGCCAGTAGATCAGAGGTGTGCCGACTTTCACATCTACCGGGACTGGGTCTGTTTGTCTCTTGTCCTCGGGTCGAGGACGAGACAGGGAGAGAAAAACAAAATCGTATTAGCGTAGCGGCCGTTCATATGTATTGAAGTGTCACACAGTGATGTGGTTTAACTCAGCTTAGTTCCAGACAGACTAACTATTGCGGCATAATTATATTATCCACAGTTGAGGATTTAGCAAATTGGGGGCCCAATGCGAAGGTATATATGGTAAATAAGGGTCACCTTCCGATCTTTAAGAGAAAATGAAACCTGACGACCCGTTTGACTAAGGCCTTAAGCCCCACTGTCATCGTTAATGCAGGTTCAGTGGCAAACGGGTCTATATTGTATACCATTTACAGGACCAGGAGGAAACGCCAAAACATCGCAACCCGACCATACGTGCTAACCCGTTTGACTAAGGCCGGAAGCCCCACTGTCGTCGTTAATGCAGGTTCAGTGGCAAACGGGTATGTATGGCATACTATTCACAAGACACACAAAAGCGCGAAAAACGCAACCCGACCATACATGCCAACCCGTTTGACTACGGCTGGAGGCCCCACTGTCGTTGTTAGCAACAGCTAAACCAGCACCAAACCTGCATTAGCACCAGCTAAACCAGCACCAAACCAGCATTAACACCAGCTAAACCAGCATTAGCACCAGCATCCCATGCTGGTCATACCAGAATATGTTGTGTTTTGGTGGTGGTATGCTGGTGACCACCAGCTAAACCAGCATAGACCAGCATAATTCCCATGCTGGTCCATGCTGGTTTGATGCTGACTTTTTCAGCAGGGAGAAGAGAAGCTCATGAATATTACTTATTACAGGCCAAAATTACAAGCCCCTAAAAGATGAGCTGTTAAATATATAGAGATTGTTTTTAGTTCTTAAACTGCAAATATATTCACTTAAGGACATCATGACCTAAAATAACACACAAGAAAGCTTTGAAATATGGGACCTTAATTCACTTGACCTTTATTCATTTTATTGCCTTTAAAGTAAAATTAATGAACCTAAACATACAAGCCTGATAAGAAATTTACAAGAAAACATGTCAGACGCACTTAGAGGGATTTGCATCTGAACTCTTCATATTTAGATTTAAATTTTCTTATTGATGCATATACAGTATGAGTGTGTTTGTAATTGATTGTGAATGTTACAGCAGTATTTTGTGACTCTTTCAGGTCTTTCTAACAGTGGTTGTTGGGATGTGACTTACACCTCTAGAAGAGTTTGTGCTTTAGTGGGATCAACAGTAGATATTCACTCTTCATACTCACATCCCACTGGATATACAGTAGAGAAAACATACTGGCATTACTATAATACTGAGAAATTCAGAGATCTGCGTGAGGTTCATCGGTTTGCTGGTCGTGTGGAGTATCTGGGAAGCACACTGAGAATCAAAGACTTCAACACGAGTGATGCTGGATATTATCGATTCAACATCATCACTAAAACATCAGATGAAGTTTCTGGTTATCCTGAAGTCTATCTTACTGTTACAGGTAACTGCTCATAATAAACTCTCTGTAAAGCTGCTTTCACTGATCTGGGGCCGTATTCACAAAGAATTTTAAGGCTAAAAGTAGCTCCTAACTGGCGAATTTAGGAGCAACTCCTAAAAATAATGGGCGTGTCACTCCTAATTCAGGACTCCTAATTTTTTTTCACTAAGAGTAATACACGAAGCATTTTAGCCCTAAAAGTAGCACCTAAGTCTGGGACAGCTTAAAAGAAGTCGAGAGGACTCCTAACTCACTAAGACCTATTCACAAAGGATCGTAAAATGGCTTAGGTGCTGTCTGATACTACATAACACTTAAAAGCACACTTTAATGTAAGCATATTGTTTATGACATTTGTTTCATAATTCATTACATTCATGACAAGCAGGACGTTTTTTAGAATTACAGGAAACAATAATGAAATATTTAATATGATAGGCATACCTGTTGCCATGCTTGCCTGTTTAAAGGCTGCAATCTCAACCCTCGACTGTGCTTGTAATGCATACCACCGCCTCTCGCAGTCATCCGGGGTCCGCGACACAAGCGGGAATGCTGCATTGATCTGCAAACAAATACTCTCCCCAGTGATGTGCGGGTTGATCTGAAATGAGCGGGTGCCTGCGGTTACGAGTTATCCAAAAATATTTTTTATGATATTCGGGTCGCGGTCGGTCAGGTCGTTTGAAATAAAAATGCCAACTACTTAAAACAATTGCTGCTTTTAAAAAATGCGGACCAGGAAGCGGGTCGGGTACACTATTTATTTTTAATTTTTTGCGGACCGAGTTGCGGGCGGGTTAGTTGAAAACATCGGTCGGGTGCCGGTTGTTTTGTACATTGACCCGCGCATCACTGTCTCCCATGTCTCACGCTTAGTTTTGCTAATATCTCAGTGCCGAATTTCTCTTTTATTATGTTTCTTTTTTCCAGCACCAACTGGGACAGCAGCAGTAACTGATCCTGCGTCCAGTTGGGCTTTCTTTTCCGTTTTGGCGAGTTCATAATCCACCGCCATTTATTTATTACATTAGGCTACTTCAATGGAGCAAGCTTTTCTTGCTTCAGGGTATTTAGGCTAATAGGATGTCAATTAACCAAGCAAGTGTTTATGCAATGTCGTTTTTCATCATTAGGCAATTTGCATGTTTCATTAGGGTATTAGGCTACCTTGATTTAATTTCATTTCATTCACAACTTTCTCTCTCTCTCTCTCTCTCTCTCTCTCTCTCTCTCTCTCTCTCTCTCTCTCTCTCTCTGCCTTTTTAGAATTAAACTTCACTGAGGCCTGCACAAACATGCCATAATATATGCATTTCGATGAGATGACTATTATTATTTTGTGTAGGACACACATACTGTGAATCAATGTCGTAATTCCATGATGTGGTACATCTGTGTTATGTTCCGCATGATAGCCCTGTCTTCTAAAAACCAATCACCATGGTTGTTAGAGGCAGCTCGTGCATGAGAATTGACTTCATCCGTAGCAACGAAGACTCACTCTTAGTTTAGGAGTTGTCATTTTTCCTTACTAAAAGTAGGTCTGAAAGGCGTTGTGAATAACTTTTAAGAGAAAACTCCTAGCTAAAATCTTTTAGTGCGATTTAGGAGTACTCTTAGTGGTAAGATAAAATTCTTTGTGAATACGGCCCCAGATGTATATTTGGGAATATATTTATGCTGTTTTTGGGTACTTACAGTTTTTGTTTTCTTTATATTTTGTTAAACAGTAATTAGATTACATTTTAATTAATCTTGCCTGAATGATGTTTCTGTTGTTACTTTTACACTTTTTGAAGTTGTCCATCCTGAAAAGAATATAATGTTATTTGACAGCCTGATCTCACTGTTAATATGTAGCATTAATGCATAACGTTCAAAAACACAAACATACTTTTTGAATGTTTAAATAGATGCTAAAGCGTACAATGTAGATGTATGTGAAACATTTAATTGTAGCATTATTAAGTTTTTTACAGCTACAAAATATAAAACATTTACAAATCTTTATAACATAAAGATTGCTGTAAAATTTCCCACAAACCATTTTATTGGTAATTTTACCACCCTACCCCAAACCTTACCTTATAAAACCCAAACCATAAAAAAAATGTATACTTTTCATATTATGCAATGTATGGACAGAAATGTGTTGGAAAATGTTTGTAACAACAGTAACTGTCACGACTACTTGGCTCACAGCAGCAATGACATAGGGGAGACCACAACAACTGTTCAGATAAATCAAAAGTTATTTATTAAATCATTGAATTTATTAATAAAAGCATTAATAAAGTTAAATCCATAAATGTATCAAGTCAGTAAATTAAGAAAAAGAAAAGACTAACTAAAAGTGTAACCCAAATCAGTAAAGTGTAGACTGTGTGTTGTGCCAAAAACAAAAATAAAGGAGTATGAAGGTTTTGCCCTGGACAGTGCTAACATATTCCCGTTATAAAACATTTTCAAATGCATTATTTTCGCAAATTACAGAAATTAAGACCCGGCGGGGGATGTATTCTGCTTGTGGACAGCATGCTATTTGCTAGAAGCTATGGTAAAGGTCCGCCATATCTTGGGAAAGTGATAGAGACTTGGGGTTATGTTAGGCTCGTCAAAAAAGCTGGGTCGATAAGGCCCGGTCTTGGTTAGTTTGGCAAAACGCTTTTAGTTTGGCAAAACACTATTACTTAGTAAGTTCATGTAGAATTGTAAAATAAAGCAGTTAAATATTTCTTTTAACTTTCGAAAAGTAAGGTAGCTGGTCACTGGCTTTGCATGAGAAACCACGCTGCAAACTAACTAGCATAGCGGTTAGCCACCTCATCAATCTCAATGGTAAATGATTGCTAAAACACACGCAACGTGCACCAATTCGTGTGCAGGATGACGTCAGTTTTTTTACCGCTGCTAACAATATCTATATAGCGTACTGTCTACAAACATTAATACTATAGACATTACTAGTGTTGTGCCGATAGACGATAGTATCGTGTATCGACGATCGTCCGACATATCGCCAATGGCAGGCTTTCATGGCGATAGTCATGACGATAGTTGGCGAATGGTTGTTATTATCATCATCATCATCATAGTTTTGCATGCTTTTCCTCGCATGAGGGTTTGTGCTTCACTTTACGCAGAGAGCTTGTAGAGAGAGAGTTCCTTCTTGCACGCAGATGCACTTAATGCGCGCGTCTCGGACTCGTTCTAGCACCTAAATCCAGCGCGTGGATGAGCAGCTACGCTTCCCTCTGTCTCACATGCACGCGCTCTCGCATCTGTCCGAAGTCTAAACATAAACTACATAAACTGAAGTAGTAATCCTTATGTATTTGTGCGGTTTAATGCGTTTCATGCGAGCTGAGGCAAACTATTCCTTTTGTTTAAAATATAACCCGCTGCACAGAGCTGCGCTCTGTCTGAACTTGAAGTCAGATAGTAATCCTGTTTATGATATGCTTTTCAAGGAGTTTTAGCAATACATCCCTCGTGTTTAAAATATGATTGTGTTCCGCTGGACCAGTGTGTTTAAAAAGGCACCTCTGAGAGCACCACTGCTTGACACGTGTAACCTTCTGCAACAGCACTAAACAAATGCATTTAATTATTTTTATGTGCGCTGCGTGTGTCTGCGCAGGTGCATGTTTTTACAGTCATTAAGTAATCGTGTTAAAAATCAGGATTATGATTTTTCCCATAATTGAGCAGCCCTATCTCTGACATTTCCTTGCACTAGAGAGGTTGTTAGCGCGCAGAGGGTTAAAACCAGCGCGTGTCCTGCCCCCCCCTTTCTGGCACGCAAAGAGCGTCTGGGCTTTAATGACGCACTCAGATTAATGGCATTAGTTTTAAGAAAGATGCATTCATGACGGTGTTGCTCTTGTTCTTTTTTCCACCAATCAAGTCTTGTCATAAATGAACAAATAAATAAATGAGTAAACTACTGCCTGCCCCGCCCCCCGATACTATCGTGTATCGCCGATCTCACAGGCTGACGATAGGACGATCTCAAAATGGGGCATATCGCCCAACACTAGACATTACTATACATCGTTTAAAAGGTATAACTTATGGGTTTAGCATCAGTGTATGGTCTGGGATACAGATGCTCTAGCATCATAAATGTAGTATTTTGTGACAGATGTCCACATGACAACATGCAGAATATAAACGTTCAAATCGAATCCAGTTTGTTTCAGATGTGTGAATAATCCATGAAAACCGTCTAATAAAATACATCCAATGAGCATTTTATATATATAGTCGTTTGTTTACATCAGATTTCGCATGAACGTCTTGTAATAGAATATAATATTCCCTACAATCTAAGGACTATTTACGTCTTAACACACTGTATATGAGATTACACTTTAGGTTCCAGTAAACACATATACACACATTAAAACTTTGTTTTTTAAAGTAGGCAGGAATATAATCCATAATATCCAAATGGTGCTGTTATTTCCGTGAGACATGATAAGAGTTAGAGGATATCAGCGAAGTGACTGCTCTGTGCTCTTTAGCTACCTGGTGGGTGGAGACCTGGGTAGTGGGGTGGTGGGCAGGAAAATTCAAATGGAATGTGACAACAAGGCTTTTTACGTCACAACGGAGCTGATTTTGAAACTGTGCAATCTGAGACTCAAGACAGAGGACATTCAGAAACCTGTATCTCACTCAAAACAGCATGGATGGATTTTTTCCAGGTTTGTATGCATGTGGAAGCACCAGAGACACAAAATAACACCTCAAAACCCAGAAAAAGTGTGTTTTTCATAATATGGGCACTTTAAATGCCAAACCAAAATGTCCTTTAATCCAAGTGAGAGAGGGCTGAGTGAAAAGCAGTGAAGATTGCATCATCAGATGACCGATTTGCTCGATATGCAAACTGAAAGGGGGATTGGTTTTGATATGTTGCATGACAGTAGTCATACAACACACCAGTCATTAAACCTGGATGGGGATTGTTTATTAAGGACTGATTATGATCAGAGGCGGCCTTACCTATGTTTTAACCGTTTCAATTGAGACGGGGCCCCAGCCCCGGCGCAAGAACATTTGAACAGGGGGCTATGATTCCTCCAGAGGGGAGCTAACAGTGTCAGTACTGGTAGGCGTTAAGCAATCACATGTCTTTCATTTTAAATCAATTAATTTCTGCTCTTTATTTTCTCTCAGACTTTTATACGTGCTTTAGCCTATCCGATAATATGAAATGAATATATTTTATTTTATTTAGTCTACAATAAAACTGTAGAACTGCATTAGTATTTATTATAGGCCATTTGAGTTTTTTAAAAGTCAATTCTTTCATTTTTATACATCAATGTAGAATCGTTTACAACAGCATCACAGTGCTTTATAATAACTTACAGAAAACGTGCACATGTAGATTATTCTAGAAGTTTAATTATTCTTTAGCATCGGGATCACTAGACGAGAGCTTAATAGCCTTATTTTTGTGAAAAAAAATTTTTTGTGAAAAATTTCTTTAATTGTGTTACCTGTCGTAGTTAGCCTGTGCGCATTCATTCCAACAAATTTTCAGTCACAAATGGAGACAATACTAATTGGAAGTACTATGCCCTATTAATTCCCTTGGAAGATCAGAACTGTACAGAGTTGCGCAATTGTGTCTCATTGTGTGACCACTAAAATATAGATTTTGTAAAGAACCACCCATCAGCCAAACGATGGTATCCAATGGCGTGGGCGAAGGTATCAGCGTGTTTTGTCTTTTCTCTGCGCTTTTGACAGAATTGTCTCTGTTTAGTAATCTGGGGCCGGATTCACAAAACATTCTTAAGAAGAAAAATCTTCTTAACTGACATTTTTATCTTAAATTCAAGCTTAAGAAAAAAATTAAGAATATTTTGTATTCTCAAAAAAGCTTCTTAAGAAAGTTCTTATTTTTTTCCTTAAGTATGTTCTTAAGAAAAAACTTAAGAAGAATTCCAATTCTCGAAAAATAAACTGTCTTAAATATCATCTTAAAGTTAGGACAACCTTACAGTAGTCTTAAATCTCAAAATGTAAGATGTTTTATAAGTTAATGTGATTGTTTTAAATGTGACATGTTGTATTTTGTAGTCTGAAATGGCAATTTAATCAATTTACTTCACATAGATTAGTTTAAAGAGGAATTTCACACTCATATAATGAAGTTTAATGGCTTACTCAGTAATATGTCATGAAAAACAAATAAGTATTAGTGATAATATTAGCAAACATTTAACTTCCTCAGTAATAGTCTACATTCATTGTGAAATTACTTAACAGCCAAAAGTCGCTCTAAGCGGGAGGCGAACCGGTAATCGCTTTGTCATGTGAGTCAAGGGGATCTGAAACCGTCTCTGACGCGTGAGCGCGGGTCGCGGGAGACGAAGCCGGGAGCACGGAGAGTGAAGCACGCACGCCCAGTGCGCTCGACCCGAATGACGGACCGATTGCGACGTTAGGAAATGATACTTACTCACCGCACCGCCTTAATACTAGCTGGCCTCTGTTACAACAGCGAATAACATCCTCTATAGTCTTAATGTATCACTCGTTTGTATCGCGTTAATGATCGCAAGGTAACGTTAGTCAAAAGATTAATAAGTTTATTACATCATTAGCAGGGTATCATAATTCATTCCAAAGCTTGTCATTTTATTCTTAAGAAAAAATTTGAGAACTTCTTAAGAAATGTTTGAGAATTGCACTTAGGAACATTCTTACGAACTTCTTATAATTTATCTTAAGAACTTTCTTATTTTTTATCTTAAGAATGTTTTCGTGAATCCGGCCCCTGACTCCAATATTAAATAATAAAATATTAATACTGCTGATCATATTTTCACAATAGTTATTTTATCATGGTTATAATATAAATATAGAATGCGGATACATTACTATAAACTTAAATTGAGGATATCCAATCTAATTTAAGTTTATACTTATTCAGCCTTAAAAAGAGGTTTCTCCAATTTAGTTAAAAGTTGAGGTTTCTCCATTCAGGTCTAAGTTGAGGAAGGTCCAGTCTAACTTAAATCAAGGCATTCTCCAGTCTAACTTTAACTAAGGTTTCTCCATTTCAGTTATATAAAGTTGAGGTTTCTCCATTCAAGTCTAAGTTGAGGTAGTTCCAGTCTAACTTTAACTGAGACAACTTAAGTGTAAGCATCAACATCTAGATTCAGTAATAAATATAATGTTTGAATTAAGAATTACTGACCCATTTAGAATATGCCAAATGTAACAATTTATTATACCAGGCAGGTTCCAGCTTAAAACATCAATTAAAGAATACAAAACAGAATATGATTCAATTCCAATTATTTAAACTGATCAACAGTTGCAAAAGTTAATAAGTCATACCTGGCAATAGACACTCTGGCTACATTAATACACACACAGAGTGTGGGGAAGATTCTAGCTAAAGAATGCTTCCATAATATTTAAATACACACACCCAAAGTGTGGGGAAGATTCTTGATAAGGAATACTTCCCCGTGTCTCTTGCCAAGCCACCTTATATACACAGAATGAGACAAAGAATAATAACATCTCAAATCAGGATTTGGTTGGTCGTTTCTCGTGACCTGAAGAAGCACCAAATGGGACTGTTAACCATCTGTAATCTAGATCTCCTCATAAGGTGACACCCATCGCAGGAGTACAGACTGTCTTAAGTTTTAAACTTTGATACACTTTCTCTTAGAATTATAGAAATTAGACCTTTTTTAACCATCGCACCATCACCTTTAAAACGAAACCAAACATGAAGATAAAACATTAGTAACATCACCACATATGATATACCTAATGTAACACGTGTTCAGTAAATTTCCAGTAACCAAAACCTTAAGGGAGAAGAAAGAGGGGTTGAAATACAGATCAGTTCCTGGGCATCCATGACCTCAATGGAGAGAGGCAACAGGTCTCTCAAAAATAGACACACAATGTGGTTTTATTGTTTTATGGTCCAGTTCCAAAAATAAACTCGTGTCCACCTGTCCTACAATTTGTAGAATAGAGCAATGAAAAAAACGTCATTTTCATTTTATCTGGAATGAGTTTAAGCGGTGTTCCCTTCCCGAAGTGCCCTTCAAGGGCGCAAAAACGCAATTTTGAATTCGACCATGCTCTCTCTCATCAGGCTTAGCTGTGCAGGAGCGATTCTAGGGTTTTTTTAGGGGCTGATTTTAATGTTTTTTTTTATAATATGATTGGATTTTATAATAACCTTAATGCAATATTTCATTGTATTAAAAATATGTGTATAACATCTGTGTGCATTTACTGACTGCTTTTAATATATTTTGTGCATGACTGCATGTTCATCTAAAGCAACATCCACACCAAGTTCCATTGACCAAGAACTTAAGATAAACAATGGGTGATTTTTTTGGATAGGGAATCGTCTTGTTTTGCTCCTGCATCACAGTATGTAAACAATTTTTTATAATATTGAACTACATAGCGTCGTCAGCTCTCACTCACATTTCAATTGAGCATGAGGTGACAAAATCGCTGGACAAAGATGAACTTATCAGGGCATTCTCAGCACTCAAACACAGAAGGGTGGATTTCTAAAAAGGGCTCAGGTGAAATCTACGCCCACCGCCATGTCGACGGTGCTGAAAGAACGCGGAGCCCATCGTTATTTATACGTTTGGTTCAGTGTCAGTCAGACACTTTTTCTCGTTTGCTTTTGTTAAATAATTCAAGTTGAGGGGATGTTTGGGCTGTTTATTTAAGTCAGCCCAGACAGCTGAAAAAATACTGCGCAAATCAATTAAGCAGAGAAGTTTGCGTCCATTAAAGGGCGAGGCTAATTCCAACTATAATTGTACATAGTTTTAATTAAATAAGGTGGATAATTTCTGTTGAGCTGCCTGTTCGTGAAGCTGAAAGTGCACTGAATAAAATAATATACCATTGATGCAAACCAACAGGAATCCTTTCTTTTTATGTGGGTAGGGCCCCTTATTAGTTATTGAAACGGGCCACCAGATGCTTAAGGCCGCCTCTGATTATGATTGAGGTAGTATTGAGGCAAGCGAAGACAACAGCCCGGCTTTTGAAGATGTTGAAGATGTCTATGAGAGATCTTTGAGTTTTTCTGCACAGTCCTTCAGCACACGACCGGGTATGCTGGTCCAATGCTTTGCGAGCGTTGAATTTAGAGAAGGACCACTTTACGCTGGCTGGAGAAATACACAGAACCTGGTCGTCGAGAGGGGGTGGAGATTACCAGCTTGAAGACCAAATTTTGCTAATGAATAGTGTGGATATGTTGGTCCAGCAGCCAGGCCAGCACTTACCAGTCTAATCCAGTATTAAAACTGAAGCTGGTATAAACTGGTTTCATGAGTTGTCACGTGGTCTCTTCCTGTTTGAGGCGGTGATTTGTGGCAATGTTGCAAAGCCGATCAAGACTTTATGTTGATGTTGAGGACACTCATCACAGAGATCTTCAGAATTAAGACAAATATTTATGTTGCACTCGTGTGTTTGACAGATGATTTTAATTAAAACAGTTTAAGCTGCATCCACATTATATATTTTATCTGTATGTGTGTGTTTGACTGCATGACCTTGCCATTGTTCACATCATACTGAATTGAGCTGAATCAAACATTTCAGGCCTAACTTTGAAAAGTAGTTTATGTGAACTCTGTTATATGAAATTTCAGATACACGAGTGAGAAGCAGCCCAGACCCTGTGATAGATGGAGAAAAAGTGATATTAAGCTGTTCAACTGAATGCACTCTGGATAGCAAACATACTTACATCTGGTATAAGAATGGACAACAGGTAACAGATGGATTGACATTATTAAACAAGCTGTACCTGGACTCAATCAACAGGAAGGAGCTAAAACGGTATTCCTGTACTGTAAGAGGTAACACAACATCTCATCATACATCTGAAGAAATTATATAAAAGAGCAGTCCTTGATGCTGATTGGTTTATTTACAGCTATGACATCATCACTGAGCTACTTTTATGCTGCGTTCCAGGCAGGCTTTTAAACCCGTGAGTTACGACTTCAAAACCACGACTCACGACCCTATGCGTTCCAGGCAGCCTGTAACTCGTGTTTTTACAACCTTCTACCGGTGAAAGTGCACTGGAACGGCAGTCAAACCCGTGACTTCCCACCCGTGAACTCGTACTAGATCGATGTACCCCTTACGAAAAAGAAGTATACTTCAAGTTAATTTTATTAAGAATACTTAAGTAATGTTGGAGTATAGTTTTAAGTATACTTTATGTAGTAAGTGTACTAACATTTATGTTCTAGTAGTATACTTGAAAGTGTACTGCTTGAATACCGCTTGGTACTAAATTGGCCCACTTTTAGTATATAGAAGTATACTTCTAAGTGTACTATAAGTGTAAGAGTAGTCAACTTTAAGTGTACAACTAGTGCACAATTAGTTCTTCATTTGTACTGCAAGTGAACTCCTGAGTATTCTAGTAGTTTTCTAGACTTATACTTCAAGTGTACATGCAAATGTTCTGTTAGTGTAATCTTAGTAAACTAGTAGGTTACTTATTGTGTGCTGCAGGTATACTTCCAAGTGTTCTTTTAATATACTTTTAGTTAACTAGTAGTTTACTAGTCATATACTGAAAGTGTACATGCAAGTGTTTTGTTAGTGTACTCTTAGTAAACTAGTACAGTAGGTTACTTATTATGTGCTGCAGGTATACTTCCAAGTGTTCTTTTAATATACTTTTAGTTAAGTAGTAGTTTACTAGTCATATACTGAAAGTGTACATGCAAGTGTTCTGTTAGCATACTCTTAGTAAACTAGTAGGTTACTCATTGTGTGCTGCAGGTATACTTCCAAGTGTTCTTTTAATATACTTTTAGTTAACTAGTAGTTTACTATTCATATACTGAAAGTGTACATGCAAGTGTTCTGTTAGTGTACTAAACTAGTAGGTTACTTATTGTGTGCTGCTTGTGTAACAAAGCACTTTGACACTGAGGATCATCTGCAGGTTTTTATTAAACACACTCATTCCAACAGACAAGGTCAAACAACAGCAAACACAGCAATGTAGGGCAGGCAAATCTTGTAGTCATGAAACAGGCAAATGGGTCAGGGCAGTCAACAAACATAAACCAGGTAAAACAGATCAAGATTAATAAATACAGATAGATACGCAGGTAGGCAAACCGCTCAGCAATGATAGCCGGTACAAATCAAGACTTTGCACTGACTGAATGGTTCCAGAGAGTTTATATAGGCTGTCCAATGAGTTTCAGGTGGCAGACCAATCAGTCCAGGCATGCAGGATTATGGGAAATGGAGTCCAGAAAGAAAGTTAATATTCAGGGGGTTCAGCCATATTATATAGATATATATATATATATATATATACAACCTCAAATCAGAAAAAGTTGGGACACTGTAGAAATTGTGAGTAAAAAAGGAATGGAATAATTTACAAATCTCATAAACTTTATTTACAATAGAATAGATAACATATCAAATATTGAAAGTGAGACATTTTGAAATGTCATGCCAAATATTGGCTCAATTTGGATTTTATGAGAGCTACACATTCCAAAAAAGTTGGGACAGGTAGCAATAAGAGTATAAAAGTTAAATGTACATATAAGGAACAACTAAAGGACCAATTTGCAACTTAATTGGCAACATGATTGAGTATAAAAAGTGTGCCTGTTACGGTGAAAAAACACAGAGAGAGATCCCAGAGCAGATTAACAGAAGAGTTTATTTAAATGATAATAATAAGGGAAAAGTCAGAAGCACGTCTGGGCGCAATGGCCACTCCGAGGCAGACGGCAAAACAGAATCCACACACTGGGCTTGAGAGGATGACCACACTCGTCCGGGCTACTGCCACACTCAGGCGAACGGTGGGAGAGAGAGAGGAACACACACGACACAGTGAGAGATGTCCACAGTTCACTAGGGCACAGAGCCAGCTCAGGAGGCGAGCGAGATGATCCTGAGGCGGGCAGAGAGAGAGAGAGCGTTAGTGGTGCTGAAATCTGACAGGGCAGGCTGGACAGCTCCCGAAGCGAGGGACCGCCCAATGGGAGAGCGGCAGAGCCGCGGCGAGACTCCTCAGCACGCTGATGAAAAGCAGTCTTAAATAGCGGCGTGGGAGAGCGGAGAACAGGAGATGAACTGGGCGAGAAGTCTCCAACACCTACGGGTAGCAGAGAGCACAGACTGACGGGGGAAAATAAAACAGGCTAGAGAAACAGGCAAACTGGACAGGACAAGACTAGAATCTAGCAGCGCTAGAAACCGGCGAGCACATACAAAGACGGACTTGCAACGAACACTGAAACACACAGGGATTAAATACAGAACCGAATGGCCATGAAATGAGCTGCAGGTGAGTGGCGCAGGTGAAACAAATAACACTGATTACACCCGTGACTGAGACGCGCACGTGTGAAGCAATAAACACAAACACCAACACTGAGAACCCAAAATAAAGCAGTGAATAAACCAAAGTCACAACAGGACCCCCCCCCCCACGACCGCCACCAGGCGGTCCAAGGGAGGGCTCACCTCGTCGCCGACGGAAGTCCACAATCAAATCAGGATCCAGGATGTCCCGGGCCGGTACCCAACACCTCTCCTCCGGACCATAGCCCTCCCAATCCACTAAATACTGAAAACCCCTGCCCCGCCGACGTACATCTAAAAGGGTTTTAACGGTGAAAACTGGGGCACCATCCAAAAGCTGCGGGGCGGGAGGGGTGGGAGCAGAAGGGACAGGGTTAAGGGGAGAAAAAAACACAGGCTTCAGTTTAGACACATGAAAAACTGGATGAATCCGACCGAGAGCAGGGGGCAATCTGAGCTTAACCGTCACCGGGTTGATGACCTTATCAATACTGTATGGCCCAAGGAAGCGAGGTGCCAGCTTGCGAGATGGCCCTCGGAGAGACAGATCCTTGGAGGAAAGCCATACCTTCTGCCCACAGATAAAGCGGGGCGCGGGTCTACGATGACGGTCAGCCGCGGCTTTGGTCCGTCTGGAGGTCTCGAGTAAAGTATTTCTAGCCCTCCTCCAGGTGCGTCTGCAACGTTGAACGAAGGCTAGCGCAGACGGGACCGCCGCATCGGGTTCTTGAGCTGGGAAAAGAGGAGGCTGAAAACCCATGGAAGCCTCAAACGGGGACATTTTAAGGGATGAAACAGGAAGAGAGTTATGAGCATATTCTACCCAGGGTAACTGTTGGCACCAGGAGCTCGGATATTGAGATGTCAGACAGCGGAGCGCACGACCAAGATCCTGGTTAGCCCGTTCGCATTGCCCGTTGGTCTGTGGGTGATAACCTGAAGACAAGCTGGCTGTGGAGCCGATCTGTCTACAGAACTCTTGCCAAAAACGGGAAATAAACTGAGGACCCCTATCAGAAACCACGTCGGAAGGCAGACCATGTAAGCGAAAGACGTGTTCTATCATAATCTGAGCGGTTTCTTTGGCAGAGGGGAGTTTGGGCAGAGGGACAAAATGCGCTGCTTTAGAGAAGCGATCAACAATGGTCAAAATTACAGTGTTACCTCTAGAACTAGGTAAATTGGTAACAAAATCAATGGCTATGTGAGACCAAGGACGGGAAGGGACAGATAAGGGCTTAAGCAGACCAATAGGGGCTTGATGAGAAGCCTTATTGCGGGCACAAACCTGACAGGCTAACACAAACTGTCTGACATCGGAGCCCATAGAGGGCCACCAGAATCGCTGATGGACGGCAGCCAGCGATCTCCGAACTCCGGGATGACAAACTAACTTGGACTCGTGACCCCACCGGATGACCACGGAACGGAGCGATTCCGGAACCCAAAGTCGACCCGCTGGGCACCCCTCTGGCACTTTCTCCTCCCGTCCGGCCTCCCTCACTCGCTGTTCAATGCCCCAGCGCAGAGCCCCCACCACCCGCCCCTCCGGGAGGATGGTTTCGTCTCTGTCAGAACTGGAAACCTCGAACAACCGCGAGAGGGCATCAGGTTTAGTGTTTTTAGAACCAGGCCGGTACGAGAGGATGAAGTTAAATCTGTCAAAGAAGAGCGCCCAACGAGCCTGACGTGATGTTAACCTCCTGGCTGAACGGATATATTCTAAATTCTTGTGATCCGTCCAGACCAGGAAGGGTTCCGAGGTCCCCTCTAACCAGTGACGCCACTCACCCAAAGCCAATATGACGGCCAGCAGTTCCCGATTCCCTATGTCGTAGTTTCGCTCTGCTGGGTTAAGCCGGTGTGAGAAGAAAGCGCAAGGATGCACCTTGCCATCCTTAGACGATCGCTGAGACAGAACGGCACCAACCCCGACATCCGAAGCATCCACCTCAACAATGAATTGAGAGGTAGGATCTGGAATAGAAAGAACAGAAGCAGTGATAAACCGGGACCTTAACTTATCAAAGGCCTCCTGAGCCTCTTTTCCCCAGACAAACCTCTCCTTGGTGGAGGTGAGAGCCGTAAGGGGTTGAGCAATCTGACCAAAGTTTCTAATGAATTGCCGGTAAAAATTGGCGAACCCTAAGAAACGAAGTAATGCCTTACGGGAGTCGGGGACTGGCCATTCGGCCACCGTTCTGACCTTGGCTGGATCGGGACGTATCTCACCCTCGGCAATCACGAAACCCAGAAACGAAACCGACCTCTTGTGAAACTCGCACTTCTCCGCCTTCACATATAACTTGTTCTCAAGTAACCGACGTAAGACTCGGCGGACATGCTGAGTGTGTTCCTGCATGGAGGGAGAAAAGATGAGAATATCATCTATGTACACAAAGACAAACTTGTCAATCATGTCTCTCAGCACATCATTAACCAAAGTCTGGAAGACAGAGGGAGCGTTACAAAGCCCGAAAGGGAGAACGCAGTACTCAAAGTGTCCAGTAGGGGTGTTAAAAGCTGTCTTCCACTCATCGCCCTCTCTTATGCGTAGTAAATGATAAGCATTGCGCAAATCCAACTTGGTGAAGAACCGTGCTCCCTGCAAAAGCTCAAAAGCAGAAGACATTAAAGGAAGGGGGTACCTATTCTTAACAGTAATGTCATTCAAACCCCTATAATCAATACAGGGGCGAAGGGAGCCGTCCTTCTTTTTAACAAAGAAAAACCCCGCCCCTGCGGGAGAGGTGGAGGGACGGATGATACCGGCACGAAGGCCATCATTAATATAACGGTCCATAGCCTCTCTCTCAGGACCAGACAAAGAATAAAGTCTACCTTTGGGCGGAGAAGTGCCTGGGAGGAGTTCGATAGAACAATCGTACAGCCGGTGAGGAGGAAGGGAGGTGGCCCGGGCTTTACTGAACACCTGACCGATATCGGCATACTCCGCCGGGACTCCAGTTAAATCAACCGCCGAAACCTGAGGAAGAGAAGAAACAGAACCCGAAGCAGCAGAACCAAGACAGGACACATGACAGGACTGAGACCAAGCTAAAATAACATCTTGTTGCCAATCAACATGGGGATTGTGCTGTGCCAACCATGCATGCCCTAAAATGATGGGAGATAGAGAGGCATGCAGGATGTACAACACAATCTCCTCACGATGATTGCCAGAAATAAAAAGACTTACAGGGGGCGTGCAATGAGTGATCTGTGCCATCTGCTGACCTCTGATGGACCATACATCCAGGGGAGCTTCGAGAGAAACAGCAGGGATGCCACAAGCCCGAGCCAGGTCCTCACTGATAAAATTGCCCTCGGCGCCCGAGTCGAGCAGGACCATAGTGGGATGATCGACACCAGAGAAGGACAAGGTGACCGGAAGTCGGGTGCAGGACGATGGGGAGGATTTCTGTGACGTGGTGCCCACCAGGACCCCCTGATTCACCGGTGGGCAACCCCTTTTACCGGGCAGAGCTTGGCAAAATGTCCAGGTTTGCCACAATAGAGGCATAGAGAATTCTGAAGGCGACGCTCTCTCTCTCTCTGCGATAAACGCATCCTGCCCAGCTGCATGGGCTCACTCTCCACTGGCGGCGAGCTACCGGGCTGGTTGGACTGGGAAGGCTCGTTTAAAAAGACCCGGTGACGGAGGGTACGGCGCTGGTCGCGGAATAACATCCGGGCTTCAACCCTAAGCGCAAGCTCGATGATGCCGTCAAGAGAGTGCGGCAGGTCGTGGGTCGCTATCTCATCTTGAATGTTGTCATTCAGACCCTCAAGGAACTGCGCCCGGAGGGCTGCCTCGTTCCAGCCGCATGCCGCTGCCAACGTCTTGAACAGTATGGAGTAATCCGTCACCGAGCCCGATCCCTGGGCGAGGCGAGGCAGCCGAGCCGCGGCGGCATCACCACGAATGGAGCGATCAAAGAGCTTTATCATCTCTTCCCGAAACTCCTCAAATGACCGGCAGCATGGATCCTGGGCGTCCCACACGGCGGTGCCCCACTGGCGCGCTCTCCCTACCAGCAGAGTGATGACATAGGCGACTCGGGTGCGTTCAGTCGCGTAGCGGCGAGGCTGGAGAGCGAACACCAGCGAGCACTGGGATAGAAACGCCCGACAGGAGGAAGGATCGCCGTCGTAAGGCGGAGGGTTGGCAGCATGGGGCTCTGAATCGAGGGAATGCCGAGTCCGGTCGAGGCGTGTGGTGAGCTCGTCAATGCGAGTGGTCAAATCCTCCACCTCCTGAGCTGTAGTGGAAAGCTGGGCAGAGTGTTGGCCCAGCCAAGCTCCCTGCTGCGCGAGCGCAGATCGGACAGAATCTGCATCTGCGGGATCCATGTTGGCAAGTCCGTTCTGTTACGGTGAAAAAACACAGAGAGAGATCCCAGAGCAGATTAACAGAAGAGTTTATTTAAATGATAATAATAAGGGAAAAGTCAGAAGCACGTCTGGGCGCAATGGCCACTCCGAGGCAGACGGCAAAACAGAATCCACACACTGGGCTTGAGAGGATGACCACACTCGTCCGGGCTACTGCCACACTCAGGCGAACGGTGGGAGAGAGAGAGGAACACACACGACACAGTGAGAGATGTCCACAGTTCACTAGGGCACAGAGCCAGCTCAGGAGGCGAGCGAGATGATCCTGAGGCGGGCAGAGAGAGAGAGAGCGTTAGTGGTGCTGAAATCTGACAGGGCAGGCTGGACAGCTCCCGAAGCGAGGGACCGCCCAATGGGAGAGCGGCAGAGCCGCGGCGAGACTCCTCAGCACGCTGATGAAAAGCAGTCTTAAATAGCGGCGTGGGAGAGCGGAGAACAGGAGATGAACTGGGCGAGAAGTCTCCAACACCTACGGGTAGCAGAGAGCACAGACTGACGGGGGAAAATAAAACAGGCTAGAGAAACAGGCAAACTGGACAGGACAAGACTAGAATCTAGCAGCGCTAGAAACCGGCGAGCACATACAAAGACGGACTTGCAACGAACACTGAAACACACAGGGATTAAATACAGAACCGAATGGCCATGAAATGAGCTGCAGGTGAGTGGCGCAGGTGAAACAAATAACACTGATTACACCCGTGACTGAGACGCGCACGTGTGAAGCAATAAACACAAACACCAACACTGAGAACCCAAAATAAAGCAGTGAATAAACCAAAGTCACAACAGTGCCAGTGTCTCTCAGAAGTCAAGATGGGCAGAGATAGTCTATATTCTATTGTGAATAAAATATAAGTTTATGAGATTTGTAAATTATTACATTCCTTTTTTACTCACAATTTCTACAGTGTCCCACTGTAGTGTCCCATTATATATATATATAATTTTTGTATTTATTATTTTTGTTTGATTAGCTCACTGATAGCACACGTTTAGCTTCAAATTGAAAATACAATTAAAAGGTACAAGTATAAAAATTAATACACAGGAACATTGTATTGTACTTTAAGTGCATTATATTTATATTTATACTATGATGTTAAGTTCATTTAAAGTAAAGTTAAGTAGTAAACTACTAGTTAACTAAAAGTATAGTAAAAGAAAACTTGCAAGTATACCTGCAGCACACAATTAGTAACTTACTAGTTTACTAAGAGTACACTAACAGAACACTTACATGTACATTTTCAGTATGAGTACACTAGTTAACTAAAAGTATAGTAAAAGAATACTTGCAAGTATACCTGCAGCACAAAATTAATAACTTACTAGTTTACTAACACTAAAGATTCTCCATAAAGATAATATACATACATATACTTTCAAAATTTACTTAAAATATACTGTTTCTAAAGGATGCTAAATAATGTATTTTATAAATATGCTGTCAGTGCATTTTTATAATGATAACTTTAACAGATAAAGTATACCTAAAATAAACTTTAAAATATATACTTGGAGTTAAAGTTCTGTGTAATTTTTAAAGTATACTAATTTGAACTTATTTTAAAGTATACTTTTAGAAAATATACTAAAGTATAATTATTTTGAAATATGTTAAAAGTTTAATTGTAAGCAAATATGTTGTAAGCATACTTTCAATATATTCAAAGATGGTACATTTCTTTCTAAGTATATTTGTAATGTACTAATTTAAATATACTTGAACTACAATAAAGTATATTTATTTTTCACCAGGGCTAATCATATGGCTTTTTGCAGTTTTCTTGATGTAGCTTTCGTTGTTGCATTTTTACTTTAAACTTTTAAGTATATGTCAATAAACAAGTATAGGCCAAATATACTTAGACATTTCGGTCAGTATAGGTCAAGTATACTTTAGTACAATTTAAGTATATTTCTAAGAAGTACCTAAAGTACATTTTAGAGAAGTACATAAAAAGTTAACTGAAAGTATACTTTCTTATTTTAAGTTTAAAGGGGACAGAGAATGAAAAACCGTTTTTACCTTGTCTTTGTTGAATAATGGTAGTCTACCCACATTCACAAACATACAAAGAGTGCTAGACATGCTAAACATCTCAGTCTCATAGAAATTCCTCTTTTAGAAATGTCAGCCAGAATACGGCCCAATCTGAAAAACTGATGCTTATGACATCACAGGCATCTCACTGCCCCTCCACTTTAAAATAATTGGCTACATTTTTTGAGTGGCAGCAAAGTCAGCCAATCAGTAATGAGATTGCAAGTTAAGCCAGTAGGGGGAGCCAAATAGGTGCAAAACCACTTGTTTAAAATCCCCACCCTAATAGAGCTATCTGAGAGAGGTTTTTAGGAAGCTTCTAAGGCATTACAGACCCAAAAAAAAAAAAATTTGTCTACATGTCACATCACAGAACAAGGATAAATACTCCGTTCAATCATTCTATGTCACCTTTAAAAGAAGTATACTTATAGCACACTTGAATAAACTTCTTTTTCGTAAGGGACTCCCAGTTCAGAGTCGTGAGTCGTGGTTTTGAACTCGTGAGTTACGGGTTACCGGTTGCCTGGAACGCAGCATTCGTCTCACTGTGCAGCACTCACAGCTGATCATTAATATTCTGTCAGTTATAGTTTATATTTTGAACACTTCAGTATATCTCATAATGAAAGAAGCATTCGTGTCATTATTATTTCCTTTTATTCACCTTATTTTTCCCTGCCCCTTTTAAATTTTTCGCTCTTCCGCATTTTGTCAACCGACTTCCGCTAACATGGCACGGCGCCTCCGATAGCTAGTGTAGTAGTTAGAAGATTGTTTGTAGACCATAACTTTAGCGAAATGACAAATAACAAGCAGTTATCAACAGATGTCTACAGAAACGTGTAAATGTATTTAAGTGTAAGTGTATTTATTTTTTGACTTTTAAAGAAGTTAGAAGTTTTAGCGCAGTGTCTTTGCTAAGAAAAGCTCTCTTGTTTACCTTTGTTTCACTTGCAGCAATTCGTGTTTGTTCCTCGTGTGTGTTGGTGTATTACAGTAGTTACAGTAGTTTCGGCCATTAACTTAGTTGTTGATTGTTATCGGGCGTGGCCAACGTCAGGAAAGTATATAAACAACAGTAACAGTTCAGTCTTCAGGTGAAGCAGTTATCAACAGGAGTCTACAGAAACGTGGAAGTTTATTTTATTTTTTTACTTATGAAGTTTTAGCGCAGTGTCATTGCTAAGAAACGCTCTCTTGTTTACCTTTGTCTCACATGCAGCAATTCATGTTTGTTCCCGTTTGTCCTCGCATGTGTTGGTGTATTACAGTAGTTACAGTAGTTTCAACCATTAACTTAGTTGTTGTTTGTTATCGGGCGTTGCCTGCTAAGTTTCAGCCCACAATTGAAGCACTTATTAAAGCAGTCAGTCCATCGCGACAGCGGTCGCGTGCAGCCCTCGTTGTGTAAAGACCATCAACTCTACCTGCGCGACTCCACCGAGCAGGGACACCGACAGGGCACTTGAGTATTGCACTTTTTGTACTTACTTTTTAGATTTCTCTATTGAGCACCCTTTTTTCCTTTCTTGTGCATTTCCTATTCTTATAATTTTACTATGTGTTTTCAAATCTCTACTGTCATTACAACTCATAAATCTGTTGTATCATGTCGCTGCAGGCGAAATATTAATAAGCTCCGCACTAGGGATGTGCCCGAAGCCGAATATGATATTTGGAAGGGCACGGATAATGGCTTCAAAACGAATAACGAATTAATCTGAATAACAGAAAAAATATTCGGCCAGACATATTCACGTATTTACTGGAACAGCGCTAAATTGTAAAGCCCTTGAAGCACGTATAATATATGTGAAGTGAATGAGTGCAAAATTACATTTCTTAAAAACGCTGCTAATATCAAACTTCTTTTAACCCAGCTGTAAAAAATGACCTATTTAGTTTTTAAGTTTTAGTTTTATGTTGCCAGTTTAACAAAATAAATGAATTTACACTGAATCACGTTTATAGTTGCTTATATTTATTTATACGTTTAACTAAATTAATTTGTATAGGTTATTTTCTCAGTTGTGATCCAAAATGGAAATGAATGATTTCACCAAAACAGATGACAATTCAATATGAACAAACTGACATCCAAGTATCACTACTCCATTTCACCCAATGGGGGCGCTATAACTGTATATAAACACCAAACAAAGAGTTCACAAGGATATCAAAAAGAACCAAAATAAACCATCCAAAGAAAGTATAAATTTGTTTAAATTCTCTCAATTATTACAAATGTTAGGGCACACTTTTTGGGGTGAAACAATACACTATATAAATCACACAAACACGGTAGTGGCACCCGAATCCGTATCTTTTATAACAGATCCGGAACTCATCACGTGTTGCAATACACAATCTCTGATCATCCTATGCCATAGATAATGGATTTAACCTTAGATGATACCGAGCCCGTGTCTCATGCACTGCGCAAGCCTGCTGGTTCTGTATCAGACGCTAATCGCGTCATCGCCAGCTGCCGTTTTCTTAAAGGGGAAGTACACCTTTTTTTGCAAAACTTAAAGGGGGGTTATTTTCCCTCTAAAACCACCCGGTTACATTCTCCCCTGCTGACCTTTCAACGTCCCCGGTGACAGTATACGAGTTTCTCAGCTCTTTAACTGCTTCTTTGAAAAACACAGTCCCCAAATTAGCTATAATCTGAGAGACGGCATTGTGACTAAGGGCAGATCTAGGCTCATGGTGTGGATTTGAATGTTGACCCACATTAGATCTGGTACTTCTCCGAGGTGTGGGCAAAACAGGGACCCCACCTTGCTCTTGAAAATCTTCCCCAAATTCGATTCCAGCTGGAGCCTCAGGGTGACAAGGAGACACCTCTGTAGTTCTCCTCTCCTGTTCAGTCTCAGTTTCAGCTCTGGTGAGACTTTCAACCCTACTTGGGCCACTACATTCCACAAGCACAACCCCTTCTTCCGAACTCTCACTTTCAGCATCTCTCATTGACATGTCTTCCCTCTCTAAATTAGGCTCAACTCTCCTCTTGTGATTCACAGGAACAGGGACTTGTGCACAGGGTCTGAGATCCACCGATTTACTCTCTTGATGGGACCTCCTTCCACAGGTTCCACTGTATGAGTAGTCCCCTGAATCTCTATGACCCGATATGGAGTTGAATGCCAGGCATCCTGAATTTTATTACGTCCCAGGAGTCAATTTCTCAGGTATACGATCTGGCCAACTTCGATGGATGGACAATATACTTTATCCTGAGCAAGCTCAATTCGCTCTGCTGCTTTCTTTTCAGCAAAAGCCCTGGCACGCTCATGGGCCTCTTTTAGCCGTCTCTGATGCACGGCCAACCAGTCATGTGTGGGCTTATCCCAAGATTCCTGCCCCACCAATGCATCTACTGGCAAATAAGGGTCCACTACAAACAGCAAATAGAATGGGGAATACCCTGTTGTTGAATGAGGGGTAACATTGTACGCATAGACAAGCTCTGCTAGATGTTCAGGCCACCATTTTTTGGTCTCAGGAGGAAGTGTTCGAAGGAGCTCATGAAGAGTGCGGTTAAAACGCTCGCAATGGGCGTTTCCAGTTGGATGATGGGGAGTGGTGGGGCTTTTCTTGACCCCATAAAGCTTGCATAACTCTGCAATCAACTCGCTTTCGAAATTTCTCCCCTGGTCCGAATGTAGGCGCTCAGGAACTCCATACCTCATAAACCACTCCCTCAGGAGAACTTTAGCAGTGGTATCAGCCTTTTGGTCCCTGGATGCAAAAGCCTGCGTGAATTTGGTGAACACGTCCGTGATCACCAAGACATTTTTCCTTCCATCAGTAGCTGGCTTGAGCAAAGTAAAATCTACTGCTACCACCTCTAGGGGTTGCCTAGCAAGGAATGATCTCATGGGTGGGTGCACTTTAGGCTGAGGCATTTTTGTGAGCACACAGCGTTGGCAACTCTTAATCCATTGTTCAACATCTCCATACATCCCAACCCAGTAACAGCTTCAGCAGTTGCAGCGTCCTTTCAATCCCCTGATGCCCCATTCCAGCATGCACACTATCAAGCACCTGGGTTTTTAAGCAGTCAGGGACCAACAGTTGCATATACTCTCCATGACGCTCATCTTCCACTGCCCGATATAACAATCCTTCCTTTTCTCTTAGTCGAGTCCACTGCTTCATCAAAGAGCGTACAGATTTTGAGAGGTTCCTTAACTCCAAGCCTGCAGGTTTACGTTTCTGGTCCCAAAAGACCCTGAATTCCTTCAGGACCGGATCTTGACTCTGGAAAGCAACCAACTGCTCTTTAGTATAGCCGGGCCAAACAGGAGTGGTCCCCTGCATTTCAGCACTGGCCAGCCCACCAGTCTCTATGGCACACATCTGCCGGACCTCACACCTCTCTAATCCAGCTCGAATCAAGTCAGCGTCCAAAGTAGTCCCATGTCGCATCATGCCACAGATAGTTACACAGTCATCATAGTCAATGTCTTCTCCATCTACCACGGGCTCCCCTGCTAATGGCTGCCTAGACAATGCATTAGCAGCATGATTACATCGACCCGGTCGGTATTGGACATTGAAATTGAATGCTGCTAACTGTGCTACCCATCTATGTTCCAGAGCTCCTAGCTTGGCGGTGTTTAAATGGCAGAGGATGTTATTATCTGTGATGATGGTAAATTCAGAACCTAGCAAGTAACCCCTAAATTTTTCAGTTACTGCCCACTTGAGTCCCAGCAGTTCCAATATCATGCTGCTATAATTTTTGTCATTCCTCTCAGCATTCCGCAATCTTCTGCTAGCATAAGAGATCACCCTTTTTTTTCCGTCTTGCTCCTGCAGAAGCACTGCTCCCAAGCCTAGGTTGCTTGCGTCAATTTCCAGGAGAAATGGGGCTGAAAAATCAGCGAATCCAAGCACATGGGCACTGGTCAGTTTCTCCTTTAAAGTATCAAAGGATTCCTGACACTCAGGACTCCACCCACTTATGCAGACACTGGTTAACTAAATCATGTAGTGTCCCTGCGATTTTTGAGAAGCCAGGGACGAATCTCCTATAATATCCACAGAACGAGCGCAAAGCTTTTAAAGTGGTGGGTATCGGACACTGCTTCACTGCCGAGATCTTGTTAGGGTCAGTGGCTATACCCTCAGCAGATATCTGATGTCCCAAAAATATCACTTCAGACTGTAGGAAGTGGCATTTCCCAACTTTGACCTTAAGTCCAGTGTCCTGCAACCTGGTGAACACGGTCCTCAATCTCACCAAATGCTCAGGAAATGTTTTGGAGAAGACAAAGATGTCGTCCAAATAGACAAGCAAAATTTGAAAGATAAGATCATTCATGGTCGTCTGCATCAATCTTTGAAAAGTTGCCGGTCCATTGCACACCCCCATTGGCATCCTCAGATGTTCGTAGAGCCCAAATGGTGTGGTAAAGGCCGTCTTATGCCGATCCTTTTCGGCCATGGCCACTTGGTGATAACCACTGGGAGGTCAATACTCGAGAAGAACTGAGCTTCAAACGCGTCAAAGCTCTCATCCACACGTGGCAATGGAAAGGCGTCCCGTTTGGTTTTTAGATTTAGCTTGCGGTAGTCAACGCACAACCTAATACTACCGTCAGCCTTTCTCACAAGCACCACTGGAGATGCGTAGGCACTTGAACTCTCGTGGATAACACCCTTTCTCAACAGTTGCGCGATATGATCTCATGCTGCACTCGGTCTGTAAATCCAAGATCTTCATCCCCTAGAGCAAAAACATTGGCATATTCTGCAAGTAATGCCTTTAACTCGGCTTGCTGTTCTACTGTGCCTCCAATGTCCAGCTTGGCCACCACTTTAGACCAGTGCTCTTGCTTCGATAGTGACTTGGACTCCATAGAAATTTCTTCGGCATTTGCAGAAATGCGATGGAAAGTTACCTCGCTGGCTGGGTCATTCTCCATTACAGTCACCTCTGACACAACACCAATTCGAGTCCTAGGGTGCAACCAAATATCCTCACAAGAGAGATTTAGAACTTGAATGGGAGCGGTATGATTATGGGAACCCACCAGAGCTGGCATAACTAGCACCCCTCCTGGCAAGGCTAATGTGGTTGGCTCTATTAGCCAAAGGCGCTGTTTTTCGGAGCTCACTGTCCACCCTTTGGTCATAATGATAGCCACAGAGCCCGCAGGCACATGCACCACACTTTTCCCTGCTACCCTTGCTACTCTACTCCTGTGTATGTCAGAATTCTGCTCCAATCTGTGTCCAATGTTGCTTCCAACGATTGGTCAAATTCAGCCTGCACTAACTACCGGCATTGACTAATTATGTTCATCCCAATTATACAGGATACAGGATGCAGAACCGTTGGAGGGTCTTTCACAACTAAAAACCCACAATTTGGAATCTTCCTGCCCATTGTTTCCACCTCTAATTCAAGGTACCCCAAATAAGGGATATCAAGCCCATTTGCGGCTGTTAACTTAAGCCACCCTGCTGTTGTGAGCATGTCTTCATCGTCCCCCCCAAGTGTTGTCGGAAAAAGCTCTCAGAGATTGTACTCACTTGGTTTCCTGTGTCCAAGAGGCACGATACTTCCACCCCAAGAACTTTAATATCTACTTGAGGACATGTTCCCATTGCTCGCTTCAACAGCTCATCTTGGTTTGAGTCTACAGGTTGCCCCCTATATGCTCGAATCATAGCAACCGGGGCGTTCCATTTCCCGACTCACTAGAACGGGATGCAGGGTTTTTAGAGCTACCTTTCTGAGGACAATTCCTCGCAATATGCCCCACTTCCTGACATTTTAGACATATTGGCTTGCCATCCTCTGTAAATCGTAACTGAGCTCGCTTGTTAGTTGTCCGCTTGTCCCCAGCCCCTTGCTGTTGTCCCATTAAGCCTTTAACAGCTTGTGTCAGCTCAGAAATCTGCCTACCCTGCTCAGTGACCACATCCATTACTTTGGATAAGGTGATTGGGTCGTGGCCTACGGCTTTCATTTCTGCACAATGCGCGCTTTCGCTAAATGAGCTATAAGCACCACTTCGACTTTTAGAAGTTCGAACCCTCCCCAACTGCTCATCGGAGCCCCAGAGGTAAGCTTCTTCTCTTACTTCTACCATAGAAGACTCAGGTTTGTCCCTAACATAACGTCGAAGTTCTCGTCTGAGTGCAGGATCTCGGATGCCCTCTACAAACTGGTCCCTTAACATTATTTTTCATCCCCCACCGCCTCAGGTGCGCGCTTAGAAATTTGACCTAATGCTTGAGCCAGTGCATGAGAGAAATCACGAATATCCTCCCCCTCTTTCTGTTTACGACTATAAAAGTCCTGGAGGAGTTGGGCACTGCTGCGCCTATCTGTGAATGCATCCCTAAGATAAGTAAGTACATCAGTGGCTACATCTGTGTCTACAGTGCTTCGCAGTCGCACTTCATCTAAGGCAGCACCTCGCAGCAAAGATATAACAAAATCACATTCATCATCTGGTGTCAAATTTCGAGCTCTTAAAGCACGCTCAACCTCTTCTACAAACTCATCTACTGTTCTCCCATCTTTTTCAATGTCCCCTGAAAAGGGACTGATGTGACGTTCTCGGGGTACATACACATAAGTCTTATTAAGTCCCCCTTTTAAAGACTCAAGTAACTCCACTGTTTTTCATGCTTTTGACTAGTGTTGCTTTCGTCAACGAAAAGTATGACGAAATATCCTCGTCAACGAACCTTTATCACGTGATGAAAACGAGACGAGACGTAACGTAAATGCTGGTCATGTGACGAAAACTATAATAAAATGTATAATACAATATTGTTGACGAATAAAAACGAGACTAAAAGTGGTTTACTAAATAAAAACTATGCTAAAATGTGTCTTCATTTTCGTTGACCAAAACGAGACGAGACGAAATGTTATAACGTTATTTCGTCTAGCCATCTCCTGGCACCCCGCCACGGCGCCAACTGTACTGCAAATTATCATGTGTGTTCAATGGCGCTCTGCAAATCGATCCGCAAAAATACGTAAATGTACTGCGAGAGCGATTAGAAAGCATGCAGAGCAGTCTGTTCTCGCGATGCTTTGATATCATACGCAATGCGTTTGCGCAGTAACACGCGACACGTCACGTTTGATGGCCAGCTGCGCCCGCGAATACACCGCCGCATCAAGTCTTCAAATGGAAACGAGAAGTCCAAAATGAAACCTGTGCATCGTTTTCAGGTGAGTTCACAAGCCTGTTAATATGTATAGCGTTGACTGCTGGCACCGCGAAATTATCTGTGTGATTTAAATAATATAACAATGTACCAGTTTGCATCTTCAATCGTTTAAATGACATGTGCTGCTGCGTTGTGTTTTGAAGCATGGTAAATATATATATGCTAAAGACGTTGCTTTATAACTTATATGCTAACAACAAGGGTCTGTGTCCTTATTTATTATTTGAATTAACTAAACTTGCTTAACTGAATGCTTGAGTGTTAAATCAATCAAACAGCTGTATTATTAAGAACATAACCATACATACAAACTTTTGCTTTTGTTAATAGACATCTGATGTTTCTTAAAGCTGGCTTTTCATTTACTTACAAGAAAGATATTTAGTTATTCTCCAAAACTGCTTGGATTTATACTGACACGTAAAATTAGCTTTGTCACATTATAGTGCCATTAGCTACACAAATACAGATATACTATATTGCATATTTGTATAATTGTAGTTTGTGTTGCTGTCAAAATACAATTATAAATGATAACAATAGCATTTTAATAAAGTGCTATTCTCACACATAGCCTACTATAGTAGTGATTTTGTTGTTGTTTTTAAACTAAAGGTGGCACCACCGTAAAAGTCAGCTTATGGTACCCATCTGACCAGCAGTGGCCCTGTGTGTGTGTTTCTGCTTAGACTACTATGTTTTGATTATGTAGACTTTAAAGGGGCTGAATGTAAGTTATTACTTAAAAAAATCTTTAAGAGAGAGTTTTCATTTTTATATTTATAAGGCAACCATAATGTAATAGAAAGAATGACACCTTGAGTGTCCTCCACGGTTGTCTCTATCAGCCTGTAGGCTCTTTTCTGTTTGAAGGAGTCGGGTCCGAATTGGCGCGAAATTCAAAATGTGACGTCATGCGCGTGCTCGTCTTCCTGGGCATTCCATATAGACGCGTACGGCAGTCATTAGTAAATCGCTAGCATGTTTCAAATGGACTCTGTAGACGGAAAGAAGCAAGCAACTTCCAGCACAATCCAGACACTTATGGAAACTCCTCGTAAGTTTAAAAAAAATCCTTATCTAGTGCGGCCAAAATAGTGCGTGACCGGCGTCGGGGAAAAGACAAGATTAAACATCGGATTGGCATTTGATTCTTGGAGGGAGCTCCGGTCAGCGCTGGGTATGAAAACAGACCTTGAGCAGGTTTTCTTTTTACTGCAAAGGTAAGACATAGTTACAGGGCATCTGTAATATATTATGTTATTGTTTTTATGGTGTAATGCTAACGATATCATTTAATTTGTGGTGTAATGCTAACGATAGCATGTAGCACAGGACCGTTTCAAAAGTTACTTTCTTATACAAATTATCTTTATTCAGAGCACGAGTGCATTAAGATTGTGAGTGTCGGGAGTGTGTTTTACAGTGTCGTGTTACAAAACTTTTAGAAGTAGACTTCTGTTGAAAATAAAGTAGCACTGCAACAAAATTTTAGCACTGCTAAAATATGGTCTGTCAAACAATAACCTTACAGTACTGTAACTTTTCTTACATTTGTAAACATGCTGGTGAATCTCAATGAGCTGTCTGTGGTTGCTATGGCAACTCTGGTTGTTGTGGTCATGCTCGTACGAGTGTGCCCACCGAGTACGAGCATGAGACTGGCTGCAGTTTCTATAACGGCCACTGGTGTCAGTAACGGTTAGAAATTTCTCAACTTACGGACAGCCCCTTTAATGTAGACTCTTTACCTACAGTCAAGTCACTCACTCAGAGGTTAAATAAAATTAAGTAAAATATATATCTTCAAATCAAGTAAATTCCAATCAGAGCATCTTCCATGTCTGAAATGGATGTATTCTTATATCTATAAGGTATAATATAACAAGATAACTTTTTTTAATGGGTTTGGCTAAAAGAAAATTTTGGTTTTGTCTATACTACTGCTAGGTACTTATACTATATTGACTGGGTTAAATAGAATTCCTTTACTAAAAAGAGACTAAAATACAATTTTCATTGACTAAAACTAGACTAAAAATGTCACCAGTTTTCGTCGACTAAAACTAGACAAAAATAGTCAAGGATAATTCTGACTAAAATAAGACTAAAATGCCCAGACTTTTAGTCGACTAAAACTTGACTAGACTAAAAAGAGTATGAACTGACTAAAACTAATAAAAACTAAAATGTCAGCTTGACACAAAGACTAGACTAAAACTAAATTTAAAACAGGCCGCCAAAAACAACACTACTTTTGACTTAGTTCTTTTAACTTCTGACGAATGTCGTTCTCTTCTCCCTCAGATTGGTCAGACATGTTCGAACGTTTAAACTAACAGAGACAGTTTGTGCCTACTTGAGAAATCCCAGGAAAACCGGTGTCACCACTCCGTGTGCACTGTCACATCGAATTTCCCTTTTCCACAGTCGCCAAACACTCCGTCCGGCTGCCACTGACTCCTTCTGCGCAGGATGCTCCTCTTCACCACCACCATGTTTGTTTGTTTTATACCCCTGTGCCACTAACACTTAACTCACTGGCAATATTAATCAAAAATAAAAGGAGACCCCACTCCTGGTACCAAGTTTTGTTGCCAGTTTAACAAAATAAATGAATTTACACTGAATCACATTTTATAGTTGCTTATATTTATTTATAGGTTTAACTAAATTAATTTGTATAGGTTATTTTCTCAGTTGTGATCCAAAATGGAAATGAAGGATTTCACCAAAACAGATGACAATTCAATATGAACAAACTGACATCCAATTATCACTACTCCATTTCACCCAATGGGGGCGCTATAACTGTATATAAACACCAAACAAAGAGTTCACAAGGATATCAAAAAGAACCAAAATAAACCATCCAAAGAAAGTATAAATTTGTTTAAATTCTCTCAATTATTACAAATGTTAGGGCACACTTTTTGGGGTGAAACAATACACTATATAAATCACACAAACACGGTAGTGGCACCCGAATCCGTATCTTTTATAACAGATCCGGAACTCATCACGTGTTGCAATACACAATCTCTGATCATCCTATGCCATAGATAATGGATTTAACCTTAGATGATACCGAGCCCGTGTCTCATGCACTGCGCAAGCCTGCTGGTTCTGTATCAGACGCTAATCGCGTCATCGCCAGCTGCCGTTTTCTTAAAGGGGAAGTACACCTTTTTTTGCAAAACTTAAAGGGGGGTTATTTTCCCTCTAAAACCACCCGGTTACATTTATTTAATTACACAAGACCAGAAAACCTTGATAAAATGCTGCACTCTGATAATAAAATATTCGTTAATAACTCTGTGTCTCCGTGTGACTTCGGTCACAGATGATCTTTTAATTATATCAAGTTAAAACAAGCTTCATTGTCAATCTAGTGAATATTAAATAAATAAGTAAATAGATAAAAATATGAAAATGTAACATTTTAAAAGCAAACAGATTTTCATGTAACATAACAAACATCCGGTTTAAGACCCGCCCACTTCCGGTTCCATCCGAATAAAAATACAGATACAAATAATTTTGAGATTGTTACAGATACAAATACAGATACAAATACTGACTCCGCTGCACACCCCTACTCCGCACTCTCCCTCCTTTCACTATTGCCTAACTCACTTTTTCATTGGCTTATGGAACTGCCAAACTGCTGTGAACAAAGCAGATTTCACTTACTGAGACATGGATTAAACCAGAGGACACTGCCACTCTGGCTGCCCTCTCCAACAACTACACTTTCTAACACAGTCCTCGCATAACAGGAAGGGGTGGAGGAACTGGTCTGCTCATTTCAAAGGACTGGAAATTCCAACAAGCAAACCCCCTCATGTGACAGCAGCTCTTTCAAGTCGCACGTTGTTACTATCATCCACCCTACTAAAATCCATTTTTTAGTTATCTATCGCCCCCCAGGTCAACTTGATCACTTCTTGGAGGAGTTGGATGTACTTCTGTCTTCATTCCCAGAGGATGGTACTCCTTTAGGAGTACTTGGTGACTTCAACATCCACCTGGAGAAACCACAGGCAGCTAACTTCAACACCCTGACTGCAGGCGAGTCCCTACTTCACCAACACACAGATCTTGTAATCTTTTAGATCTCATCTACACACGCTTCTGTTCCACTTACCACACCCAGGTCACCCTTACTACACACATCTGATCACTATCTCATTACTCTTGAGTTCAACCTAATTCCCCCAGTCACTCCACACGATCCTCCATTGGCCACGTTCCGGCGCAACCTGCGCACACTCTCTCCCTCCCGCTTATCCTCTGCGATCGCTTCCACGCCGCCAACTCTCTCTGTTAGTTACTGACAACGCCACAGACACACTTTGTTCCACTCTTACATCCTGCTTAGACAATTATGCCCTCTGACATCTGGACCGGCCCGGGCCATGCCACCTGCTCCTTGGCTATGTGAGGTTCTCCGTGAGCATCGCTCCACACTCAGGGCTGCAGAGAGGAAGTGGCGCAAATCGAAAGATCCTTCGGACATCTATCTCTTAAGATATCAGTCTCTTCTTGCCTCCTTCTCCACGTATGTCTCCTCTGCTAAGACCCAATACTACCATTCAAATATTAACAACTCACCTGACTCTCACACTCTCCTCAAGACCTTCTTTACCCTTCTTTGTCCCCCTGCCCCCCACCCACCTTCATCCGACTTAACGGCTGATGATTTAGCTTCCTTCTTTGTGAAGAAAACGACAACTATTAGCAGTCAGTTAGGTAACACTTTATTTTGATAGACATTTTACTAACTATAAGTAACTTTGCAACTACTTATCAACTACCAATCTTTAGAGAATTAGTAGACTGTCTGCTTAATATCTACTAACACTTTATTGTGATGATATCTCAACAGACATTCAACTGTCTATAAGTATCGTTGCAGGTTTATGTCAACTCATTCCACTAACCCAAACCTCTTACCTAACCCCAACCCTTACAGTCTACTAATACACTAATGACAGTTAGTTGACGTATGGTTGCAAATTATTGAAAGTTAGTTGACATGTAGTTGAAAAGTTATTTATAGTTAGTAGAAAGTAGAAAGGACTATCAAAATAAAGTGTAACCGTTAGTTATCCGAGCCGCCTCTTCTTGTGCATGCTCAAACCTCTGAGACATGCTCCCTCCCCTCCTTCTCTTTCCTATCTGAAGCGGATGTTTCCAAGGTCTTGGCTTCTAACCATCTGACTACCTGGCTGCTAGATCCCATACCCACCCATCTACTTCAGGCCATCTCTCCGTCAGTCATCCCTGCTCTCACCCACATTATCAATTCATCAATTTCCACTGGCAATTTCCCCCTAGCATTTAAAGAGGCTAGGATTAGTGATGCGCGGGTCAGCGTTTTTTCCAACCCACGGGTCCCGCTTTTTTGAAATATTTGGCCCGCCCCAACCCGCCCCGCAACACTGTATCTATTTTTACAACCCGCACCGCACCGCGCCCGCGACCATTAAAATAGACATACTAGGCATTTGTAATGTAAATAAAAAGAGGCTTTATTTCAGCCTAAAAGTGCTTGGAAACAGCCATTAGATTACATCGCCCTGTAAACTGTCAACAACATACACAAATGAGCCATAGAAACCAGCATGGTCATATTAATATAGAGATAGGATAATGATAAACCAGGGGTGTCCAATATGTCGATCACAAAGGCAATGCCGGTAGATCGCACATAAGTTAACTGTGTATTCTCATGCTGCTCCATGCCTCCACGAGAAAATTGGCATTATGAGTAATTGTGAAACACGTAAATCTTTTTGAGTTGCTGTGCCTTCTCAAATGTGTTTTTATAAATCTTATGCCTGTCTGCTGCAGCTCAGTCGTGTAAACTTCCGAAATTTACAAGGATGCAATCGCATCGCGTTCTTGCCTTCATGCACGAGCTGATGCACACGCCCTGTGTGTATGTGTGTGCACGCCCACGCGTGCGAGAGCGAGCGAACGAGGGAGAGAGAGGGGCAGCGTTGTGCTGATATATGTTTCACTTGTTTCACAAATCTCCGCTATTTTAAACGGTACTCGACATGTGCTCCAGGATTTTTTTTAACTCCTCAAGAAAATAGAGTAATGGTGACAGCCCTAAATCCAATTTAGAGATATATGCAGTATAGTCCACGCATTTAAAGTGTTTTTAGCATTTAGAACTTGTCGGCTTTATCATTTTAAAAGTAGATCACCACACAAAAAAGCAGCATTTGTATTATCTATTCACAAATTCCCTACCTTAATTTCTCCTGCAGATCGTCTTTCAGCTTTTAATTCTCCGTTTGTTTTGTTGTTGTGGCTGGCAGCGGGAGCAACTTGGCGCTTCCGTGACGCGACGCCAAAGGTTTGGGGATATCAAGTTACGTTGCGTAAGTTACGTTGTGGAAGTTATGTTGCCACATAGGCCTATGTAATTTAACCTTATCAAAGAACGTAATAAAATGTAAATATATATATTCCCAAATATTTAATATATATGCTACAGGGAATTAGACGCAACATATCAGTTTTTTAATTTTGTTTTTGATTCGCCCCAACCCCTCCCGCATTAAAGTCACAATTTCTTTACCCGCCCCAGCCCGCGGGTTACGAGACGACCCGCGCATCACTAGCTAGGATAACCCTGCTGTTGAAGAAACCCACACTCAATCCTGCTATGCTAGAGAACTACAGACCCGTTTCTTTTCTTCCCTTAATTGCCAAGACTCTTGAACGCATTGTCTTCAACCAGCTCTCCTCTTTCTTCACACAAAATAACCTCCTGGATAGCAATCAGTCTGGTTTCAAAAGCGGTCACTCCACTGAGACTGCGCTGATCTCAGTCATTGAAGCCCTAAAGGGCCGGGTATACTTTTTTTCCGCGTCCGGCTCGCGCGCGCACGCGTCCGCGCAGCTTTCCGGCTATAGTCCCCGTGGCTACACGCGGATGGCCGCATTCGACACTATACGCAATACAAATGATTTCTTATTCAAATTATTAGTCTAACAGGCTGTCAGGGCAGCACTGATTTGGCGACATTTACAGTACATTAAAACAATAGGATAGGTGAAGAAAAGTAACTGATCCACCATTGCAAACACAGTTTAGAACAAACAAGAAGACAACAAAGAACAGGAATCAAACAAACATGCTCCACAGCTTTCTGTTCTTGGAAGAAGTAAAAGTTAAAGAAGAAAAACGATAGTGTGTGTGCAAATGCTGTCTATTTCCTTTGTATAATTGTTTATAGTGGAGTGTCCTGTCTAAATATTTTCACGCGCATGCGCTGTCGTACGCGGACTGTACGCGCACTGTCCGCGCGGTCTCAAATTTTGGGCTGCACGCGGACGGTCCGCGCGGCCGTCCACGCACCCTCCTGATGACGAAAATGACGTCATGCGGACGGCGCGCATACGTGGACGTCCCGAGAATACTTTCGGCTTAAGGCAGGCAAGGGCAGCCTCCAAATCATCTGTGCTGATCTTACTGGATCTACCTGCTGCTTTTGACACAGGCAATCACCACATCCTCCTGTCGACCCTCATGTCTATGGGTGTCTCTGACACAGCGCTTCTATGGTTCAAGTCGTACCTCTCAGATAGATCATTTCAGGTATTCTGGAGAGGTGATGTCTCCGAACCCCAACATCTCGATACCGGGGTTCCTCAAGGCTCTGTGCTTGGACCGCTGCTCTTTTCGATATACATGACATCCCAAACATGGCTTTTCCTACCACTGCTATGCGGACGACCCTCAACTCCACTTGTCGTTCCACCCTGATGATCCCACGGTTTCTGCCCGCATCTCGGCATGCCTGAGGGACATCTCACTCTGGATGAAGGATCACCATCTCCAGCTTAACCTTGCGAAGATAGAACTGCTTGTCATATCATCTGAACCAAAGATTCACCACAACCTTTCCATTCAGCTAGGTTCCTCGACCATCACGCCTTCCAGGACGGCCAAAAACCTGGGATTGGTCATTGACGATTGGCTTAGCTTCACAGAGCATGTTGCCAGCACCCCTCGCTCTTGTAGATTCATCCTCTACAATATTAGGAAAATTAGACCTTTCCTGAAGGAGCACTCTACGCAGGTCCTGGTCCAAGCTCTTGTCCTGTCCAGGCTGGACTACTGCAATGCGCTACTGGCAGGGCTTCCAGCCTGCACGACCAAACCCCACAGATGATTCAGAACGCAGCGGCAAGAGTGGTCTTCAATGAGCCAAAGAGGGCGCACGCAACTCCTCTCTTTGTCAAGTTACACTGGCTCGCTATAGCAGCTTCCATCAAATTTAAAGCTCTGCTCCTGGCCTTCAAAAACCACCACTGGGTCAGCACTCCCTTACCTTCATTTACTTATAGAGCCTTGTGTACCCTCTCGATCCCTGCGCTCTGCCACAGAGCGACGGCTTGTGGTGCCATCTCAAAAAAGGAAAAAAACACTAGCACATACCTTCTCAGGTGCTGTTCCACAACTGTGGAATGATCTGCCGGTCATGACACGATCTGCTGACACTGTAGCTGTCTTTAAGACTCGGCTAAAAACCCATCTCTTCCGCCATTACCTCACTTCCTAATAACGGACTTACCATCTTTCTCTATTTACCTTTCTCTTTATCTCTTTCTCTGTTTTCCTTTATCTCTACATTTCTTTAAAAAAAAATACTAACAAACCCTTGGCTATGTATATTGTGTTGGACTTGATGAGACTATTTCCAGTGCACTTATGTATTGCTGTTCTTGTGTTGCTATAATTGCTTCTATTGTTTACCTCACTTGTAAGTCGCTTTGGACAAAAGCGTCTGCTAAATGACAAACTGTAAATAACGCTAAAGCTGTAAACATTTTAAGTTGGGAGCACGGAGAAAACTTCATACGACTCTCGGATAGTCTTATATTGTCCCATCAACCATCACGTGGGTAGATGATATGAAGTACTGTTGCCTATCAATATTTAAAGTGAAACTCAAGTTTAAATTTGTTTTACGTGTTACTCATCAAAGTAAATTTTTATGTTGATCACACCTATCAGTTTTTACAGTTTTTTTTCTGGAGGTGTCAGAAATTGATCATGATTTTATCACGATTTATCAAAATGCGACATGAAATGATATATTGATCAACATGTCAAGTTAAATATGTTTTACTCTGTAAACTTGATATGAGAACACTGCGGAGCATAACATTGCAATAGTAATGATGAATATGTGACCAGTCACGGAAAGTAGGGACACAAGTCGGATCTGGGCATTTTGAGTTATTCACAGATTCTGAAAGTGCAGTTTCTAAGCTTTCCAACGATGTGTAACACATGGAAATCTGATAAGATTTGGAGAAGTTGTGGCCATTTGAATATAGGAACTCAGAAATACTCAAACCGAGAAAATCGAGATGAAAGGGACTCTTCTTTTCAGCTGGGGGAGACAATAGGGCTCATTTACATCTCATTTAGCTAAGCCATGCCCCCTGTAAAACCCTTTTTGAGATGTTCTAGCATCATATGTAGTATTTTAAGACCAAATGACAACCCGCAAAAATAAACATGACTCTTTTACCTTTGTGGGGATCACAAGTCGAATCCAGTCTGTTTCAGATTATCCAATGACCATATTTGTCCACAAATGCGTATAATCCGTGAAATATAGATTGTTTACATCAGATTTCGCATGAATGTCTGGTAATACAATATAATATATAATCTGAAGACTATTTAAATCGTAACATGTAAGGGTATATGAGCTTATACTCCGTTAAACACATGAACCCGCCTTCAAAGTTTGTATTTAAAATAGGGAAGTAGTATAATAGATCATCCAAACAGCGCCGTCGAAAACGTGACATCCTTTAGAGAGGTTACCAATGGCTCGCTCGTTCCTCCATCAGCCAATGACTTCATGGAAAATATTGATAGACAAAACATGTAGCCAATTATATGAAGAATACAACGATATCTGTGTAACTTCTGTGTGTTTGGACTCATGCTGCGCTGCAAGAACTGACATACAGATGACGTCAAAGTACCGCGAGAGCGAGACGAAATTAAACTACTCCGTAAGATTTCTTGAAGAGCTCTCGCGGTACTTTGACGTCTTGACTGCGGCGCCGCATAAAGTCAGTGACGCGGCTGACGTACGATGCGGCTGACTGTTATTTGTTCCGCCCCAGCTTCTTTTATTTTTCTTTTGTTTTGTGCGCCCGAGCTTTACAGTCTGGGGAGACGCAGGCTATAAGTTTGAAAAAAAAAAAAAAACTTAGCAAACATATCTGAGGAACAGGGCAGCGCGTCACTACAGTCACGTGACTTCACGCTCGAGCCGGAAGAGAAGACAATGCTGAATAAAGTCGTAATTCTGCTATTTTTGGACCAAACTGTATTTTCGATGCATCAACACAATCTTACTGACCCACTGATGTTACATGGACTACTTTGATGATGTTTTTATTAACTTTCTGGACATGGAAACCATACATAGATTTTCAATGAAGGGGAAAGCTCTCGGACTAAATCTAACGATAAAACATCTTAAACTGTGTTCCGAAGATGAACGGAGGTCTTCCGAGTTTAGAACGACATAAGGGTGAGTCATTACTTACATTATTTTCATTTTTGGGCGAACTATCCTTATTTAGTAGTCACGCTGTTCCCTTTGGGGGCGGAGGCGAAAACACAAGCTTATACAGTATGTAAATATACACACAGACAATGACGCCCCCCGCTGCACGCTAGAATCTCCGGAAAAACAAGCCTATTTTAACCGCAAAATGTACGCTTTTAAATATACAAAAACTGCTATCTCAAACATGGAGAGGCTTCTTCGTGATCTCAACTAACAGATTCTGCAATAAAACGAAAATCACAAATTTCGAAAAAAAAACTTTGTTTCTCATTTTCTCGAAACTTGTGCTGCCGACTTGAGTCCCTGGTTTCCGTGACGGGTCACATATTCAGTATTACTGTAAATACAGGCCAGGCTTACATTTATATAAACTACATGCAAGCTCCCTGTGCCAAAAGTGTCATCAGTGATTCACCTTGCTGTGTTTGTTACAACCAGCGCATATACTGATGATGTTTACTAACTTGTGTTGTGACCTATAAACTGAAGGTGTCATCATTGTAAAGTCTACACAGATGTCCTACTGAAGTTTATTTGTTCATAGTCTCAGCCTCAGGCGTCACTCCTACTGACCGTTGGTTGAACGTCTGATGCGTTATCACCCTGATTGCTAAACCTGTACACAATCACGAGCTTTATATATGTGGAGTGTGACTGTGATCGTTCCTCTGTGTCGGTTCATTGCGTTATTTATTTTGTTTTGTCTTGCCTGTCTTCTAGTTTACTCATTGCTATTCAGTGCTGTCCTGAGAGATTCTGTGCCACTGGATGATAATCACCTATGAAGAGTGAAAAGTTATTGGGACTATTTTTAACTGTACTTGTGTCAATAAACTTCCACTTGCTATTGGATCCTGTTTTCCCTTGCCTGACAGTAACATGATTGGATGCTTTATGTGTCAGTCATATGGCCTCTCACACAGTCTGTAATAGGCTTAAGTCACGAGTCACAGCAGACACTGAGAGCGGCCGAGAACATCCAAAAAGTTGTCTGCTTCTCAACTATTTACAAATATCATTCGAAAAATGCTGGGCGACAGCCAATCACTGTGAAAAGTTGGCAGGCCAAGATTTTAACATATGCTTTCAACTGTTTGTGTAACTGGAGGATTATTGAACTGAAATCATCTGTCATTTACCTTAAATATGTGATTTATTTAGAGCTGTGTTGAACATATGTTGAACTGTTCAGCTGTTTTGAACTTTAGGTGGTAATAAAGTTTATATTATCATTATTTTCAAAGGCATGCTACACATTAAATGTTCTAGCATGACTCAAAGTAAAAGTGTTTTAGCACTGCCAGTGGCACTGAGTGCTGTAGTGGACAATGTAAAGCGCTTCACACAGAACTTGTTTTGTGTCATGTTGAGTATTTGCACACAGCTTTCATGATCACACTTTACTGTGTAGCGCTGTGATAACGGCTGCAGTGAGACTGAAATATAAGAGGCAGAGCGCCATTGATTTTCAGTTTATAGGCTTTTTTTCTATTGGCGGCCGATGATTTTAAAATCATCTTTGTGATGACGAAAAACAGAAAAGGTTCTGCCTTCTCTAAGTATAACTGAGTTTGTGTCTTTTTCTTCTGAAAATAAAACCAATGGACAAAACAAAACAAATGAAGAAATGGACAAAACAAATGAAGAAATGAAGAAAACCTATGAAGAAATGAAGAAAACCCATGAAGAAATGAAGAAAACCAATGAAGAAATGAAGAAAATCAATGAAGAAATTAAGAAAACCAATGAAACAGTGCACAGTTCATTGTTTGTCCCTCTGTTGGTGTTTCTGTTCCAGTTTCTCATTATAGGAGCTGTATGGATCTGGTAAGTAAAAATATCAAGTAAAACTCAAAACTGCATAACATACAGTGAATATTCTGATATGAATTCAGATTGTAAGAGTGTGAATTTTGACCCTACAGGTTTTTCATCTGCATGAATAAATTGAACTCATCTAAAAACAAAACTGATGACAAACAAATAGAGGTGAGAAAATCTGTATATCTGTATGTTAAATAAACTAATGGTCAGATTTTATAACATTATCTCTTTCTGTGTGTTTGTCATTGTTAGATGTTGCAGGTCTGTGAGTAGATCAGCTGTCTGTCCATCAGAACTACTGGAGTGATGTCACAACTCTCTTTATGACATCACCTAGCAACAGTCTCTCAGCAGTGACATCAGTGATGCAGTGATGTCATATACAGTGACATATTAATGACAGCTCAGTGTAAATAATCTAATGTTCAAATAGATGAATTATTCATTGAAGTATTGAGTTTATCATTCAACAGTCTTGTGTCAGTGTCAGATCAACTGTAACATCACAATGCATAAATCCTGTAAAAACTTTGCTATAGTGCATCTTTATGGTAGACGATACTGTGATCTACTTTCATCTTCACTATAAGTCAGGCTGTTATTCAACTCAGTGCTAGTTTTAGTTAGATTAGGATTTTATTACAGGGCTGTGATTTAATTTTGCAGTTAGAAAATTGTTTGTTTGTAAGGCTTTTTTAGGTTTTTAAGGCTTTTTTGTGTAATCTTCTTTCACTTACAAATAGTTGCTATGATTTTGTCTCTTCTAGATGTCGACTCTTCAGTGTATTTAGGTTTCATTCAGGACTCAGTAGAAAATCTTTTGCTTATTCTGCAGTCTGATCATGAATTAATTTTCAGAATTTAAAAGTGCAGTGTGTAATTTTTAGAAGGATCTCTTGACAGAAATGCAATATAATATACAAAACTATATTGTCAAAGGTGTATTAAGACCTTTCATAATGAACCGTTATGGGTTAAGTAAGGGATAATGTAGAGGCAGCCGGTAGTTATTGGGAAATAAGCCCCGACAGTGTGATCAGGACTCGACGCGAAGCGGAGGGTCTTGTATGACACTGAAGGGGCTTATTTCCCAATAACTACCGGCTGCCTCTACATTATCCCGCTTATTACACGGCTACTTGCCACATAAGAAAAAAAACTGGACATGAATATGAATTTGAAACATTTTATTGGCATATTTGTTTTAAATTAACATTTTTATCCTTCCGCGAAACTTTGCACAGATGCATAAAATGATCGTAATACCTTATTAAGATCCTCTGCTTCATACTTGTCTGTCTCCATTTTTTTTTAGTCTTTGAGAAATTTTAATGCCCATTCTGTATTTTTTTGTGTGTTGGCTTCGTAGCTGTCATGCTCTATTTTGTCAAGTTCAGTCTCTGTAAGCTCTGTGTCTTGTCGTGGTTGTCGAGTGTTTGTCACAAGATGGCGCCAAACAGACAGTAATCTTTATTGATCTTTATTGGCGCGGAGCGATTTTACTCGTGCAAGTAGTCCGGCTATGCGTTATTATTTTGGAGCAGTTATTATTTGAAAAGAACGAACCTGCAAATGTCTCAACTGACCAATCAGAATCAAGCATTCCAGAGAGCCGTGTAATAAGTATCTTATAATGAGATGTTTTTATCTACATACACCGAGGGTCCCCTTACATGGAAGTCGCCATTTTGTGACGCCATGTTTCTATAGAAGCCCTTAACAGACAATTTTTTTTACTAAGTTGTCTCCGATGATGACCAGTTCGTCAGGTGGTGGCTAAAGTAGCTTCTCTATGTGTTTCAAATGCCAGGGGTGAGCAGTGGACTGAGCCGTTGGTTGCAATTCACAACCTCACCACTAGATGCCGCTAAAATTTACACACTGCACCTTTAACAACAGCTTGATCATTTTATTATCATGGGAAAGTTTAAAGCGCTTATTAAAAGTTTGAAGCTTATAAAGTTTATCTGTTATAAGAGTGTCTTATTGCTATTCTTAGGCTGGATTTTGTATAAATACATTTACATAACATTTCAGTATTTACAAATAGTATTAAAAGTCTTTTATATTCGTGAATTTTAACTTTGTTCTCTATTTTTATTGTTTTAATTTCATCTTCATGTAATAATGTGTCTTCTCTGCAAGGTTTTACTCAAAAAGAGTTGGGAGACTTATTTAAATAAAGATGAAATAAAAGTACACATAAAAAGTTAATTGTGATTATTTACTGTTTTAACAGGAGAGTTTATTTAATCATAAAAGTGCTGTCATCATTTTCTCACCCTCATGTTGATCTAAACCTGTATGAGTTTATTTATTTGTTGAACACATGAGGCTTTATTAATGATGTAACCACATAGTTGACAGCAGAGGTGGACAATAACTTCATAAATTTACTTGAGTCTGTACCCAAGTAGTGGAGAGTAGGGGCGAAAGTACCATTTTTCAGAGTAAAAAGTAGTTAGGTTAGTAAGAGGATTTTTTTCTTTTCTGTAACGTGATTGTTTTTTTTTGGGAGACAAACAGTCTATCTGTAATCACTTTTGTAGGGTCATGTGTCATGAAGTTCAGTGATTTTTTTTAACTCACTTGCTGCATTCACGACAAAATAGACGAAGGCAGATCCTGAGTGCAGTGAGAGCTTCCATGACCGTACTTAAAGAGTATGAAGTATGGTCAGGAGATTTTTGTACAGTATGTATTTGCTCACCTATTTCAGGCGAAATCAACATCAATAAGCAGAGAATTCACACATTACAATAAAGAAAATATTAAGATGAAGTAATTTTCTTGAAACATCACACTAACCGTGTGCATGCCTGTGTTTAGTTGACTTCTTCATTTAGGTTAGATGTAATCAGTTCACTCAATACAGCCGAGTCAACTGCCTCTAGTGGACAAAAACAACACTGCACCAAATATACAAGAGTCTCTCTGTGGTGTACAGATCAAAAGGATTTCCAAAGTGAATTCACTAAATAACACAAAACAAAGTCATGTTTAATTTAAAGGGGTCACGTCAACTTGAAAATTCTGTCTACATTGTTGAACTTTCACAGTTTATTAAAATAATGTTCCCAAAACTGTCACTGGATCAGTACCCTTTATAAAGACCCCATTTATGTACAGATATGTGGTGTCAGTATGAACCTCGAGGTATTAATATGAACTCTTTATGTGCACAGGTTTACTTTTTAAAAGGGTAGCGCCCCAGTGACAGCTAGAGATCATTTATAACATTTGTTTCTGACAGTGTATGGATTATATTATTACTGGGAAACATGAAGACATGATGCACTGCTGTAAATCTACCACATAAAGACTTCAAGTTTATCCCAGGAGAGGGCAACACACAACAGAGTCTAATGTACTACAACATACACAAAACAATGAGTCCTCAGAAACACAGAGAGACTCTTAAAGTTTAGATTGACAGAAATTATGAAAGAAGGAAACTAACTTGAAATTTAATTGTAAGTCATGTCAATATTAATCCAAACTGCACTGTTAGACATTTCTGTAAATTTTACAGTTATTTACTGTATATCACTCAGTATAATGCACAAGGTGGATGAAGTTAATAAAGTCTTATAGCAGCAGTCATGAATGACCTCCTAGTGCACCGGAGCTGAACAGTGAAACAAAAAAGTGCTTATCAATAAACTTACAGACTCTTTGTGTTATAGATTCAGATCTTAGTATGGACTTTACTGCCCTGTAATTCACAGCAGCACATTCAGATCTGACTGTACAGAGATGACACGTGAATGAGCTGCACATTTACTAAACATTGAGGAAACACTCGATTATCTGTGTATTTGGTTGCTCCTCATTTATTTAAATTTGAACTGTTTGGACATATAAACATGAACACAGCTCAGTTGCACAGCACACAGATGAAATCAGAAAACCTTTATTAGGCATCTGGCTACAGAGGTATTTTCGGTAGGGGGTGCTGGGGTGCGGATGCGGCGGTGTGTGGGGGGGGTGTATAGTGTTATAGAATTCTAAAGTTGTTCACAAGCTTTTTATTCTGCAGACCTCTCTACCTATGTTTTCTTTTAAAAACTCGCACCTCCCATCCATAATGTACAGCTGAGCTGACAGTGATTCTCTGCCAGGGTCGTTATTTTCTGCTACTATCCTCTGGCCGGGCCGGACCGTTGATTAAGCATATGTTTTAATCATTACTTTATTAGCCTCATTGGGTGGGGAGAAAACTATGCCATATAATCAGAAATATTATATATAGACTATATTTAGGCCAAAGTAACAAATGTGTCCAAAAATTTACACAAATTACAAAATGATTTGTAAAAGTTACAAAATGCAACGCGAGTCATGTGCGGAGTCTCCGCTGGCACCCATCACGCACCAGGTCTGCTGTTCTGTATGGTGCAGCTTAAGTGCAACACGGAGTTTGAAGATGTAAAGAAAAAAGAAAAACAGGAGAATTAACTTTAAGCAAGTTTGGAGGAAAGTCGGAGGTATGGAACCAGTTATACATTCTCACTCGTGCCAGTAGCCTACGCCGGCTTTGTTTTCCTTTGCTTTTTTAAGTTTTTAATATTTATAATTTCTATGGAAACTTATTGACATCACTCGAGTTAAGGCGATTAGTGGACCTTTCAATTCACGGGTTTCATTTAATTCTATTTTTTAAACGTAAATGTAATATTTTTGTCTTAAGTTTTGTTTCAGTTTGCAATGCCTCCTGTGCAGCGGTGTAAAAATAAGATATTTTATGACTTTAAAATTCAAACATCATATCCTAAATTGTCGGAATATATTCCATATGTATTAATTTGGATTTATAGATGTTTAACATTTAAATCGATGCATGGGAATAATTTACATTAATTTTTGAAATGCCCACCACTCTTAAATGCGCAGGTTCCTTATTGTACATCGAGGCTTTACAATTTAGTTCCTTTCATGTCGTTTTAATAATTTAATTCAATCTTTTTTACTTTAAATGTTCACTTTAAATGTTCTGTTACATTTACATGTGCGTTAAACAACGCGAAACAATTTGGCTATATTTTTAAATAGTTTTTGAAAAGATTACCTTTTTCTGATATGCAGGATAAGGAGTTATGTGGAGAAATAACGCTAGTCCTCGGGACTTTTGGGCTGTGTGATTGAAAAAATGAAAAATTATCTTCTGAGACATTGCGAAGCTGATAGGCTACAGATAGCCTAGTAATTCGTTCTATGTGGCTGTGGGTGTGCGTGCTTGTGTGTTATGCTAATACGTAGCCTACGCAGCTTATCGGCTGAATCGCAATCACGTCGTCAAAACAAATCGGATTGGCTAATACACACTGAAATAAATTAAATCATTTTAGAATTACTAAATTAATAATTCTCTCTTCATCACACAGCCCAAACATGACATACAAAATGTCTTGGAACAGTAACAAACAACAATCAGAGATATTTATAAGCTATCATTTTATGGTCATTGCAGTTTTAAATCTTTGCCACCAGGGGGTGCTGCAGCACCTGCAGCACCCCCACTTCCCGCGCCCATGTCTGGCTATATATAAAAAACGCTTGTGACCATTCAGAGATACTTTAAGAGAAAAGTAAAACAGATTTGTTTGTGCCATTTACTGCAAAGGAATTAGCTTCTTTTTCAAGTGTTATTTTTTTAAAGATGAAGAGAGGAAATAAGATCAACGGCTTATCTATCAGCATCTTAAACTGAGAACTTTACAAACCACTGCTGCAACTTAAAGTCAGACAACTTCACAACAGTTGTCACGATCCTAACGAATTAACACATCATTACAACAGTACAGTATGTCATGTATATATTTAATCTTCTAGCGACAGTATCGAACACATTAAAGCTTTCTATATCTGTCTTAATATAAAACAATGTGTAGATTTTTTGAATTATGTTTGATTTTATGATTACATTTGTTATCTGTTTATTAGGAAAAAGCTCATACTAAATGAGCATACAGCAGCCATTATAGGGACAATCCACTTTTTTGAAAATAATGCTCATTTTTCAGCTCCCCTAGAGTTAAACATTTGATTTTTTTTTAGCTGATCTCCGGGTCTGGCGCTAGCACTTTTAGCATAGCTTAGCACAATTCATTGAATCTGATTAGACCATTAGCATCACACTCAAAAATAACCAAAGAGTTTTGATATTTTTCCTATTAAAAACTTGACTCTTTTGTAGTTATATTGTGTGCTAAGACCGACAGAAAATGAAAAGTTGTGATTTGACATCTTACACAAGCTTTTCACCCTCAGCCTCCACTCAGAAATGGACCATACTGAAAAAAACATGTTGGCATCACTTTGAAGATGTGAACTGACACAAGAGTGTTGAGCCCCTGAGATATCAGGTAGCTGCTGTGAGAGAGGCACTGATTGAGGTGAGATATCACAATAAAGACCCCGTCATTAAGGTTGAGGCCCACTCCCTGTCTGAGGAGCTGGGATCTTACCGCTTTAGCATCTGTACAGTACAGTGGTGTGGTACGACATCTTGAGCCAGATGCACCATGTGAGCAAGTTAATGCAGTCTCCCAGCATGCAAGTTGATGTAGCAGACAGTCTTCTCAATAGGGTTGAGAAAGATCTTCAAAGCTATAGGGCAACAGGCTTTGTGACAGCACAGATGTCAGCCAAGGATATTTGTGAAGAAATGAATGTTGAGGCTGTTCAGCAACAGAAGAGACTGAGGTCCACAAAGTGTCACTTCTCCTTTCAGACATTTGATGAGCCTTTAAGTTATGCTCTGAAGAAACTGGAGGTCTCATTTTCAATGTTGTTGTTGATGCTGCAGCTTTAGTTGTTCAGGAAAGATTTTCCACACTGCAGAATGTGAGAGAGAAGTTTGGAGTGATCTCTAATTTCAGAAACCTCCCAGACAAACAGAATGTGGGACCCTGAAACTACACTGCACTTTAAAAAACACTCAGATGTGGATGCCAGAGAGTTTGTGCAGGAGCTGAAGAACTTCACTGACCTCCCATCAAAATCTGTGACTCTGCTTGACCTGCTGACTTTCATCCATGAGAAAGAGCTCACAGAAATCAACCCCAATCTGTGGACTGCACTCAGAATTGCTTTGACCTTCCAGTGACAGTAGCTGAAGCTTATTAAAATGTACTTATGTCACAGGAGCGTTCGTCTGGACTTCCCATCATCAGCATCAATTATACAGTTACACAACAGGTTTCATATGATGATGTAATTGATGATTTTGCATCAAAGAAGGCTAGAAAAGTCAATTTTAGTTTTCTATTGTAGTTAAAGACGGTGCAGCCAATATGGTGGCTCATTTAAATATCTCATCTAAACCTGTGTTTAAAGTGCTAGGTTTCTTCAGCCCATCTAAAGGTAAGCTGTTAGGAGACATCAATCATTTCACAAGAAAGAAAAGAAACACCCTCACATACCCGGTCATGGTGTACTGGGCAACACACAAGAGACTTAACCCAAAGATATTTGTGTTGTCAAGTTCATCTGTCCATGTTAGCTGGTACATTCATTTACTCATTTTAGTTAATAAAATGAGTAGTGAATTCAAACTTAGAGGCTGCAGACACCATCTTGTGATCAAACACCATCTAAAATTTTGTTAAGGTTGCAAAAGTTGTTATGGTAAAATGAAAACAGTTTTGATAATGTTGCTAAAGTCAGCAATTATGATTTCCTGAAGGTTTAGCTTACTGACGTTTACTGATAAAGAACTAGATATAGATAAACTATTCTGGGGAGGGTGCTAGAAAGTGCTAGACATTTTTCTTCACATCGACTTTGCTTAGAAAAAAATGAAGTAACTGAGATCAGTATCAGATCATCTACAGTGTGTTAAAACTGACAGCTACAAACCACTGACAGAAAACTGCACTATAATTTGTAATGTATGCATGTTTAAATATTTTATTAAATGTAACTTAAGAATAAAATACTTTTATTGTTAGTTTATAACAGTTGTGTGTTACTGATTTTACTGTAAAAGCGGCAGATGTGAACTGTGATAAGAGATTTATGAATTTAGTGTCACAGTCAAACTAACATTGTGTTTTTTATCAGCAATAAGAAAAAGTTCTTGTTTAATGTTTTGCAGCTGGTATATGTGAGTTTCTACAAAGAGAAATCATGAACTTCAGACTCTCATCACTGATCCTGCTGTTACACATTCAAGGTATGAAACACAGTTTTGTTGTTGTACTGAAACTTTTTCCTTTACTTATTCCTAAAGAATTAAATCCAGGTCTGATAGTGACTGTGTATCGTTGTGGAATTATTGTTCAAATGTTGATCCCCCACACGTGATGAAGCAATATACAAAAAATATTGTTTTAGCATTTTTATGAAAGTTTATGTGAATTGAGATGCAACACAAATGAACATAATTTATGCAATCAAGTTATCATTATTTTTATTATGAATATATATTTCTTACATCCTTTTTATACACTTCTAAAAATGCTGGGTTAAGAGGTTGCATAACAACAGCATTGTATACCTTTTAACCATCTGGGGCTCGTTTCAATAAGGAGGTTCAACCAACTCTGAGTTAAAACTTGAACTCTGAGTTGATTTACTCTGAGATAGGAAACTGAGAGTTTTCGGTTACAGAACAGCTGATCTGAGTTGGTTCAATCGACCAGTGCCGGTCCTAGATGCTGGGGGGCCCTAAGCAAACCTTTGTGAGGGGCCCTCTTTCAGTGCATTCATAAAACCCATTCAATGTTGCTGTTAGTTATTTGTTTTAACTAGCCAGTGTATTATCTTACAGCTGTATATTATTCCCATATTCACATTACTTTGAAACCCTGACTGATAAACGTGCTGATTATAACATGAAACATGTATTTGCTGTAAAGCTGTTTTGATTTAAAATGTGTGAGAAGCACTAAAAAATAAACCTGATTTCAATTTTAATTAATTTAATGAATCAAATTAAATATTTATACATACTGTTAATACAGTAAAAAAATAACCACTTAAAACGTTACCCATTTACCAAAGCTAAACAAACTGAAAGACAAACACATTAAAGTGCATAAATGTGGTTAACTTTATTTACTTACATAAATTATTAATTACTGAAAATAACCTATAAAGGCCAAACGAAACAATTTTGAAATTTGAATTTGGAAATCTGTACTGGAGTATTATTTTGAAAATATTACACTACAATACTAACTTAAAAAATATTACAAACACTTAGCTTCCTCTTGTTTTATTGCTTCACGTTTTTTTTCCTTTATTCTGCTCCAGACTTTAAAGCATGGTGGGCATATAATATGCGCATCGTTAGCACATCACTCTCTTGCATCATGCACGCGGCCGTTTCCCAATGCAAAGGCTGCAACCTACGGAGGTAGCATATGCACGCTGCATACGTAATTAAGCTTGGTTTATTTAAAGCTTTTCATTTGTGACCCGTCACGGAAACCAGGGGCACAAGTCGGCAGCACAAGTTTCGAGAAAATGAGAATCAAAGTTTTTTTTTTTCAAAATTTGTGGTTTTCGTTTTATTGCAGAATCTGTTAGTTGAGATCACGAAGAAGCCTCTCCATGTTTGAGATAGCAGTTTATGTATATTTAAAAGCGTACATTTTGCGGTTGAAATAGGCTTGTTTTTCCGGAGATTCTAGCGTGCAGCGGGGGGCGTCATTGTCTGTGTGTATATTTACATACTGGATAAGCTTGTGTTTTCGCCTCCGCCCCCACAGGGAACAGCGTGACTACTGAATAAGGATAGTTCGCCCAAAACTGAAAATAATGTCATTAATGACTTACCTGTATGTCGTTCTAAACTCGGAAGACCTCCGTTCATCTTCGGAACACAGTTTAAGATGTTTTAACTTTAGATTTAGTCCTAGAGCTTTCTGTTTCCTCCATTGAAAATCTATGTACGGTTTCCATGTCCAGAAAGGTAATAAAAACATCATCAAAGTAGTCCATGTGACATCAGTGGGTCAGTGAGATTGTGGTGAAGCATCGACAATACAGTTTGGTCCAAAAATAGCAAGAATTACGACTTTATTCAGCATTGTCTTCTCTTCCGGCTCGAGCGTGAAGTCACGTGACTTGTAGTGACGCGGCTGCCTTGTTCCTCAGACATGTTTGCTTAGTTTTATTTATTTATTTCAAACTTATAGTGTGCGTCTCCCCAGACTGTAAATGAAGCTCGGGCGCTCAAAACAAAAGAAAGATAAAAGAAGCTGGGGCGGAACAAATAACAGTCAGCCGCATCGTACATCAGCCGTGTCACTGACTTTATGGGGCGCCGCAGTCGGATGACGTCAAAGTACCGCGAGAGCTCTTCAAGAAATCTTACGGAGTAGTTTAATTTCGACTCGCTCTCGCGGTACTTTGACGTCTTGCAGCGCAGCATGAAGTCAAACTCATAAGTTACACAGAGACCCTATTTTAAATACAAAATTTGAAGGCGGGTTCATGTGTTTAACGGAACGCAAATACCGGACTGTAATCTGATATACCCTTACATGTTACGATGTAAACAGTCCGAAATCTGATGTACTAATAGACTATATATTTCACGGATTATACGCATTTGTGGACAAAAATCATTGGATGATTCACACATCTGAAACAGACTGATTCGACTTGTGATCCCCACAAAGGTAAAAGTCCTGTTTATTTTTGCATGTTGTTCATTCGGACTTCTGTAATAAAATACTTCATATGATGCTAGAACATCTCAAAACGGCTTTACAGGGGATATGGCTTAGCTAAATGAGATGTAAATGAGCCCTATTGTCTCTCCAGCCAGGGAAAGGGGAAAGTGTTAACTTTTTTCTTTCTCAAATTTCTCAGCATTCTCCTTCTTGAATGTGTTACATTCAAATGGCCACAACTTCTCCAAATCTTATCAGATTTTTATGTGCTACACATCGTTAGAAAGCTTTCAAAATCTATGAATAACTCAAAATGCCCCAGATCCGACTTGTGTCCCTACTTTCCGTGACTGGTCACATTTGCAAGTCATAAGCATATAACAATTAAACGTTAACTAAGAATAATACTTAACTTTCTAATTGTTAATATTCTGAAATATGTTTTTATGACGGATGCAGCCTACAAATGTGACCCCTGAAGGCTGCAGCCTTCGGATTGAGAAACGGCCTGCATGTTGTCCGAGTACATATAAGTGATTAAAGAAATCATTAAAGAGCACCAATTATGCTAATAAATTGGCACGTTAGCACGTTATTGCAATATCCCATAGTACATACATGTTATTAAAACTTGAACTAATGCATTGTGAGTCTTATAAATTGCTTACATACCTCACCGATTTCCCACTGTCTGGAAAACGCTCGGTTTAGTTCCTGTCTCCGCCTCCCAAAATGTCTAGTGTAATCGGATTGGTCAGATGACTACTCAACTGTTATTGGTCAGCTGGGTTCAGCGTGTGTTTGAAAGGTTACGCCCCTGACTACGCGTGGGTTGACACAGATTCTGACTGAGAGTCACAGCCTCAGAGGCAACGTAAACAAGCGCTATATTTCTCTATAAACGATGGTGTCTGTACTGCCTTACCACTTCAAGCTCGATCCAGAGAGTTCAGACGGCCGTTACGATATAAACGATCTCCGTCAATGAACGCGATTGGATTTAACTTTTTTAGGTGTCCTTAGCTCTGCCAGAATGCTAAACGAAGATGAAAATGTGTTGCAAAGACATCCAAAAGGTAATTATAACGTACTACATAACTATATGGAAACACCAAATGTAGCACATAGAAAGTATTTGTTGAAATGATTATAAAACGATTTCACTTGGTAATTTCTACATTATTTTACTCTAGTAAAATATATTATAAAAGACTGCTTACATACTCTATTACTGTGCAAACTATATGGAAACACCAAATGTAGCACATATAAATTATTTGTTAAAATGATTATAAAACGATTTCACTTGGTAATTTCTACATTATTTTACTATAGTAAACTTAATTATAAAATACTGCTTACATACTATTTTACTGTGCAAACTATATGGAAACACCAAATGTAGCACAAAGAAAGTATTAATTGAAATGAATGTTAGTTCTACATTATTTTACTATGGTAAACTTTATTATGAAAGACTGTGCTATGTTTTTACTTACTAGGTTTTAAGGAGAATGCAACATGTTCCAGGGCCTCTTACCTGCGTGATTCATCATCCAGGTTTTGCACAAATTGTCTAAATCCCTACACACAGAACATTTATTGTACCGACTATAAGCCTTTGAGGTGCAGGACTAGAGTAAGTTTTATTACATTTTTAAACCAATAACACTAAAGTATCATTATAGTAACAAAGTACCCAAAAGAACAAAAGATGTAACTTTAAAGAAAATATAATAGTCAGTCAAAAGTTTTTTTTATTTATTACAAATATATATTTAAATGTTAAACAATATATAAATAAACATACTTTAGTAACCATATTGTGCTCTTGTTTCAAAAATTGTTCAATTCATTTCTTACAGCTATCTATTCAGATAAATGGCATATCAAAGCTTTGTCAGCTGGTGCTATTTAAGACGACACTATAAGGTTATCATCCTGTCGTGTGTTGTTCTCCAGATACGCTTGGAGCTTCCTGATCAGATCGGTCACAATTTTGGCTTTCGACGACCCCTGCACTGAAGATGGCATGCAATCACGTCCTCCTTTGAAGGTCTCTCAAACTGTGATGCCAGGTCCATTGGAATCAGGGCTTCCTTCAGCTTATCTTCAAATACCTCATCAAACACAAGCCTGATCACATCATCCACATAACTGTAGAAATATTGCAGTCAATAAATCTTTTGTTTTGATCATTTATTTCCCTGCTTCATACATTAAGTTTTTAATTATGAATGTATTTGAAATAAAACATTACTGCTTACGGTATGTCACTTGTGTGTTTTGGGAACATAGCCTTGTACTTTCCCTCTCCTGCTTTTGTTACGGCTTGGTGACATTGTAATGGATGGCTGCAAGGTACAAATACCTGTAAAATATAAACAAGCAATTAATTTATTGTAAAAGTAAATACTACTTTATTTAACACAGTTACTAAAATACTTAAATACCTGCACAGCATTCCAATAAATGAGAAAATAAAATTTTTTTTGCTGCAAATCTGAAATCTCAGGCTACGGACAGCAAAGGCATCCACTGATGATGGTGATGGAAACATTGTGAAACGATGCTACTGCCTGGGTTCCTATTATTATGCAGAGAAAAAAAACTTTGTCATCATCAGTTATACATCTAAGACTGGTAGTGGTTTCACTAGCTAAATACATCATGTGTGTTACACACCTTTGCTCCTCATATGCCAGTCTGACTCCTTGTACTGTGTGTAATGATGTTGCATGTTTGCATACAGTGTAGAAGGATGTGTCCAGCTGCGAATCTAGGATATAGACAAATAAAACAAACATGTATTCAGTCAAAAAGACATATTATAACAATAGAGTACAACGACTATAACTCGTTAGACTATTCATTAAAACGTTAATGTATTACATATTACATGGCCCAACATTAGCAACATACATTACGTGTTTACTTCGTTTCAAAATCTAAGAAAGCTTCAAGTAAATACAACAGTAAAACACATATAACTTTAAACAAATCATCTGTACTTAGAGTTTCTTGAGTTTGATCATGAGAACAAATTTTATTACCGGTAACAGTTTAGCTGGTATTTGTATTTGTATTTAGCTTAGCAACTTAGCAAGTTTGTAAACATGTCTAAACCAACATAGATAAAAAAAACGATAGTCTGCATAATTCAACATACACGTGTGTAAATATGGTACGTTGTTTATGAAATACAGTATTACAACACAAGACAATTAGCTTGCAAGCTTAGCTCTACATGCACATTATGTTAATCTCCGGTTACCGGTTACGTAATGTACAGTAAAAGGCAAATAATAAACGTGAATACTTACAGCCTGTGATCCAGAAGTGCAGTAATCCAACTTTCAAGAGGAGACTTCGCGCAAATCCAGCTTCGGTTCATGAGAAGCAGTTATTGTGAAAACTCCGTGAACAACTTCTGACTGGATTTTTCCGGAACCGTATTAAACATGATGTCCTCTGTGGAAGTCCATAAAGTGCTATTTTGCCCTCGCATCTAAAGAGACAGCGTCTACTCGAGAGATTTAATCGCTTAAACAATGAAACAAGAGCTTGCAAACAGGGTCAAAGCAGGAACTCACAACCTCCGCCATTTTAGCTGTCTTCTGACTCGGCGCTCCCCACCCTCGTCTTTGAGGGCGTACCCAAGCAAAGCAGAGAGGGCTGAACTATGATAATGTTGGTCTTATCTACGTCACCAATCCCAGGAAGTAAACTGTTGCCTACAATCCGAGTGTTTTTTGTAGTCCTCGAACGTTAGAGACGATAACTCGTGTCATCGTTTTCTTTGAGGTATGTACTTCTTGAATATCGTTAGCATGTACTTATGCACACTTACACACAAAAGGATGTTTAAAAACGTGTATCCCATAATAGGTGCTCTTTAAGTATTTTTAAAAACCTGCATTAATCCGCATGTTTGCAAATTATTTAAATTATAGCGTCTTGTTTTTAATAAACATAATAATCATTTTGATTTGGTATAAATGTTTTAAATTATTTTGAGATCAAGGGGGCCCCCTAGTGGTGTGGGGCCCTATGCAAATTGCATAATTTGCGTTTAGGAAAAACAGGACTGTGTCCGAAACTGTATACCATTCAGTAGGTACTGAATGAGATGAAGTACCTACTTACTGACTGTTAAAACAGTAGGTACTGTATAGTATTAATCCTAGTTGTATGAATGCGAATCTGACATACTACATCCGCCATGTTTATACATCACATGACATACGTCATCATCACGTTATGTCATATCAGCGCGAAAACGGCTGCATCGCTGCTTTCGCCTTTCTTCTTCGTTGCATAACTTCGCTCCTGGGGCATCATGGTATAGTGAAGTGTCCATCGTATGCACGCTTCAAAATCTAACCGGAAGTAGTAGGTCATCCGGGTACTTTTCGCATACTTTTTTTGGAATACTACAAATTCAGACATACTACTCGCCTCGCTTCCTGCTTTTTGCCTACTATATAGTATTGAAGTAGGCAGTTTCAGACGCAGCACAGGTGTTACACCAAAAACTGTGACCATCGTATTCTGTGACCCTAGTAGGCGCTTTTGTTGCTGGCAGTTTAAACTAGACCACACAGACCAGTTCAGTACGCAAACAGCGTATAGTCAAACATGTCGGCTAATTCAACACATGCACATTATCTTGAGTGTGCTCCTGCACGCACACTTAGAAGAAAGTTTGCTGACATGCTGCCGAAAACAGACGCACTGATTAAACGGTTCCAAACAGTTCTAGTTATTTAAATTAATATATTTGCATAAAAATGCAAACTAGATTGAAGCAGCTAAGATCATTCACCAGCAGAGAACGGCACGTCACGCGCGCGCACACACACACACACACACACACACACACACACACACACACACACACACACACACAGGCGATATAAATAACATTAAAATATAACATTTTGTTTATGTAAATATGGGTACCCCACAGAGGTGGTAAATGACCAGGCACAAGGCAGTGGTGAAGCTTAAGTCCATCAAAAACATTTTATTCAAAATAATAGAAACATTAGACTTCAAAAGAATAATTAAACCTAAAATAAACGGTAACTGTGCATCCCTGCAAGCGAAAACACAATCCATTACTAAAGGAATAAAGTAAAAAGAGCCCCATATTCAAAATCGAACAAACAAAATAAAACATTCAACCAAAGTCATAAACTACATACCAAAGTCATAAAAACAATTAAAACTTTATAAACCCTTTAAAAATAACAAAATAAACAATACCTCTACCATCCGTTATCTTTGTTTGTAACACTCAGGCAACCTGCCCGTCCTTAATACTAAAACAACAAACAAAATAATATAAATAAAATACATATTAAATACACATGGTTTCATGTTACTCAACAAATAAAATAACTACCTGCCAAACGATGCCTAATATGTTCGACACTCATATCATTAATACTTGATATACAACTGCAGACAAATGATCCTTACTCCTGCTGGTCTATTGCCATTAGGCAATACATAAACCCGCTGTGTTTTCAACAGAGGGCATACAAGACAGACAGAAAAGCAGCCCATTATTTTAAATGACTCGATGACTTAATTTTTAAAATTACCACTCTAATATCACAGTGTCATACCTTATATCTGCCGTGACTACCCTTCTTGGATTTGCGGAAGAACCAAGAGAGGAAGTGAAAGACCTCTATTCGATTACTTCAAAACACTACAACCACGGGCAGAACATTACATTAGGCCAATTGTTAGACGGTCTTATCATAGGGAGAGCAAGCTGATCACTTAGCTGGACTTCACTAGCACATACTGGCCGAGGGAGACAATGTGGATTTAAATGGGACCCAGCTGTTGACCTCTTGGTTCTTCTTACTGCCACTTCCGGTTGTTGTGGAGGCTGATAATCTTTGGAAAAATTTTGATAGGTGTCATCTAACAGAGGTTGAGACATATTAACTTTATCTTGAGTAAAGGCATCCTCAGGTGTTAGGGCCACAATGACATTCTTCCCATCTCTGTCTCCAAAGATTTCATGATGGTCCCCTAAATTCAAGAATCCAGGATCATCCAATGAAATATAAGATGGTCGTAATTCACAACGGTGAATGTGTCGAAGATTACCAACTCCGTCCAACGGAACAATGGAGTAGACTGCTCCGTGTTCATCTGGGAATCCGACCACTTTATAGGGAGTAGGATCCCAGGCATCCTGGATTTTATTCCTGCCTTTTATTCCTGCCTTTTATGTTATGAACTCTCTGATACACCACCTGGCCTTCTTGTAACTTTTCATGGGACACCTTAGAATCATTTAATCGGGCACGGTGCTCTGTGGCAGACTTTAGGCGGGCTCGAGCCTTATTAAACATCCGTTCCAGATTATCTTTGTGGTCCACTACCCAATCCACTTCACTCTGGGTCTGACTATCCAGTCATAATATAATGTCAAGAGGTAGATGTGGTTCCTGTCCAAACATAAGTACATAAGGACAGTATCCAGTAACTTGATGCTCAGTGGTATTGTAAGCGTACACTTACACGTATGGCCAATGGAATTTTTCTTCCCGGGGCCAGAGTACGCAGCAAATCATGTATTGTTCTATTAAACCGTTCACATTGCCCATTTCCTCGTGGTCTATAAAGCGTTATACGAGTTTTTGAAATGCCATACAGCTTTCATAACCCCTGGATCAGTCTACTTTCAAAGCACCGCCCCTGATCTGAGTGAATTTGTCATGGTACTTCAAATAAGTAAAACCAATGTTCTACCAAGACCGTGCCAATGTTGATGCTGTTTGATCCCTTGTCGGAATGGCTTGCGTGAATTTTGAAAACACGTCCGTGACCATTAAATTTTCAAGTCCATTTGATGCAGGTTCCAGCAAGGTAAAATCAATAGCCAGTATATCCAATGGCCTCTCATACTTTTGGTCGCATCACTTTCGGTAAGGTGCAACATTGGCATTTCTTACACCATTCCTTAATGGACTTGAACATACCAGGCCAATAACACCGAGTTCTCACTAAGCTTGTTGTTCTTTCAATCCCTTGATGGCCATGATCATTATGCAGGCTTGTAAGGACCCTTTCTCTGAAAGCGGTTGGCAATACAACTTGACGGATTTCTCGATGTTTATCCTGTTGAAAAAACGGCGATATAATATTGCCTCTATATCTTTATCAGCTTTCCCCACTAATTCAAGTACTTCTGATGGCTCTGACGCCCTCTCCTGTGCATCTGGTGGTCTTTGTCGATCCCAATAAACAAGAAATCGTCCAATAACTGCATCAGATTCATGTAGCTTGCTCAAATCTTCTCTCGGTTGTTCAGGGAAAGCAGAAATGGTTTCACTTGCAACCTGTTGACAGTTTTGAGCACATTGATATTACTCCCTTAGTAGTCATAGCCAGTTCGGCTACAGGTACAGCAGTTTTTCTAGACAGAGCATCAGCATTAACATTGGACCGTCCAGGTTTATACTTAATTTCCAAATCGAAATCCGCAAGCTGGTTCGCCAATCGTTGTTCCAACGCCCACAATTTTGCACTCCGCAGATGACTGAGTGGGTTATTGTCTGTATACACCAGGAATTTCTGACCAATTTCACACTTCCTTTTATTCCACTAAGGCTGGTGGGATTTGTAGTTCCCCAAACACATCCCGTTACATTTATAAAGATAAAGTTGTTTTTAACAAGGTAACAAACCGTGTGAAACAATCATGATAAAAGGACGCTAAAAGCACTTGAGTGTTTAATAACATATTAATTTAAATAACTAGAACTGTTTGGTACCATTCAATCAGCGCGTCTGTTTATCCGCAGCACGTCAGCAAACTTTCTTCTAGGGCGCGTGCATGAGCGCGCTCAAGATAATGTGCATGTGTTGAATTAGCCGACATGTTTGACTATACGCTGTTTGCGTACTGAACTGGTCTGTGTGGTCGAGTTTAAACTGCATGGCGACAACGGTGCTTACTAGGGTCACAGAATACGATGGTCACAGTTTTTGGTGTAAAACCTGTACTGCAATCAACTCTGAGTAGGTTGACTCTAAGTTAAGCTCTGTGCACAGTCAATATGAATAGCCATGATCAATGGAGCTCAGATATTACGATTTACCATGGCAACAGCACGTAAAAAAGAGCTCTGAATCCTTTTTATTACTAACTGAATGTACAACTATGAGCATATATTTTAAACAAAAGAGTTGTTGAGGAAATTGCTACTCTAGTAAATGAGTACCTTTTTCTGTAATTTTTTTATCACGGTCAAAATATCAGAAGTAAATAAACTGAGGACTGTAAGTCGATCATTACACCTTATATTCATTTTCATGCAGATGTAATCCCATGAACAAAAAGAATATGACAGCAGCAAAAAATGAACTTAGGCATAAGACTTTGGCATAAAAGGCTATGAGCTTTACAAATGTCTGTCATGAGTAAAACTACATCGGTATTCGAACTCAGACTGCTGCCAGTATGTGTGCCCTGCCCACAGCACACAGCAATATACTAAGAAATGTAAAGGCAACTGTTCAGATGTAAGAGCATGGTCACAAAGGCTGCTATTAGTCATGTAAGGATATATATCTAAAATGACTGCAAAGAAAAATAATATCACTCACATAAATGCAAGTGGATATGACAAAAATCCACTTGGGGTCTCATAATCCTCCCGCAACCTAAATCTAACTTTCTACAAATAAATGCAACAACATCATCTACAGGATCCTCTATAAAAGCACTTGACATTTTAGTCACTTAGATGGTCTCTGCACCTAAATATATCATGTAAGGGCAGTTTCCTGGACAGGGATTAGCTTAAACCAGGACTAGGTCGTAGTTTAATAAGGAAATATAACTAGTTTTAACACATATGCCTTACTAAAAACATTACTTGTGTGCATTTTGAGGCAAAACAAAAGGCACTGATGTATTTTAAGATACTGTATGTCAGTGCAAGTTGTATTCAGTTTGGACAGCTCTTACATTTATTTAAGTCTAGGATTAGTCTAATCCCTGTCCGGGAAACCGCCCCATTAGGTTTACAAGTGAATTTCATTTACAGTTTAATTTTAAAATTACTTGCACTGGAAATTTGATTATGACTTAAAGGTGCTCTAAGCGAATTGACGCGTTTTAGACCATAAAACATTTTTTGTTACATACAGGAAACATCTCCTCACTATCTGCTTGCTGCCTGTCCGCTGATCAAACTGTAAAAAAACGTGATCTCTGTAGACAGCCCAGGCTTCACAAACGGCAATAACAACACAGTGGCCAAACCTACAAACAGAAACCATAACAAAGTGTTCCAGCCAATAAACGACAAGAAGGATTTGGGGGTGGGGGTTGGGCGTGTTCATGAAAGCACGGAAGGGAGGGGGAGGAGTTAACTACGCTCCGTCTGTTTGAAAACAATTCAAACGTCAACAAAAACTAACGTCTCACAGATTCGCTTAGAACGCCTTTAAAGTCTGCTAAAAAACGTTTTACAGCGTATATAATAAAAATGTATGTAATGATGAATGTGCTAAATGAACTAACAAGATTAATGATACAGCTATTCATTTAAAAAGGGGAGGAGACTGGCACACACTTAGAGTTTACAGAATAAAACCCTTTTCACACAGACATTCCGGAAAATACACGGAAAATGCATCCTGGATTTTCCGGGATCATTAGATTTTTTGTTCATTCACACTGCCAATGATTTGCCGGCATCTGCAAGGTCCCGGAAAGACACGTGATCTGTTTAAAGTCTTGCACTTTCTTTTTTTGCTGACATTTCTCCTTGTGAATGTTGTAAATCCCTCATTTTAAAGAGTTGAACCAACTTCATGTTACCATGACACACGCATCCTCACTACGGCATGTGCGTCATTGTTTATGCGTCTCATTTATCATTTCCTGATAATTGCTTCAATCTAGTTTGCGACATTTCTCATTGTGAATGTTGATATGCATGTAAATCTCTCGTTTTAAATAGCTGAACTATAACTTTTGTTGTTATGACACGCCCATTACGGCATTGTTTCGGCTTCTTGTTCACACAGAAGATTTTCCGTGTATCTTAATAGGTCCTCTTTTCGGCTACGATCCCCGAAGGTTTACGGGGGATGTTTGCGTTCACACAAAAGCTTGTTTGGCAATTTTACGGGTATTTTCTGGGACCAAAGGTCTGTGTGAATGGGGTTTGAATTACCTCAGAAACAGACTCTGAGTATAAGTAACCTCTCTTTCTGAGACAGGCTTGACTTACCCCGTTGTCTCAGGTTTAACCTACCTCTTGAAACGGAAGACCCAGAGTTTCCCTCATTTCAGGGTTAACATACTCAGAGTTTGCACTTAACCATCTTTCTGAAACGGGCCCCTGTGTTCTGCCCAATATTTATACAACAATGGGTTTAAAATAGCCCAGCATTCTTGTCTAAATTTCTCTATAGTCATTTTAATAAACTACACTACAGTAAGCTACAAATATAAATAATGTTACCGTTTTTTCTTCAGGGTTCCTCACATTGGATAACTTTAATGAACAGAATATTTGTGCTGTGAGGGGGACAGTGGTGATAGTGCAGTGCGATTACTCAAACATCAACATCACAACTGGGTTCTGGTTCAGTCAGAAACAGAGAACAAACTGGAGAAACAAAGATGAACCTGAAGATTTGACTTTAGATTCAGATTACTCAGGACGAGTGCTTCAGAGGATCACTAAAAACAACTCGTATCTTACAATATTTAATGTGATAGAGAGAGACAGTGGAGAATATCAGCTCATGTTCATTATGAAGGATGGAGTTAAACATCTCAGCTCAGTCACAGTCAATCTAACAGTCTCAGGTACATTTACATTCTCATCAGTCCAGTTAAACTCTTTTCATTTCTCATCTAATGTAAGGTTTTCATTATTTAGTTTTACAGGTGAAGATGAATCCTGAATCTACAGATGAAGTAAAACTGAGCTGTGATTCCTCCTGCCCTTTAACATCTGAATATGATTACAGCTGGTTCAAGAATGGAGAATATATAACAAATAACCAAAGCATATTTGTGTCATCCAGTGGAAACACTGACAGTTATTCCTGCTCTACCTCTTCATCTGTGTGTGAGTCTGACATTTACACAATATGTCAAAACAAGATAATGCAAACTGGTCTCACTGTTAATACTAGGGATGGGCACGAGTACTCGATTGCTCAAGTACTCGAACGTGGCATCGATGTTCAATCACGAAAACGATCATGTGGGTTTATTTATTTATTTTTTGTGGATATGGCGGCATTTGGATGTCTGGTTAGCGCTACAAGCGCATGTGGTAGTAAAGACTGGGTCTGGAGATGCATGTTTGACGTCGTGTCGAGCTAAGCAGACCGGCGTATGACATCAGTAACATTACCATGCGTAATTCAAAAACAAACAAATAATTTGGCGTGACCGCGCCGCAGCAACCCGCCGATCAGCGCAATCCGCGGCAGCCCACCAGCCCACGAAGCCGGCCACAACTCACATCACTATGGCACTATGGTTTAAAACGTACCGTGATTTTCGGAAATACAGTCAGTCAGGTGCAAAATGTACAGCGCCGTCAAAAGTTCAATGGGTTATCATCTCATATTTAAACATCAAATGTCAAGGGATACAAGAGAGCCGTACGAGCATTAACATTACATGACTGAGGTAAGAGGACGACACGACACAGCTCGCTAAAATGATAGCAAAAGACTTAAAGCTGCTTAATGTTATGAAGCTTGAGCTTTGACTGGACGTGTTTAAAAGTGCGCTGTTTATGATGCACATGCACAAAGTGAGTTAAGCTTTTTTTTTTTATATAACTTAGTTGAAAACTTAGTTGAAGTCTAGCATTTAATGCAGATAGATGCACGTTGTACATTTATGTTGTATAAAGGCTTAATATTATGCAGAGTGCGTCAAATAGAAAGCGCTTCGGTTTGTGTTTATTAACCCTTTAGTTTCACTTCATCACACAGCTTTTCCTGTTAGAGGTTTTTGTTAAAAACATTTAAAACATTAAAAATCTAGTATGTGTTCATTGTTCTGTCATAGTTTCTTCGAAATTAAGTTTTATTTGAGTGTTTTTAATAAAAATAATTTCATTTTCAACATGACGCCCCGCCCCTTTGATTGCCCCGCCCCCACTTAATTGAGTACTCGTTCTTCAGACCTATGGATTAATCGAAATGAAAAAATGACATAAATGCACATCCCTAGTTAATACATAGTATTTACACGTAATTTTAAAAACGAATTTACAAAATTTAAACCTACCATTGTTACGTTTTTACAGCTAAAAAACATAAAACATTTACGTATCTTTCATTCCGTAAAGATTGCTGTATTATTTCCCTTTAACGATTTAAGCAATATCTTATCACCTTAACCCTACCCCAAACCTTACCCTAAACCCAAACCTTACCCTAAACCCAAACAATTTTTATACAATATGTCTAAATACGAAATGTATTCTTTTTATATTATGCAACATAACGGACAGATATGTTTAGGAACATTTTAGTAACAATAGTAACAATATAGCATTTTAAAAATAGTTTAATCCACTACAGTCCTACGCAAAACAGTTTATTAAAATAATTTAACATTACTGTTACAAAAAGCATAACAGACAGACAAGTGTAATCACAAAAACTTATTTATTGCGAATATTAAAGGTGACATAGAATGATTGAACGGGGTATTTATCCTTGTTCTGTGATGTGACATGTAGACAACAAATTTTTTTTGTTTGGGTCTGTAATGCCTTAGAAGCTTCCTAAAAACCTCTCTCAGATAGCTCTATTAGGGTGGGGGATTTTAAACAAGTGGTTTTGCACCTATTTGGCTCTCCCTACTGGCTTAACTTGCAATCTCATTACTGATTGGCTGACTTTGCTGCCACTCAAAAAATTTAGCCAATTATTTTAAAGTGGAGGGGCAGTTCGATGCCTGTGATGTCATAAGCATCAGTTTTTCAGATTGGGCCGTTTTCTGGCTGACATTTCTAAAAGAGTAATTTCTATGGCACTTTTTGTATGTTCGTGAATGCGGGTATACTACCATTCAACAAAGACAAGGTAAAATGGTTTTTCATTCTCTGTCCCCTTTAAAATAAGTACCAAAAGTAGTTAAAATGACCATGTGCTGCAGCCAAGGTCCTCTCTGGAGTATATGAGGTAAAGTAAAGAGAAGTATTAAAGTTATTAATCCCAGAGAACTTTGATCCGGCTTCCCTCTGTCACAGCGCATTTTTTAAAATGTCAAAAGTACACCAACGGAAATGCTGCAGATATGTCACGAGGCACACAAAGAGCCAACGAGCTTTAGATATATGCGGTTTTATTAACAAGGTTCGGAAAGGAAGACTTTCAGAAAATTAAACACAGGTGGAAGCACTCAGCAATCAACCATAAGAGGGTACATATAGACTCAGCAGTCTTACCTCGATCTGTTGACAGTATGCAGCATTAGTAGACTCTTTGGCTCAGCTACTATGTCTCAATCAAGCTCTTCATAAAGATGCATAAAGCGGAGCTGTATGATCTGTATGTCTTCCTACAGGCTACTCCCAAGAAGACATACAGACAGAGCAAAGCCTGATCCCTGATTTGATCCCTCTCAATGAATTTTTGCTTAAATACCACAACATAGATCAGGAAATCGACATAATCAAAATCGTAGGTCGGAGTGCTTGGCTTGCAAAAATTGATCCGCTTTCAAAGTAATGCCTATCCATCCAGATTCATGGCATTTATTTGGAGTTCGCTGGCTTGGGAAATACTATTTTGCAGTACGTTTAGCGTTCGGATGCAAAAGTAGCCCTAAAATATTCGACATGCTATCAAAAGCAGTTTGCTGGACCTTGACGAACAACTACGCCATTCCTCACCTCATTCACCTGCTAGACGATTTTTTATAATCTCGTCGCCCAAGGCTCTATCAGCCAAGTACCTTCTCACAGTCCAAAACTTTTTTCTGCACTGGGAATCCCCCTCACACAGGAAAAAAACATGGGCCCCGCAACATCCATTGAGTTTCTATGAAGTAATTTGGATTCAGAAAAATTCCAATTAAAGAAAACAAATTCACTGTATAATTCTCGTCTCTTCTACTTTCCTTAAAAAAATCTAATTTTTCAAAACGCAAACTCCTATCCTTGCTCAGACATTTAAACTTTGCAATACGCATTATAGGGCCGTCCCTTATATCGCAACTACTTTCACTCGTGTCCTCCGCCCGCTCGCTAGAAGACCCCATTTCTATAACCCAAGCATGTCGCGACAAACTCAGGCTCTGGCTAACATTTTTAAAACAGTGGAACGGCCTACCCTTTTTTCAATAACAACCTTGTTTCGTCCCCCACCGATATTCAACTGTTCACAGACGCCACCCCCTCAATCGAGTTTGGGGATTCGCGGCCACCGCAACTCCAGGATGTATCGCAATCCTCAGCTCTATTCGATACCCTCTCATAGTAGCAGCTTTTCTGTGGGGAAAGGAACGGGCCTCTATTAGCATTTTAGTACATCTCTTCAGTGTTTGTTCACTTTTATTTGCTTATAGACAAAGATTAATTCCCACATATCTGCAATGCCTTTGGTTATTTTATCAACTTCTCTGATGGCACACACACACACACACACACACACACACACACACACACACACACACAAACACAGACAAGAAGTGCCTAATATTCCACATTTTATCATAAGTGTTTTAATGCAGTGACTTGTACTGGTCTTGACTTGGTCTCGGCCTGTCTTGGTCTTGACTTGGTCTCGACCCTTTAAAGTCTTGGTATTGTCTCGGTCTCAGCCTGTCTTTGTCATGACTTGGTCTCGGTTTAGGTGGTCTTGACAACAACACTACTTACCGCCACCCGCTTGCAAAGGAAAGGCCGTCCTGTGCCTTCACTGTTGCCCGCCTGCAAAGAAAGCTTCTTTCTGCATACCTACTGCCGCCCGCCTACAAAGGGAAATCCGTCCTGTGTCTCCACTGCTGCCCTTCTGTAAAGGAAAGTCCTTTCTGTACTTACTGTTGCCCGCCTGCAAATAAAAGTCCTTTCTGCATACTTACTGTTGCCCGCCTGCAAAGAAAAGTTCTTTCTGCATTCCTACTGCCGCCCGCTTGCAAAGGGAAGTCCGTCTTGTGTCTTCACTGCTGCCGTTCTGTAAAGGAAAGTACTTTCTGTATGCTTGTTGTTGTTGACCTGTAAAGGGAAGCTCTTCTGAATACTACTGCTGCCCGCCTAGGAGAAAGCCCTTTCTGTGTATCCATCGCTGCCTGCCTACAAAGGAAAGCCCTTTCTGTATACTTGTTGTTGTCTACCTGTAAAGGAAAGCCCTTTCTGTATACTTGTTGTTGTCCACCTGTAAAGGAAAGCCCTTCTCTATACTTACTGCTGGCCGCCTAGGAGAAAGTCCTTTCTGTGTATCGATTGCTGTTTACCTATGTAGGAAAGCCCTAACTGGAAATCCATCTCTGTTCACCCGCAAAGGGGAGCCGCTTTGGAACAAAAGAAAGCTCCTTCTGAATATTCCCTGTGGCACACCTGCGAAGGAAAGCCTTTTCTGAATACTCACCGCTGCATACTTGAAGAGTTTCTGCAAGCTGTCTGTCCCTCACTCATTGTGCTTGGTCTGAAGGAGAGAGAGGCCGAAAAGAGGACTTATTAGATACGAGAGACTGTTTTGAATAAATTAATAAAAGCTTATTTGATTGTTCTTAAGCCCAGTGTCTGTCTGCTTTTTGGGAACTCTGGGGACTCCTCAAGGTGGTATTGGAGTAGGGGTAGGGTTTAGAGTGTCGGTGGTCCGCCCTGACCTGTGACATATTCTCATGGGATCACGTTGGATAATTATATTAACCGAATGCTCTCAGCACAGAATATGAATTGAGTGAAGGTAGAGGAGTGCACATCAAGGTGCAAAAGCTTTTTACTCAATAAAAAGAGGTATACTGAATATATTAGGATATTGACTGAATTGTTGAATCAAGAGACTGATTAAACATTATCCTATTGAACTTGTTGCTGTTCAATAAAAAATATTCAACCCTGGTGAAAAAAACAGCATACCAGCAAGACCGGCATATGTTGTGTTTTGGTATTGGTTTGCTAGTGAACACCAGCTAAACCAGCATCAGCACCAGCTAAACCAGCCCCAAACCAGCATTAGCACCAGCTAAACCAGCACCAAACCAGCATTAGCAACAGCATCCCATGCTGGACATACCAGCAAGACCAGCATATGTTGTGTTTTGGTGCTGGTATGCAGGTGACCACCAGCTAAACCAGCATCAAACCAGCATAGACCAGCATAATTCCCATGCTGGTCCATGCTGGTTTGATGCTGTTTTTTCAGCAGGGCAATGAAAGGCCCAAAGTGAAATTAGTGAAAATAGAGCATTTAGATCACTGATTAAAAACCTTTTCATTGTCATTACAGAGAAATTACTGAACCTACAGTAAACATAAGAGACTGATAAAAATATTCACAAAACAAATGTCAGACGCACTTAGAGGGTTTTGCATCTGAACTCTTCATATTTAGATTTAAAATTTCCTGCTCAGTTTAATACAGTATGAGTGTGTTTGTAATTGATTGTGAATGTTACAGCAGTATTTTGTGACTCTTTCAGGTCTTTCTAACAGTAGCTGTTGGGGTGTGACTTACACCTCTACAGAAGTTTGTGCTTTAGTGGGATCAACAGTAGATATTCACTCTTCATACTCACATCCAACTGGATATACAGTAGAGAAAACATACTGGGATTACTATGATCAAGAGGAAGTTAGAGATCTGCATGAGGATCATCAGTTTGCTGGTCGTGTGGAGTTTGTGGGAAACACACTGAGAATCAAAGACGTCAACACGAGTGACACTGGAGAATATCTATTCAGCATCATCACTAACACATCAGATAAAGTTTCTGGTTCACCTGGAGTCTATCTTATTGTTACAGGTAACTGCTCATAATAAACTCTCTGTAAAGCTGCTTTCACTGATCAGATTTGTAATGAATATATTTAATCTACAGTTTTGGGTCCTTATAATTTTTGTTTTATTTGTTAAACAATGATTAGTGTACCTCTTAAATATAAAAATGCCAATGCTACCAATGCTAATCATTTGAGTTAATCATCTGAAATTTCATCTCGTCTGAACACTGTATGATGTTAATGTTGTGAATGTTACACTTGTTTTTGAGGTTGTCCATGTTGAAAATAATATAATGTGTTTTGGTTACTGCATATATGATGCTGCTGTATCTCAATGTCTTCATTGCTGTGGAATCTTAACTCACTTAATCAGCATTACTAGTTAGACCATGCAGTTTACCAGCTTGCAAGCATGATTGACTGGATGCTTGTGAATAGTGTAAATATGTTGGTCAAGCAGCCAGGCCAGCAGCAAACCAGCACTTACCAGTCTAATCTAGTAATAAATCTATAAGCCAGATTAACTAACTATCATTTTGGCGTTAATTAACGTCTGTTTGGATTTACTAAAGACGCGCAGGGGATAATTGGAGCTGTAAAGGTGTGGTCTGGTCACACAATACCAGGTGTTTCAAAACTTCTTGTAAACCTTATTTTTTTGTCCTCCAGTTCTTTCGTTGTACTAAAGCTTTGTTAGCTGAATTTTTACACCTCAAATTTTCTGCTATGATGTTTGTGGTGCTGAACTCAAGCGCATCAGGTGCAGTACATCACACGCACATCATCAGCTCTGCTTATTTGCGACCCTGGACTAATTTGCGCTGTTCTTAGTAGATTGTGTTGTTCATTATGGAAACCAGCTGTTGTGCCTTTGTTATTTAATTGTGCTTTTTTAGTAAATAACAAGCAGATATTACCACTCCCTGTGCTTTTTTGGAATTGCTCTCTCGTGCTAATTTGCCCTGTTTTGTAAATCAAGGCTTTATGTTGATGTAGAGGACGCTTATCAAAGATGTCTTCAGAATTGAGACAAATATTTATGTTGCACTCGTGCATTTGACAGATGCTTTTATTTAAAGCAATTTAAGCTGCGTTCACATTATATATTTTATCTGTATGTGTGTGTTTGACTGCATGACCTTGACATTTTTCACATCATACTGAATTGAGCTGAATCAAAAATTTCAGGCCTTACTTTAAAAAGTAGTTGACGTGAACTCTGTTATATTAAATCTCAGATACACGAGTGAGAAGCAGCCCAGACCCTGTGATAGATGGAGAAAAAGTGATATTACGCTGTTCAACTTATTGCTCATTGGATAGCAAACATACTTACATCTGGTATAAGAATGGACAACAGGTAACAGATGGATTGACATTATTAAACAAGCTGTACCTGGACTCAATCAACAGTGAGGAGCTACAAGAGTATTCCTGTACTGTAAGAGGTAACACAACATCTCATCATACAGTCTTGTTCAAAATAATAGCAGTACAATGTGACTAACCAGAATAATCAAGGTTTTTAGTATATTTTTTATTGCTACGTGGCAAACAAGTTACCAGTAGGTTCAGTAGATTCTCAGAAAACAAACAAGACCCAGCATTCATGATATGCATGCTCTTAAGGCTGTGCAATTGGGGTATTAGTTGAAAGGGGTGTGTTCAAAAAAATAGCAGTGTCTACCTTTGACTGTACAAACTCAAAACTATTTTGTACAAACATTTTTTTTTCTGGGATTTAGCAATCCTGTGAATCACTAAACTAATATTTAGTTGTATGACCACAGTTTTTTAAAACTGCTTGACATCTGTGTGGCATGGAGTCAACCAACTTGTGGCACCTCTCAGCTGTTATTCCACTCCATGATTCTTTAACAATTCATTCACATTTCTTGGTTTTGCTTCAGAAACAGCATTTTTGATATCACCCCACAAGTTCTCAATTGGATTGAGGTCTGGAGATTGGGCTGGCCACTCCATAACATTAATTTTGTTGGTTTGGAACCAAGACTTTGCCCGTTTACTAGTGTGTTTTGGGTCATTGTCTTGTTGAAACAACCATTTCAAGGGCATGTCCTCTTCAGCATAGGGCAACATGACCTCTTCAAGTATTTTAACATATGCAAACTGATCCATGATCCCTGGTATGCGATAAATAGGCCCAACATCATAGTAGGAGAAACATGCCCATATCATGATGCTTGAACCTCCACGCTTCACTGTCTTCACTGTGTACTGTGGCTTGAATTCAGAGTTTGGGGGTCGTCTCACAAACTGCCTGTGGCCCTTGGACCCAAAAAGAACAATTTTACTCTCATCAGTCCACAAAATGTTCCTCCATTTCTCTTTAGGCCAGTTGATGTGTTCTTTGGCAAATTGTAACCTCTTCTGCACATGCCTTTTTTTTAACAGAGGGACTTTGCGGGGGATTCTTGAAAATAGATTAGCTTCACACAGACATCTTCTAACTGTCACAGTACTTACAGGTAACTCCAGAATGTCTTTGATCATCCTGGAGGTGATCATTGGCTGAGCCTTTGCCATTCTGGTTATTCTTCTATCCATTTTGATGGTTGTCTTCCGTTTTCTTCCACGTCTCTCTGGTTTTGCTCTCCATTTTAAGGCATTGGAGATCATTTTAGCTGAACAGCCTATCATTTTTTGCACCTCTTTATAGGTTTTCCCCTCTCCAATCAACTTTTTAATCAAAGTACGCTGTTCTTCTGAACAATGTCTTGAACGACCCATTTTCCTCAGCTTTCAAATGCATGTTCAAAAAGTGTTGGCTTCATCCTTAAATAGGGGCACACCTTCACACCTGTTTCTTCACAAAATTGATGACCTCAGTGATTGAATGCCACACTGCTATTTTTTTAAACACACCCCTTTCAACTAATTGCCCAATTGCACAGCCTTAAGAGCGTGCATATCATGAATGCTGGGTCTCATTTGTTTTCTGAGAATCTACTGAACCTACTGGTAACTTGTTTGCCACGTAGCAATAAAAAATATACTAAAAACCTTGATTATTCTGGTTAGTCACATTGTACTGCTATTATTTTGAACAAGACTGTACATCTGATTAAATTATGTAAAAGAGAGTTTCAGTCCTTGATGCTGATTGGTTTATTCACTGCTATGACATCATCACTGAGCTACTTTCACTGTGTAGAACTCATAGCTGATCATTAATATTGTAGCAGTTAGGGGGCGTGCACACCAAAGCTTTTATGCTGGCGGCCGGCGTATGTTTTTAATTGTTTCCAATGGAAGCGCGATGTTTTTTAGAAAAGCCGGCGTTTTTCCGTGCTCGGCGCTGAATGCAGAGAGTTGAAAAATATTCAACTTTGGGTGAAAGCTCAGCTCATTAATATCAGTTCTCATGCAGCTGTCCAATCACAGTGAAGGAGGGGTGGGACAAATATTACAACAACCAACCTGTGCATTGTACAACGACTGATAAGCCAGAAGTATCACAGCAACCTAAGCGCTCAGCTGAAGAAAGCTGACATTGGACGACCGTTCGTCTGACATTTTCAGCCGTGTTTAAAAGCTTTGGTGTGCACACACCCTTGTAATTTATATGTCACGCACTTTAGTATATCTCATAATGGAAGAAACATTTGTGTCATTATTATTTTAATTTTATAGAAACTGATTTATAAAAAGATTTTACTCATTTGTCTCTGTGTCAGTCTGTAAGTCACGGGTTAAAGGTCATTGCTCTTCAGTTGTGATGATATTCATAATGTAGCACAGCCTCTCATACCTGCATTCAGGTGATCTATCTGATAGATTTATTTTATTGATTTTAACATCACGAGTCTTTGTCATTTAAGATGAAGAGTAAAGATATTTTCTATTTCAGAAACAGTGGACAGTTCAGTGTTTGTCCCTCTGTTGGTCTTTCTGCCTCAGTTTCTCATTATAGGAGCTGTATGGATCTGGTAAGTAAAAATATCAAGTAAAACTCAAAACTGCATAACATACAGTGAATATTCTGATATAAATTCAGATTGTAAGAGTGTGAATTTTAACCCTACAGGTTTTTCATCAGCATGAATAAATTGAACTCATCTAAAAACAAAACTGATGACAAACAAATAGAGGTGAGAAAATCTGTATATCTGTATGTTAAATAAACTAATGGTCAGATTTTATGACATTATCTCTTTCTGTGTGTTTGTCATTGTTAGATGTTGCAGGTCTGTGAGTAGATCAGCTGTCTGTCCATCAAAACTACTGGAGTGATGTCACAACTCTCTTTATGACATCATCACCTAGTAACAGTCTCTCAGCAGTGACATCAGTGATGCAGTGATGTCATATACAGTGACATATTAATGACAGCTCAGTGTAAATAATCTAATGCTCAAATAGATGAATTATTCATTGAAGTATTGAGTTTATCATTCAACAGTCTTGTGTCAGTGTCAGATCAACTGTAACATCACAATGCATAAATCCTGTAAAAACTTTGCTATAGTGCATCTTTATGTAGATGATACTGTGATCTACTTTCATCTTCACTATAAGTCAGGCTGTTATTCAACTCAATGCTGTTTTTAGTTAGGTTAGGATTTTATTACAGGGCTGTGATTTAATCTTGCAGCTAGAAAAGCATTTGCTCAGTTTATTTTAAAATGTTTAGTACTATGGGGACATTATTTACATGCATGTTGCCTTTCATGTTGCTTATCTCTTCTAGATGTCGACTCTTCAGTGTATTTAGGTTTCATTCAGGACTCAGTAGAAAATATTTTGCTTATTCTGCACTCTGATCATGAATTAAGCTACAGAATATAACAACAGCTTGATCATTTTGTTACAATGAAAGTTTAAAGTGCTTATATAAAATGTATGATTATAAAGACGTTTATCTGTTATAAGAATGTTATTGCTATAGGCTTGACTTTTTGTAAATATATTTACATGACATTTTAGGATTTAAAAATAATATTAAAAGTCCTTTAAAGGTATATTAGTGCATCTTAATTTTGTTCACTGTTTGTTTTATTGTACTTAATTTTGTCTTTATGAAAGGTATGGCTTCGCTGCTTGGTCTCCCACAGGCCAGGGACACACGTAATGATTTTTCGCACAGATTATGAATGTAATTTGATCATAATGACTGATCATGCAAGTGTTTCCCCAGCGTTATGGGCCTTCTTGATTAAATAAAGTTTAAATAAAATAAATATAAGAAATCCTTGATTCTGATTGGTCAGTAACTGTTTTATAAATAGCAATGCATTTGACATTGTGCCATATTATTATTATATATGAATATAGTCACAGGTTGCAGCCCATCATCATCATCATCAACAGCACTCTTCATCTGTTACTCTATTAACAGTGACTCCTCTCATACTTGTGTCTGTGTTCAGGTCAGAGGTGTAAAGAGTAGCTGAAAGCCATACTTGAGTAAAAGTACAAATTCCTTACTGTAAAAATTACTCCACTACAAGTTACAAGTCACCAATTTAAATATGACTTGAGTAAAAGTATTAAAGTAACCCAATTTAAAAGTACTCAAGTATTTTTACTCGTACTGAATGTTGGCTCAAAGATGCACTAGTCCTCAACACAAAGAGACATTGTAGGTCTGGGCAGTGAAAACTAAGAAAGTTTATTTATGAGGTTTTATTTCCTAATATAGAAAAGAAATCAAACACCTCAAAATTTTGACCTGGCAGGACAAACACAGATTAAACATAGTCATAGTCTTTTGACTCAAATTTAATTTAGTTTTAGTCATATTTTTGTCATCTGTATTGATTTAGCTTTAGTCTAATTTTATTCAACTAAATGCCATGAGATTTTGGTCTAGAAATCTACATAAAATTTAAATGTGCCATGCGGAAAAATATATAGCCTAACTTTGTGATATAAATATATGGTAACACTTTACAATAAGGTTCATTAGTTAACATTAGTTAGCTACATTAGTTAACATGAACTAATAATGAACTGCACTTATACAGCATTTATTCATCTTTGTTAATGTTAATTTCAACAATTACTAATACTTTATTTAAATCTTGTTAACATTAGATAATGCACTCTGAACTAACATGAACAAACAATTAAAGCTTAAATTTTTATTAACTAACATTAACAAAGATGAATAAATAATGTAACAAATGTATTGCTCATGGTTTATTCAAGTTGGTTAATACATTAACTACTGTTAACTAATGAACCTTATTGTAAAGTGTTACCAAATATTCTTATATAGGCCTATCCTAAAAAAGATATAATTTTAATATTTTAAAAAAATCCAGTAAACTAAAATTACACTAACAGAAATATGATAATGCATATTAAAAACGTGAAGTTGTTCATTTGAAAGATTAATTGTAAACACATGTAGTACGTAACACCACTCTCTCACATTAAGTGCACTACATTTCTTCAGTTATGCATCCCTCTTTACAGTAAATACATTACAGCATACTTGATTAAATGTGAGGACAGTGAAATTGTACACTTATTTTCAATCTTATAATGTACTTAAGTTACTTGGGCAATCAGTACAGGACCTCGCTGGTTTATTTTGGCTTATATTGTAAGTTATATCAAGTTATGTAACTCAGGTTAGCTGATAAGGTAGCATCAGAGTAAACAAACATTTGTGCTTGCCTTTGAGTTGCGGGATGACCCTCCTGCAATCGCGCATCACTTTTGTTTTGATTGTAGCATCACATGTTTAACAAAGGGTCCCTTGACTGAAGCAAATGTGATATGCATCCATATGTTTGCTCTTTATCTCTTCTTTCAGTCCAGACGCGAACTTTTCTCTACAGTTTATGACATACGCAGCACGCAGATGTCCCGCTACGGTGGCTCAACGCAAGCCATTCAGCGTTTGACATCAAAGTACCGCGAGACCAGACTTCTCCATATGCATTTGATTCGCTGTCGCAGTACTTTGATTTCATACGATTGCTCTGCGCAGCGCCAAATGAAGTCCCTCAGTTGTGTGTGTGCGTGTAACACCTCGCGACCACAGATTCTATCCATCATCACTCTCTGACACTTTCGTCTCGTTTTTATTTGACGAATAAACAATGTAGCGAGTAACGTTAAGTGTTATTTCAAATGTAGTGGAGTAAAGAGTACAAATACCCAATCAAAAATGTAATTGAGTAGAGAGTAAAAGTTGCCTATATTTTTGATACTCAGTACAAGTACAAAGTAGCCCAAAAAATACTTAAGTACAGTAACGAAGTACATTTACTCGAGTACTTTACACCTCTGGTTCAGGTGGTCTGTCTGATAGATTGACAGTATTGATTCTCAAGCACTTTTCTCTCATGAAGATTGTTAAACTTTCCAGTGTTAAATAATTATAACAAACTGTAAAAATGTTTTGTCTAATTCACTTAAATGTGATATTTTTTGTTTAAAAACTAGAATTATTTTCTTAGGTCATTTTATTTTCATCAAAACAATACATCCTGATTTAATGATTGTTAGACATTTGTACTGAAACCAATACAACGATACAAAGTAAGAAAGTCATTTTTTTGCAGTGTACCCATCCATTCCCTTGCATAGTAATGGGGGGGGGGTAGGGTTCTGGAAATTTCCCTTGTTTTCAAATCCTAATGTTGACAGGTATGTTTTAGACTGCTGATTGAGGCGGACCAGATAGAGATACTCGTTGTGCAGTATTTACAGTTAGGCATATTAGACAATTATTTCATGACTGTTCAACCATGGGGATCTCAATGATGGGCATGTGCCTACCTACGTGATAAAATGTGTGTTGTGAGAGCGTAGGAAATGGTCATTTGTGTGAGTCTCACACTGAATGTATGAGGTTTGGTATCCTTGCTATAACTGATAGTGGGCAAAGAGCACCAAGAACCAGAGCGAGAAAACTCCAGCAAGAAGCCTGAGCAGTGGCGGCTGGTGACTTCCCTACTGGGGAGCGTGAATTCAAAATATGTATTTGTTGCATCATATGAACCATGTGCATCATGCATCTTGTCAAAATCCTTTAGATAAATTGTATCGTACTAATAAATAGCATAAACACATTAACTGTATTTCAAGTTTTGTTGTTTAGTAATCTCCATCATCATCATGCATCATGAAATGATAAAAGATGTACCCCCCATGGTTAAAAAAATACTTAGCCTATGCCTAAATAATTTTTAATAGCCTACCTATATTATTCCAAAACTATATGTGGTGTATGACTATGATTGAATGAAGACCCACAGTTTGCAGAATCCATGTGAAAGCAGCCATGGTATGACGCAAGTGCGATCACCAAGCACCAGCTATATGTGGAGAGGAGTGTGACTGAGCCAATTCAGTGAATGTGTGTGTTCTCGCTAAAATACTATCAAACATAAGATTGTTTTGCATGTAGCGTACGCCATATCACATAGGCCTAATATTTGAATAATTAGTCCGAAGTTATGAATTACTTACTGTATAAATAATTTTTAATTTCCCAAGTTTTTAGCATATAAGTCATACATACCATGTAACATTAAAATAGTTAACCCTTAGTTATAAAATACTTACTGCATATATTATTTGTATTTTTCCTGGTTGTTACCCTTTTATTCGCCAAATATTATAAATTGTTGACTTATAATTACACGAACATACTTCATAAGTATTTTTTAGTTACAGAAACATACGCTGTAAATTTGCTGTACTTACACAGTACTTTCCGGGCTGTAATCTAAAGCGTTACCGACATTTTACTTTATTTAAGTTACTGCGTTTCACTATTGCTTTGTTAGAAGAGATATGCTGATATGTCCTGTTGTAACATCATAATCTAAATTGCGGAGGATAAGTCCTTCCTTTGCATATTTCTACCGTTAAATTACAATCGTATTGTTAAGTGTTGTACCTTTATTAATCGTTTAACGGTTTTTAGTAACGGTAAAAACATTAACTGTGTTGTATACGGTAATTTCGGCAAGTTGCGTTTGAACGGTCAAACACTCAACAAAGCTTTTTTATCATATACCTGTGGTATGTAACATTACCTGTATTTAAGAGCAACCTCACAAGCACAATAGAAATATACAAAGTTATTGATAAGAGCTTATTAGCCGCAGTTTATAATCTGATGCACGCTTACTGTGTTGTATACGGTACTTTAGTCACGTCGAGTTTAAAGTTTTGTTTGTACTTTACTATACGTATTGTCATTTATGTGTATCATCTTTAGCACCCAGAATCTGTTGTGGCTCAAACATATATGTGTTCGGCTGCTATTTTTACACATTAATGTTTTTAAAACATTTTCCCACATGTAATGACGGGTAATGAAGCCGTCCAATCATAGCAGTGGGTGTTTACGTCCAGGTCTTCAATGCAGCCCGCCCCTTCAAACAAAGCTTTTCTCCAGAGAGCCACTAATCCATGTTACAAAATAGCCTATTACTTATTGCTTTTGATGTTTTTGAATGTAAAAACCACGCGAACATCATACGTAGACATCAGACAACAGTATAAAACAATAAAATCGACAAATTCACCGTCCCTTTAAATAAATGTAACGTGAGAATAAAATATTATTTTAAGCATGTTAGCTGTCATAATGTTTCTGCTTTAAATTGTGTCACAATACTGTTCCTTGTGAAAGTTTACATCAATTTGGAAGCAACACAAATTACAATTATTTATGCAATCATTATTTGCCTTTGTATCAGTCTCTGAAATGTTTTAAATTGAGTGTATATTCACTAAATTTAGAGATTTGTGTTTGAGAACAAAATTGATGAATCTGGGTTCATATCCTTATAGGACTGAATCTCTCGTCTGTCTCTATGGTCATTTAATGAAATGAACAACAGCATTACACAGAGGAAGAAAGAAAGCAGTGAAGCAGGAGATGGGGAGGAGGAGGAATGATGGAAAAATTGCAGCTGGACCAGGAGGCCTCATATACGCCCATAATGATGATTGACAGGCCTGAATGTTTAGGCTCCTCTCGAACCATTTAGAGCTACAAAAAAGAATAGGTTACATTTTAAAAGCCCACTGCTGTCAGTTCACTTGAAATTTTATCTCTCTTGACCTTTTGGTGTTTATGTTGTGAATTTTACACCTGTTTTTGAGGTTGTCTCTGCTGAAAAGCTGATGTGTTTTGGATAGGATGCTGCTGTATCTTAATAGCATTGTGGCTTCTTTACTCACTTAACCAGCTTTACCAGTAAGACCATTCAATTGACCAGCTTGGTTGACCAACTTTTGTTGGTCAATAGTGTGAATATGTTAGTCAAGCAGCAAACCAGCACTTATCAGTCTAATCCAGTATTAAATCTGAGTTGTGTCACACGGTCTCTTCCTGTCATGTGGACGATTTATGCTTAAGTTTCAAAGATCAAAACTTGGATTAAGATTTATGCTGAGGAAGAGAACAGGAAACTCATTTTTGCAGCTGCATCTCCTTTTTAATGCATCAGAATTAAGACTTTACTTCAATATATGTTACATTCATGCATTTGACATATGGTTAAAGCAATTTTAAATCATGACTTATTATGACTGCTTAGTGTAAATAATCTAATGTAAGTCTAGTAAATGTAAGTCTAAACTCTTTAATGTTTGATTAAAACAAGGCTTGGCTTTCTAAAGTTTTGCTTCAGTAGATGTTTAAATAAAGCTTTATTTTTATTTTAGTATTCGAGTTTAGTATTTATACCTTATTTTTGAAACAGATATTTTCAAGAGGGTCTGGCTGCAGACCATGGGGGAGTGAAGCTCCACTATCACACAGGAAACACGTGACCTCCACTAGCTGGCAAGCGGAAATACGTCACCTCCACTTGAATTTATGAGATGAAGATGGCGTCGCCGGGAGCTCTTAGTTCGAACTTTAATTCAGGTAATTTACCTTTATACACTGAGAAACTGACGTTATTGTAACCTGCAATGTAAGCAGAACACAAATGAATGAATAAACAATTTATATATTTATTATTTTCTGACGAACAATTTATGTCTCGCGAATGTTAACGTTTGCTGATCATGACAACATATTCGTAACCTATGTTTTGATGGCTTATTGTGTTAAAACAAAGTAGTAATGAAAGTACCCGATCGTTTTATGTGTGTGTTGCGTTTGTTGTTTAACGTAAAAAGTAATACGAGGAGGCTGTTTTCACATTTAATTCTTCGCTCCTTTATAGGTAGCGTTATGTGGAAAGCATGATGCAGATATTTGACAGTTTTTGAAGGTACCTACACTCCCAGCAAAAATGACGATGTTACAGTGGCTACTGACATTTTGCAGGCACGTGTTCATAATCACTTTAATGTTGATGAAAATTGCTTGTAATGTCTCTATAATAAGTCATGTTTCAAATCTGCAGTTGCCAGATGATATTCTCCAGAGGGTCTTTGTTGTTCTAGAAGACAGCTGCTCTGCAATCCGGCTGGCTTTAACATGACAGAGATTCAGCAACATTGACAGCCAGTAGCATTTTCAGCAGAAAGAACACTGCAGCTGGCCTTATAGTGAGTTCAATAAGTGTGGTTGGTCCTTCTTGTTTTTTGTGTGTATAATAATTAGGCTATGTTAATCATACTCCCTTTCATTTCCATAACATGACATTTTTGACTGTTAAAGATGTGTTATTTCATTGTCTAAATTATGATTGTGTTTTGATACTAAACAGGTGTAGTGAATTGGAATAGAGTAGACTGTCTGAGAGACACCGGAGAATTTACAGAAAACCGTAAACCATCTCTGGGTGCAGCCGCCTACAGTGCAGCAAGTTTTCAAAGACTATGGGGCTGGCTTCTGGGGAAATGAACAATGTGGAGTGCTTTTGGGGTTTTACTCCTCAGATGACCACCCTGGCTACTGGGATTGCTTCATAGACAGAATAGTGCTGTGTGTGTGTGTCACCAGCCAGGGGCTGGCTGCTAATTGTATAGCCACGCCCCTTCTCGACTTCCACCTCGAGGAGGTCCCCAAAACCAACCCAATGACCAGACAACAACGAGGACAGGTAAGTATAAAAATATTCTTTATTTATTTAAATATTTAAAATGTACTGGGACTTGGGGAAAGGGAAATTAAAACTAATCTCGGGCTCTGCCCTCCAGGGGGCCACGGCCGAGTGAGTGACAGAGGGTGGGGGGTAACGTCGAGGAACAGGCTCCCGCCTCTGGTTCCTTCTGCCCGTGGCGCACTCCTCTTCCTTCCTGGAGGCAGAATAAAATACAATGAATGTTGGTATTGGCTTTTCCTGTCTGCGCACCTGTATTTTGCTCGCGGCACTTCACCGCTTGACTCGCACAGCTCTTTGTCGTTGACTCACTCTCCTTTCCGTCTCTCTCTCCACAGGCAGTGACTGGGACACAGAGGACACAATTAAATCATGCGGGATGGCTCTCACCTCTTTGCTGGCTACAACCCTTGGTAAATGCAGTTTCTCTCACGGCTCGTTCTCTCAATGCTCACTCCTGTTCCCTCTCTCCACAGACAGCAGCTGGGACACAAGGACACAGTGAATCGATCTCAAATGGTTCCCTCACCTCTTCGCTGGCTACAGCTTCTTGGTAAGTATGGCTTTCCTTCACAGCTCGTTTCCTTAGCGCTCACGCTTGTTCTCTCTCTTTCCCCACAGACGACAGCTGGGACACAAGGACACAGTGAATCGATCTCAAATGGTTCCCTCACCTCTTCGCTGGCTACAGCTTCTTGGTAAGTATGGTTTTCCTTCGCAGCTCGTTTCCTTAGCGCTCACGCTTGTTCGCTCTCTTTCTCCACAGACGACAGCTGGGACACAAGGACACAGTGAATCGATCTCAATTGGTTCTCTCACCTCTTCGCTGGCTACAGCTCTTGGTAAGTGTGGTTTTTCTTCACAGCTCGGTTTCTTAGCGCTCACGTTGGCTCTCTCTCTCTCCACAGACAGCAACTGGGACACAAGAATACAATGAATCGCTCTCAATTTGTTCTCTCACCTCTTCGCCGGCTATAGCTCTTGATAAGTGTGGCTTCCTTCACAGCTCGATATACACGACACACTCCTCGTCTCTGTTGATCGGCAGACTTAGCAGGTTAGTATGCACTTTACAGGGCGGCGGACTTACGACAGCTGGCATCCGCAGTGTGTCAGCTGGACAGTGGTCTCTATACGACGCCGGGGACCAAACCCTCTCGGCGAGCTCGTTGGTCTGCAGAGGGGCGAGAACGTCACGCCGTCACACCGGGTCGAGCGCTGCCCTTTCCTCGGTACCCGTTGGGCGATCGAACACTGGACAGGGGCGCCCTTTTGTAGAGACCTCGGGGCGGCGGATCTCCTTCGCCTCTAGCTCTGCGACGATGAAATTACACAGGTAAGGTAGCAATGTTATTTGTAATACTCACACACCGCCAACTGCACAGTTCTTCACCGCCACTCCCAAACACACGTCCGCCAAGCGTTCGGCTGCGAAAACACTCCAGGATGCCACTCCGTTATTCAAGACTGAAACACACTCACAGCATAATCATGTACAAGTTTGCTCTAGGACCGCTTTCCTCTTCGTCTTCCCGTGACGAGTGAGTGGAGGCAGGGATACGTCTGACAAGACACAGCAATCTCATTGCAATACACGGCATTACACAGCACCACTTCAAAGTGAAAATTTCTACATCCAAAGACTCACCCACCACGCTCAGTGCACACAAAAGACGCCCGTCTTCCTCCACTTCGCTCTGGGCGAGATACGGCGATGATAACACGGCCTAGTGCTTGTTTTCGTCACTGTAGCTGCTTCATACAAGGATCCTTCGGCTCACCCACCACACTGACTCAGGGGTAGGGCCACCCGCTCTCTCTTAGAGGCACTCAAAAAGATCTACAGGTCAAGTACATGCAATTCATTTCCATAAAATGGGTTTTGTTACTCACGGCTGCTGCACTTCCTTCGTCTCACGTTCTCTACGTTAATCCACACTACAAATACTCCAGATGCACAGGCAGGGCGGTTTCCAGTCGCCAACACACACTTTTCTACAGGTGTATACTCACAACAGTACATTTCTTCTTCCTTTGTTTCTCTCCTCTGGATGTCAATATTCGTTTGTTCTTCAACCTATAAGGTCTTCGGTATCTCCATCAACATAAATCCATGACACAAGACGAGAGAGAGAGCAAGCATAAAGATCGATCAGCGTATTAGGCGAGCACAACTCAGCACTTCAATACACACCAACAACACCAACAACGAACACAAACTGTGGTTTAAACTGCTCTTAAATACTTTTCTGGGTGCTGCAATCTTCCAATCACCCGGCGCTCCTCTTAACAACTCACAGCTGTGCCTTGTTTGGCTGATTACAGCCCTCGCGATGCTACCGGATGTCCAGTGTTTCCTCTTCCCGGTCTGGGCGGAAACATCCGGGCGGAACCAAACTTTCCCAACTTTTGGTTCCGCCCAAAAGATCGTCACCCTGTGACATGTGTGTGTGTGTGTGTGTGTGTGTGCGCGGCCGGGTAATTATCACGTTGGGGGGACCAATTGTCCCCACAAAGATAGGAATACCAGTATTTTTGTGACCTTGTGGGGACATTTTGATGTCCCCATGAGGAAACAAGCTAATAAATCAAACAGAATGATGTTTCTTGAAAATCTAAGGTATCAGACAGTTTCCTGTGATGGTTGGGGTTAGGGAATGGGGCAGGTAAGGGGAATAGAATATACAGTTTGTACAGAATAAAATGCATTACGTCTATGGAATGTTCCCAAAAAACATGGAAACCAGAACGTGCGTGCGTGCGTGTGTGCGTGCGTGTGTGCGCGTGCGTGTGTCTTTACTTTAACACTTGTGGTCACTTGAAGTTCATGTATGCTGTTAAAAAAGCATAAGATGTTGTTTGTATTTACTTAAAAACAATTAAACTTGGTAAAATTGTGGATTCTTCATTATTTCACTGTAGCTGATTTGTATATGAGCAATTCCTTGCAAATGTCAAACTTATCACGAAAAGTAAAGTTTTTTAATCACACTGGTATCTCATATGTCAATATATACATGGTTTAAATTCCCATGCAATGTCTGTTAAAAGTTTTAACCATGTTTCCCCATATTTTATATTTTCAAAGAAAATGTCATAATTGTCGTGTCTGCAAATCTTTTTATTCCTCATAAATGTGCATACAAAAATTTAAATAAATATAGTTTGTTCATTGAAGATCCATCCCTTCCCCATTTTTGGGGGTATTATTGCTCCTGGGTAATGCCTTTTAATTTATAGAATTCTTACAGTGTATTGTCTCCCAAAACCATAACCAAAAGGCATACACGATTCCCTCATCTAAAATAGAAAATTTGAGTATAGAGTGATAGCGGTTGTCTGGACTCTTAACATTAGATATTTTGAAAACTTTAAAAAGTTTGTTAAATGCATTGGTAATGACTGCATTCTATTGAGTTTTCACTGCAAATGTCACATCCATAACCCTGGGATGACTCATGTTGTTATTTAGCTTTAAATGCAAAATTCTGATTTAGTTCTAAATTATTTTTGTTTATAGTTTTCATTTTAATATAAATTCATTCATTTGATGTTCACATCTGAATATCACAACATAATGTTTACTTTATAAAATGTATGGAATGTTACATTGGTAGTTGAACTGTATAGTTAAAAACAAACATGAACAAAAGGCAGAGGCACTCAAAATACGGGTTTTAATTCCACTGCTATGTTTAAATGTCTAGTGCAAATTGCTGGAGAGAAAGCATTCAGCCCCTTCGTGTCATAAAAACCATAAAAGCTTAGTATACCGCTTCGGTACGATTATTTAACTATCACACACTTACATTTTGGTGTGACTTTTGTGACTATATAAAATGTTATGTTTATCATAATTTTAAATGTACATACAGAAATGTTATTTTTGGCTATCATGAATGTGAAAGGAAAATTATATTTCATAAACCTTATGTTTCTGTTAGCCAAATATCACATTCATAAATGTACATTTTCAAAGTGCAACCCCTTTATTTAAAGATTTAAACATGATATGTATTTTGACACTATTGAATTTTCTAAAAACCTGAAAGATATTAGAACAATGGCTGTATTTTAGGACTTGGCTCTTAATCTGGACTGAAAGACTGTTGGACTCTGGCATATTATTTTATTGTTATATGACAATGATGACAATTTGTGTTTGTTTCTTTTTCTGTTCTTTCAAGCATTTAATAAAATCCCCGATTATTTTAACTACTTTTATTATGCGTGAAAATTAGGTGACGCATTTCCGCTCGCCCGCTAGTGGAGGTCACGTGTGGAGCTCCACTGCCCGTAGTCTGCAGCCAGACCCTTCTCGATATTTTGGATTTTGTTTTTAGATCAAACCCACCAAATCACGCAGCCTGTCCCTCATGAAAGGAGTTAGAAGCAAATCAGCCGTCTGTAGCCTGGGTTGTACTTACACACCAGACCTCTCTGATAGGCAGATGGGGGAAACAGTGAGGAAGCACCTTGCAGATAGCCTCGCCAGGATCAATCAGAGCCAGCTCCCCCACAAGTATACAGTATGGAGCTACCAGTTCATAGTGTACCCAAGGGTGATGTGGCCTCTGAAGATGAGCAAAGTTCCCTGATGGATGGATGGGCTTGGGATACAAGCAGGAGAAGGCTTGGATGGTGCTGGAGCTGAGGGAATCCACTGACCAACGCGTGAGAGCAGCTGGCCCTAAAGTACAAACAGGGAGGAAGTGGAAAGCCCAGGAAGAGGTTGACGTGGAAATCAGCAGGCTGAAACATTAAGAGTTAGTCAGCAGAGGCCAGGAGGGTCAAGCAGGCCTTGGGAGGAGCAAAAACTTCTCTTCTGGTCAAAGGCCTCCAAGGAAGAGCCGAGAGCCATGGTGGTGGCTGAAGTGACAAGAAACCAAGCAGGAGCGCCTTAACATCTAGGCGGTGTCTTAGAGCCTGCAGGGAGGCTGGATGACATGGGAGGTTGTGACAGACAGGCATTTGTCTTGGTCTGATCTGTGGAAGATCCCACAAGCCAGGCTCAGATTCCTGATTAGATCCACCTATGACAGCCTACCTTGTCCCAGAAACCTCCACCAGTGGTTCGGCACTGAAGAACTTTGCCCCCTTTGCAGTAACATCAATGCAAGCCTCCAGCACTTCCTGTCAGGCTGCAAGACAACATTGTTTTCAAGGTCGCTATAGGTGGCAACACAATCTGTTGTTGAGGAAGCTAGCAGAGGTGGCAGAGTCATGTAGACAGGAGGCTAATAGTAGACCTTCCTTGCCAATGAGAAATCCCATCCTGTTTGCAAGGGCCGGAGAAAAAAATCAACCATCCTCTCCAGAGAGCAACATCTAGAGTCCTCTCATCTGGCAGTGAGTGGAACATGAGGGTCAACCTAGGGAGGCAGCTTCAATTCCCCAGGAAAATCATTGAAACTTTGTTTTCCGTCCAGACCTGATTATGTGGTCAGAGCTATTCAAGACTACCTTGTTGGTGAAGCTCACTGTCCCATGGGAGGGGGGTATGGAGGCTGCAAATGAGTGGAAGCGTGCCAAGTATGCATTCTCTGTAAAAAACTGCAGAGAGGCTGGCTGGAAAGCCACCACGTGGCCCGTCGAAGTGGGATGCAGAGGCTTTGTTGGGTCTTCAATGGTTCGCCTGCTCCGTGAAATGGGATAAACAGGAGCAGGGTGTTGAGAAGCCATTAAAGAACTGGCAGAGGAGGCAGAGAGGAGCAGCTCAGAGGCGTCATGCCCATTGAAACTGAAAACTTCAATTGAAACATTGAAACATTAATGACAGAATTAAACAAGTCGTTAAACAAAACGTAAATAGAACACATGCCGTTTCAGATGTAAATATGATGCCAATATGTCATTAATCCGATTGAATAGTATTTGAAATGAAAGTTAGTCAACACTTTTATTTTGGAGGTTTTTGCACTATGGCAGGGGCGTTTAGAATGTTAGAAATGTAAGTGCCATGGAAAAGACTGAAAGCTCTATAATATAATTCGTTTGATGTATGTGTATGCGCAAATTTCTGTGAGCTTTGCACTGTGCCCCCTTAAAAAAAATTGGTGCATGACGCCCCTGGAGCAGCTTTTGGCTGTGGCTAAATGGGAAGCAGAGGGGGTGGGGGTCAAGTAACACCTAGGGCATTATCAGGGGGTAGTAGGGAGTGATCCCTGCCATCGCTCCTCAACCAGGAGATATACTAGGGTTATAAGAGCGAAACATCCATGACTAGTGGTCCCCAGCTGATGATCCCTTTTATGCCCAAAGAGCTGGAGGTGCCGATGGTGGTGCATCAGGCAGCAATGCCCAGCAGGTTAACCATCAGCCTGTATTTCTAAGACCCACATGAGTTGCACTGGAAAGTCTGGAAGGAAGTTCTGCACTTACTTCACTCCTTACTCGTTCATTACATATTTTATTTTCTAAACGATGTTACTATCAGCTCCATTTAACTTTTTTTACAGGTTTTAAAACAATTACATTCATTTCTTAACAGTTTCCCCAAAGTTCAATGTAAATATAAAAATGTGCAGATTATTTCTGTCTCAGTTTATTAGTAATGATAGGAACAGGTTTATAAAAATATAAAACATAATCTATCCTGTGAATCGAGTTGAGACTGTTGCTCAAGAATAAGAGCACTAGCATTAAAAAGATGAAGATTAATGATTAGATTTTTTTTCTGCTGTACACATAAAAGATGAAGTAAAGATAAGAGACATCTTTTACAGAACTCTCCAACAAATAACAGCTACATGTAAAGGTATAGTTTCATTTTAACATATATTGGTGACATTGTTTTGTCTTAAGATGCACACTTGTAGTTTTCTTTGTATGGTATGTTTGTAAAAAACTTCTTAAATGACCCAATATTAATAAGGCCTAGTCCTGGATTAATCTAAACTCTGTTCGGGAAATTGCCCCTGAATTTAATAGTTGTTTGATTATGTAAAATTCAAGCATGTTCTGAAATGCTTTTTTTCTCATGCTATGAAAATTGTCAAAAAGTGAAGGAGAGTCTTTCTTTAACATCCGCTTGAGTACGATAATCAGATCATTAAATGATCTCCCACAACTTCAGATGTTGACACAACTTTACAAACCGGTTAAAGTCAAAGATCTCCACAAGCACGTATGTATACACATGTATATGTATTGAATCTTTGAAATGTTACGAAAAACAATCATGTAAGTTGTGTTTTATTTTACTGTAATAACTGTCTGATGAATTGAGCGTCACAATGATGTTTTGTTTTCTCTCAGGAATAAGAAAAGAGTTTTGGGTCTTTTGTGGCTTTCTACAAAACTACATCATGAACTCCAGACTCTCATCATTGATCCTGCTATTACACATTCAAGGTATGAACACTTTTGAGTAGACGACAGTTTTGTGGTTGTTAGACATTTTTAAAACCCTTAATGGGAAAAAGCATCGGTGTGGTTTATTAAAACAGTGATATTATAAGACAAGAGTCAGTACAAACCTTATTAACACTCCCAGAAGAAAAGGTACAGAAGCTGTAAACTTTATTTATACATAAACAGTGCATATTATTCCATACAAAGTACATACTGACACATCTAAGGTACCTAAATAGTTCATAGTAAGTGTTACGAACCCTTGTTTTAAAAGTGGCTCTGAAAGAGGGTTCACAACATAATGAAGGACACGTGAAACGTGAGTGCGCAAATGAACATTTATTAATACTCAAAAGAACATATAAAACTCACGAAACACGTATCTCACTAACCGGAACTTACTAAACTTAAAATAATATGAAGATAACCAATATTCACAAACAAAATAACTAACTAAATAAATAAATAGAAAGACAATAATAACAAAAAGCTTGTTGCCGTTTCTTCTCTCCCCTCTGCTCTTCTCCGTGTTCCTTTATATAGGGAGCTACAAACGACTCCAACGAGCCACAGGTGTACAAGGCCCCACAGGTGCAGACCTAATTACAGACTCAAAACACAAAGGAAACAAAACCTTGTGATATCATAAGGAGAGCCAAACATAAGGCACAGGCCGTAACACTCCCCCACTTAAAGAAAGAACCAGTCCTCTTTGAGGCAGGTTCTGAATAAAGCGGACAGTGCAACAAGCAAAACACATGATTACAATAATATAAACTTACATACTTGTTTAAAAGTTAAAATACCCCCTTACCTAGCCCCGAGACAGAGCATCGGCCACGATGTTGTCAGTACCTTTCTTATGGTGAATCTCAAGATTATAGCATTGGGCCATTAACGCCCAGCGCATCAAACGTTGGTTGTTATTATACATTTTGTTTAAAAACACCAACGGGTTGTGATCCATGTAGACGAGGACAGGTGTAGAGCTATATCCAACGTACACATCGAAGTGCTGCAAAGCAAGTAACATAGCAAGAGTCTCTTTTTCAATGGTGGAATAATTCACTTGGTGGCAGTTAAACTTTGCAGAAAAATAGGATACGGGATGGGATATTCCATCATCACCACTCTGTAGCAGGACCGCTCCAACCCCCGTTGCGCTGGCGTCTACCTCAAGTGTAAACGGACGGGCCAGATCAGGAGCCGACAACACCGGAGCACTGCACAGAAGAGACTTTGCACACAAAAAAGCATTCTGACATTCATCAGTCCAGGTAAAGACAATTTTAGAACTGCACATCTTCGTTAAAGGTGCAACCACAGTCGAAAAGTTTTTACAAAAGCACCTATAGTAGCCAGCCATACCTAAAAATCGTCGCAATTCTCTCCTTGTAGTGGGCACAGGGTATGTAAGAATAGCGGTCACTTTTGCGTCAATTGGACGTACCTGGACGTTACCAACTAGTTTCCCCAGGTATGTAACAGAGGCTTTCGCAAAATTGCATTTAGACAGATTTAAGGTCAAAGAGGCGGCGGCTAGACGACTAAAAACTTGATGTAAAACAGAGATGTGCTCAGTCCATGTAGAAGAGAAAGACAACATCATCCAAATAAACATTGCAAGTTGGGATGTCACCTAAAACTGTGGACATTAGTCTTTGAAAAGTAGCCGGTGCGTTCCGAAGACCGAAAGCCATGCGTGTATATTGTAGGAAAGCATCGGGAGTCACAAATGCGGAAATCTCTGAAGCACGTTCGGTTAATGGCACTTGCCAATAGCCTTTGAGAAGATCGAGCTTTGTAATGTATCAAGCAGTACCAAGATTGTCAACACAATCCTCTATTCGAGGCAAAGGAAACGCATCCAGCACAGTAACAGAATTCACCTTGCGAAAATCAGTGCAAAAGCGGAACGAACCGTCAGCCTTAGGCACTAAAATGCACGGCGAACTCCACGGGCTATTACTCTTTTTGGCAAAACCATTGGTAATCAAATAATTCACTTCACTTTTCATGATCTCCCGTTTACCTACTGGAGAACGATACGCATGCTTCTTCATATGAAGTGAATCTCTCACATCTATATCGTGTTGGATGACAGAAGTACCAGTGGGAATATCACTAAACAAGTTAGGATACTCTTCTGTCAAACCAATCACATCCTGCCGCTGGTCACTAAGTAAATAAGACAAATGAAATGGCAAAACACTTAAAATCTCTGAATTTTTCAACGGGCTACCACTAACCATCTCGGTTGACAGTTTCAGCCCATCATCTACCTCTTCAGCACCCCTAGTACTGGACAGCAACGATACTCGTTCCACATTTGACCTTGACTGTACGCCATTTTGAAAACAAATCAGTGACTTCGTCAGTCTTCACGTTTCGTACTACGTAAGGTTTAAGCATATTCACATGACACAATCGTGTCTTCCGTCGTCTTTCTGGGGTACAGACTATATAGTCAGTGTCACTCAGCTTGCTCTTAATTACATATGGACCTGCGAATCGGGCAGCTAAAGCAGAGCCAGGCAAAGGCAGTAACACTAGTACTTTTTCTCCAGGCGTAAAATTACGCACAACCGTTTTCTTGTCAAAATGACGCTTCATTTTCTTCTGTGAAAGGGAAAGAGTTTCCTTCGCGACATTACAGGCATTTCGCAACCGCTCACGAGTACGCGAAACAAAATCAAGGACATTTTGTTTCTCCAATACGTTCGTAGAGAAAAATTCATCTTTAAGCACTTTTAAAGGACCCCGTACATTATGTCCAAAGACCAATTCCGACGGACTAAAACCAAGTGATTCTTGTTGCGCTTTGCGCAGTGCAAATAAAACCAAAGGTACTCCCTCATCCCACTCATTACCTGACTCCAGGCAATATTTTCGTAAACTAGACTTCAACGTTTGGTGCCACCTCTCCAGTGCTCCCTGCGATTCAGGATGGTAAGCGCTGGATGTAACATGTGACACGCCCAAACCTTTCAACACATTTCGGAAGATCTTTGACAGGAAATTTTTCCCTTGATCGGTTTGAACGGTTTTTGGCAAACCAAAGGTTGTGAAAAATTTGATCAGCGCTTTAGTAACACTTTTGGCAGTTATATCACGTAACGGGATAGCCTCAGGAAATCGGGTGGTAGTGCACATAATAGTTAAAATATACTGAGAACCAGCTTTGGTTCAAACGGTTCACCAACAGCAGGAATGGGATACAGTGGAGCTGGTGGCACAATCTGATTGGGCTTTCCTACAACTTGACATACGTGACACGACTTGCAGTATCGCGACACGTCAGCTTTCAACCCAGGCCAAAAGAAATGCTGAAGCACCCGATGGTAAGTTTTATTAATACCCAGGTGTCCAGACCAAGGATGATCATGTGCCAAGCTTAAAATATGCTGTCGAAATTTCGAGGGTACCACAATCTGATGGACCACATTCCAATCATCTGTATTTTCGTCATTTGACAAGCGAGCCTTCCAACTACGCATTAACACAGTGTTATTCCAATAGAACTGGTGATTACATGAAGGCGACTTTTCAATGACAGCACTTAAACGACATTTCTCCAATGTAGGATCATCTTTCTGAGCGGCAATAAGACCATTGCACGAAATAGGCAAAACCTCAGGATCAGGACAAACAGATTTCTGGATCGAATTAACATCCACATGCTCTATCATAGCATTTTTCTCGAACATCTCTGCAAAAATAGATTCACCTAATTCCACTTTATTCTCTTTACCGAGATTTTTCCCCTGAGCCCGCGTCGTAACGGCACTAGAAGCAAACACACTTGGAAAATTTTGTGCGAGCACATCTAGTTGTAGGTCAGTAACTGGAATTTTGGTAACCTGTACAACTGGCATTATTTTTCCTCCCGCAAGATCATTACCCATAATAAAATCAATACCTTTTACAGGCAGTGAGGAACGAGATGCTACATCAAAACATCCAGAAACTAGTTCAGACGTCACCCAGACGCGATGAAGAGGAACAGTGATGAAACCCATTCCTATCCCCTGCACAATAGTACTAGTTTCACACACAGAACTGTCATCAAAAGGCAAAGTATCAGACAATATAAAAGACTGGGATCCTCCCGTATCACGTAAGATCTTCACAGCTTTCCGATCCTCAACACGACCAGTCAATGATACAAAACCATCAAACACGAAAGGCTTAAAACACTCATCAGGAGTTGCTGATCTCATGGTCTGTAAAGACAAATTTTTCACTAAAACTGAACCGCGAGGTGAAGCTGAAAAATCCTGACGTTCCTGCTTTCATTTCAGAACACGACACTCGGCAATAAGGTGTCCAACCTTATGACAATAGCTGCATTCTTTGCGCGTTTTCGGAGTTGGTGGACTAAAACTAACTTTAGAGTCGAAGGAATGAGCTTCATTCCCTCCTTGTGAAGTATATCCTATTTCAGTCGCACGCTTAACAAACACAGGTTTATGAATGAGTGCATACTCATCTGCTAAAACAGCGACTTGCTGCACAGTAGTAACCTTCTGTTCGTTTAAATATAAAGCAGTACGCTCAGGAACCCAATTCTTGAACTCTTCAATAAGCAAAAGTTCACACAAAGATTGATAGTCCATAACTTTACACGCTTTTATCCAACGATCAAAGAATAATCCCTTCTCACGGGCAAATTCGACGTAAGTCTGAGAAGCAGATTTTTCCAGTGAGCGAAAACGTTGTCGGTAGTGTTCAGGTACCAACTCATAAGCACGTAAAATCGCACTTTTCACTGACTCATACTGAACACTTTCCTCTAACGGTAAAGATGCACAAACCTCTTGCGCTTTCCCTGTTAGTTTGCATTGTAACATCAACGACCAAACCTCGGTTGGCCACTTCAGAGCAGACGCTATTCTTTCAAATGCTGGAAAATAAGCTTCGACTTCTTTTTCCCGAAAAGGCGGAACAATCACAATGTTTTTCGCTACATTGAACGAAGTCGAATGATCCAGAGAATCGGTTAACCCAGGCACAGAGTTAACAATAGGTACCGAATGGTCATTTGGCACCAATACAGCAGATTCAACTTCCGAATTGGGCCTCTCTCGAACAGCAGGATTTTTTAATGCGTTTAGATCGTCACGACCCGCGTCTAGTTCTAACTGACGCATTTTAACTTTTATTTCCGCATCAATACGATATACTTCAAGCTGATGCTGCAACTCATCTTTTCGTGCTTGAGCTCTATCTTGTGCTTCAAGCTGTAAGCGAGCTAAACGGACTTTTATACGCAAACCTCCCAATTGTACAGGCGTGTCTTCTGAAGAGAGAGATAAAGGTTCAAATTTAGGTAAAGAAAGAGGTGGTGGTCCTACCTTCACTCCGACACCCGGCAAAACTAGATTGTCAGCGAGAGAACGCAGTGAAGTAGAAGAATGCAATGGAAGTTGTTCCTCATCCATAACAGCTGCTTCAGCTGATTCGGAAACATCCTCCAATACAGACAACACCCCCTTATTAATTAAACCCGACAACACACAAGCTTTTAAATCTTCCTTAAGCGATGTTTTAGACACAAGTATGTCGAAATGTTGAGCAATAAGAAACAAATCATCTTTTCGGCATTTCCCCAATATCGCAATGTTAGGTTGACTTACAAATTCATTTAAATCAAATTTTGCCATCATAACTGATGAACAAAGAAACAAACATACCAAATTAGTAAGCTTCAAACGACTCCGAACCTAAACCTACCTACCCAAGATCTAACTAAGACCTCTCTAGCTCTTCAGAGGGTACCAGTTAAGAAGCAAGCTAAAAAGCAAGCTTCTTCCCCAGAGTAGCTCCAAACATAACAAACTAAAATAATAAAAAACACAAAAAATAGTAAACCGTAGTCAGAACTGGCGCAAAGCACAGTCCCCCTGATTTACGCTAACTATTCGGAGATCGCTGAGCACTACCAACTGTAGCTGTTCACAAAAAAATATATATATAATAGTTCAAACGATCGATCCATCAAAAATATATTAACAAAACGACGAGCCCCCAATTTATGTTACGATCCCTTGTTTTAAAAGTGGCTCTGAAAGAGGGTTCACAACATAATGAAGGACACGTGAAACGCGAGTGCGCAAATGAACATTTATTAATACTCAAGAGAACATATAAAACTCACGAAACACGTATCTCACTAACCGGAACTTACTAAACTTAAAATAATATGAAGATAACCAATATTCACAAAAAACAAACAAAATAACTAACTAAATAAATAAATAGAAAGACAATAATAACAAAAAGCTTGTTGCCGTTTCTTCTCTCCCCTCTGCTCTTCTCCGTGTTCCTTTATATAGGGAGCTACAAACGACTCCAACGAGCCGCAGGTGTACAATGCCCCACAGGTGCAGACCTAATTACAGACTCAAAACACAAAGAAAACAAAACCTTGTGATATCATAAGGAGAGCCAAACATAAGGCACAGGCCGTAACAGTAAGACACATTTTTTTTCTGACAGTGTAGGTAAAGACAAGCTGGAGAAACATGCAATAGTAAGGCAATGGCAATGCATTATTAAGGTAATGGGGACAAGCACTGTACATTCTGCAGCATTCATGAATACTTTCATAACATTAGGACAAAAAGTATTTTGAAAATTGTATTTTCATTGCCTATATCTGAAAATGTCTTAAAAACAACTTTCTCCAACTCTCAGGTGAAGCAGTTATCAACAGGAGTCCACAGAAACGTGTAAGTGTATTTGATTTGAGACTTGTGAAGTTTTAGCGCAGTGTCGTTGCTAAGAAACGCTCTCTTGTTTACCTTTGTCTCACGTGCTGCAATCCGCGTTTGTTCTCGCGTGTCCTCGCGTGCTTTAGTGTATTACAGTAAATACAGTAGTAGTTTCGGCCATTAACGTGTTGTTGATTGTTTTCGGGCGTGGCCAACGCCAGGAGAGTATTTAAACAGCAGTAAACAGTTCAGTCTTCAGGTGAAGCAGTTATCAACAGGAGTCCACAGAAACATGTAAGTGTATTTGATTTGAGACTTGTGAAGTTTTAGCGCAGTGTCGTTGCTAAGAAACGCTCTCTTGTTTACCTTTGTCTCACGTGCTGCAATCCGCGTTTGTTCTCGCGTGTCCTCGCGTTCGTTAGTGTATTACAGTAAATACAGTAGTAGTTTCGGCCATTAACGTGTTGTTGATTGTTTTCGGGCGTGGCCTGCTGAGTTTCAGCCCACATTTGAAGCACTTATTAAAGCAGTCAGTCCACCGCGGCAGCGGTCGCGTGCAGCCCTCGTCGTGTAAAGACCGAAGAGTGTAAAGACCATCGACTCTACCTGCGCGACTCCACCGAGCAGGGACACCGACTGGGCACTTGAGTATTGCACTTTTTGTACTAACTTTTTCTATTTATCTATATAGCACTCTTTTTCCTCTCTTGTACATTTCCTTTTCTTATAATTTTACAATGTGCTTTCAAATCTCTACTGTCATTACAACTCGTAAATCTGTTGTATCACGTCGCCGTGGGAGAAATATTAATAACCTCCGCACTCTCCCACCTTCCACTATTGCCTCACTCTCTCTTCCTATTGGCTTATGGAACTGCCAATCTGCTGTCAACAAAGCAGATTTCATTACTGCCATTGCCTCACATTCTGGCCTTTCTGTTTTAGCACTTACTGAGACATGGATTAAACCAGAGGACACGGCCACTCCGGCTGCCCTCTCCAACAACTACACTTTCTCACACAGTCCTCGCACAACAGGAAGGGGTGGAGGAACTGGTCTGCTCATCCCAAAGGACTGGAAATTCCAACAGCAAACCCCCTCATGTGACAGCAACTCTTTCGAATCGCATATTGTTACTATCATCCACCCTACTAAAATGCATTTTTTAGTTATCTATCGCCCCCCAGGTCAACTTGGACACTTCTTGGAGGAGTTAGATGTACTTCTGTCTTCATTCCCTGAGGATGGTACTCCTTTAGTAGTACTTGGTGACTTCAATATCCACCTGGAGAAACCACAGGCAGCTGACTTCAACACCCTGACTGCGTCGTTTGACCTCAAGCGAGTCCCTACTTCACCAACACACAGGTCTGGTAATCTTTTAGATCTTATCTACACACGCTGTTGTTCCACCTACCACACCCAGGTCACCCCACTTCACACATCTGATCACTTCCTAATTACTCTCGACCTCGACCTGACTCCCCCTGTCGCTACATACGATCCCCCATTGGTCACGTTCAGGCGCAACCTGCGCACGCTCTCTCCCTCCCGCTTATCCTCTGCGATTGTTTCCACGCTGCCCGCTCCCAGCCAACTCTCTCTGTTAGATACTGACAATGCCACAGACACACTTTGTTCCACTCTTACATCCTGCTTAGACACATTATGCCCTCTGACATCTGGACCGGCCCGGGTCACACCTTCTGCTCCTTGGCTAACTGAGGTTCTCCGTGAGCATCGCTCCACACTCAGGGCTACAGAGAGGAAGTGGCGCAGATCGAATGATCCTTCTGATCTCTGCCTCTATCAGTCTCTTCTTGCCTCCTTCTCCAAGGATGTCTCCTCTGCAAAGACCCTATACTACCATTCAAAGATTAACAACTCACCTGACTCTCACACTCTCTTCAAGACCTTCTCTACCCTTCTTTGTCCCCCTGCCCCTCCACCTTCATCCGACCTAACGGCTGATGATTTTGCTTCCTTCTTTGTGAAGAAAACGAAAACTATTAGCAGTCAGTTCTCCGAGCCGCCGCTTCTTGCGCATTCTCAAATCCCTGAGACATGCTCCCTTCCCTCCTTCTCTCTCCTATCCGAAGCAGATGTTTCCAAGGTCTTGGCTTCTAATCATCCGACTACCTGCCCGCTAGATCCCATACCCACCCATCTCCTCCAGGCCATCTCTCCGTCTGTTATCCCTGCTCTCACTCACATTATCAATTCATCCCTTTCCACTGGCACCTTCCCTGTAGCATTTAAAGAGGCCCGGATAACCCCGTTGCTGAAGAAACCCACTCTCAATCCTGCTATGCTAGAGAACTACAGACCCGTTTCTCTTCTTCCCTTCATTTCCAAGACTCTTGAACGCATTGTGTTCAACCAGCTCTCCACTTTCTTCACACAAAATAACCTCCTGGATAGCAATCAGTCTGGATTCAAAAGTGGTCACTCCACTGAGACTGCGCTGCTATCAGTCATTGAGGCCCTAAGGCAGGCAAGGGCAGCCTCCAAATCATCTGTGCTGATCTTACTGGATCTATCTGCAGCTTTTGACACCGTCAATCACCGCATCCTCCTGTCGACTCTCATGTCTATGGGTGTCACTGACACAGCGCTTTTATGGTTCAAGTCGTACCTCTCAGATAGGTCATTTCGGGTATCCTGGAGAGGTGACGTCTCCGAACCCCAACGTCTAGATACCGGGGTCCCTCAAGGCTCTGTGCTTGGACCGCTGCTCTTTTCGATATACATGACATCCCTGGGCTCTGTCATTCGGAAACATGGCTTTTCCTACCACTGCTATGCAGACGACACTCAACTCCACTTGTCGTTCCACCCTGATGATCCTACGGTTTCTGCCCGCATCTCGGCATGCCTGAGGGACATCTCACTCTGGATGAAGGATCACCATCTCCAGCTTAACCTTGCGAAGACAGAACTGCTTGTCATATCATCCGAACCAAAGATTCAGCACAACTTTTCCATTCAGCTAGGTTCCTCGACCATCACGCCTTCCAAGACGGCCAAAAACCTGGGAGTGGTCATTGATGATCGGCTTAGCTTCACGGAGCATGTTGCCAGCACCGCTCGCTCTTGTAGATTCATCCTCTACAATATTAGGAAAATTAGACCTTTCCTAGATGAGCATGCTACGCAGGTCCTGGTCCAAGCTCTTGTCCTGTCCAGGCTGGACTACTGCAATGCGCTACTGGCAGGACTTCCAGCCTGCACGACCAAACCCTTACAGATGATTCAGAACGCAGCGGCAAGAGTGGTCTTCAATGAGCCAAAGAGGGCGCACGTCACTCCTCTCTTTGTCAAGTTACACTGGCTTCCTATAGCAGCCCGCATCAAATTTAAGGCTCTGCTCCTGGCCTTTAAAACCACCACTGGGTCAGCACCCCCTTACCTTCGCTTGCTTATAGAGCCTTATGTACCCTCTCGATCACTGCGCTCTGCCACCGAGCGACGACTTGTCGTACCATCTCAAAAAGGGAAGAAAACACTAACGCGTACCTTCTCAGGAACTGTCCCACAACTGTGGAATGATCTGCCGGTCGTGACACGATCAGCTGACACTGTAGCTGTCTTTAAGACTCGGCTAAAAACCCATCTCTTCCACCATTACCTAACTTCCTAATTACAGATTTACTATCTTTATTTAGTTACCCTTCTCTTTATCTCTTTCTCTATCTACCTTCCTCTTTATCTAAAAAAAAAAAAAAAAAAAAAAAAAACTACTAACATACCCTTGGCTATGTATATTGTGTTGGACTTGATGAGACTATTTCCAGTGCACTTATGTATTGCTGTCTTATGTTGCCATAATTGCTTCTATTGTTTACCTCACTTGTAAGTCGCTTTGGACAAAAGCGTCTGCTAAATGACTAAATGTAAATGTAAATGTAACTCAGCTTTGTGCATTTTTCCAGAGATAAAGCGTGAACTTGATAAGAGATTCTGTGCGCTGGGTTGGTGTTGCCAAGTCCTTTGCTTTTTTCGAGTTCAGATTTGGGCTACTGTTTAAACTGTCTCTGTGGGTTTTTGTTTTTTCATGCGGGTTAAAGATGAAATGATTTTGTTTATTAGATATTGGTATTTGGGCTGTGAATAATCATTAGGATGCTTTTGGGCTAATGTTTAGGGTGCATTTAAACTCTATTGTCATAACCTTCAAACGTATTAAATTCAGTCGGATTGACTTGGATTTGTTGTATTTTGTGCATGTAAACATAGCCGTTGAGAACAAAAATCTAGGCCTAATGGTCTTAACCCCAGAGCTTAACCTCTCGACGCGCACTAGCTCGCGGACGGAAGGACGTCAGTTTTTTTTTATTCTGCTAACAATATATATATAGCCTACTGTGTACAAACAACAATAATAATAACACTTCTATACATCGTTTAAAAGGTCTAAGGATTTAGCGTCAGTGTATGGTGTCCGTTTTGAGATTAAATTGCTCTAGTATCATAAATATAGTATTTTATTACAGAAGTCCAGATAACAACATGCATAATATAAACTGACTCCTTACCTTTGTGCTGGTATAAGGAACGCGAATTGAATCCAGTCTGTTTCAGATGTGTGAATAACCCATAAAAACTCTCCAACAAAGTACATCCAATGACCAGTTTTGTCCACAAATGCGTATAATCCGTGAAATATGGATATATTTTCCATTGTTTACATCAGATTTCAGATGCACGTCTTGTAATAGATTATAATATACAATCTGAGGACTATTTACATCGTAACACTTGTATATGAGAGCACACTCGCGTTCAAAACCAGCGCTCAAACATGATTGTACAAGTAGGCGGGAGTATAATACATAATATCCAAACAGCGCTGTCTAATATCGTGACGTCATCTGACTCGCGCGTTCCTCCAATGACTTCATGGAAAATATTGATAGACAGAACGTGTAGCCAATTAGATAACGAATTCAACGATCTTTGTGTGAAGCTTTATTTCCTGGTGTGGATACGGCATTTTATACGCTTATATAAGGATAAACAATAAAAAGAACGAACGTGTATGCATGTAAACAAAAGACTTTTATTTTGTGGCTGACTGGCACTTAGAAAAGGCACTAGTCTTACAAAAACTCTTGCAAGAACCTCATTTTTGGGTCTATTGACTTCAAACGTGAAATATAACTTCTTTAGACTTGTGGCTTTGGCCTCATTGCATTTATAGGTTTCACACATATATTTATCGTTAAGATTTTTAGTGTTAAAAAAGATGTTATGCAAAAAAAAATTTATTACAATGTACTTCAGCCTCTCTAACTTTTTTTTTAATCTTAAAATAATTTTGAAACATGGAAAACAAAGCTCAAAGTGTCTTCTATCTAATGATACCACAGTTATGCTTATACTATAAATGGTTTAGTAAAAACAGCCCTTTTAGTGAAAGTAGGTATTTTCATGGTTTCGGGCCAGAATGGGGGTGCTTTTCAAGAGGTTAAGTAAAAACGAAAAGCATAGAAAATGAACAGAACCCAAGAGCAGAGCTCATGAAAACCAGACCAAAGAAGGATGAGTGCAAGAAGAAGAAACAGACAGAAGACACTTTTATCTTTTATACACTTTCTTTGACCATGTGACTAAACCCAACATGAGAGATTCAAACTGACCAATCAGAAGACCACCTTTAACCCCCACTGTACTGGATTTCTGCCAATTGTCTTTGATCACTATCGGCGAGCAATGCCTTTATGAAATTTTCTTCTTTCACTAACAGTACACAGCAAAAATAAGTTGACTCTCTCTGAACATAAAGTTATAAGTCCGTTTTTAAATGGCCACTATTACATACAGTTCAATTGAAGAATAAAAATGACCATTAACTTAACAACAATAAAATGTGACCAGTCATGGAAAGTAGGGACACAAGTCGGATCTGGGGCATTTTGAGTTATTTAAATATTCTGAAAGTGCAGTTTCTAGGCTTCTAGAAATCTGATAAGATTTGGAGAAGTTGTGGCCATTTGAATGTAAAACCGAGAACACCGAGAAGCTGAGAAAATAGAGAAAGAAAAGTTAACACTTTTCCCTGCGGGAGAGACAATAGGGCATCTCATTTAGCTAAGCCATACCCCTTGTAAAGCCGTTTTGAGATACAGATGTTCTAGTCTCGCGTAGCCAGACCTTCAATACTGAAGGTCTGGTGTTTTTCGCTGGTTTTTCTGTACAAAGCCCGCCCACGAGCTGTTTGACCGACATGTCAAACAACCAAGCACAGTTTGTTTCGTCTAGCGTCACGTTTCGGACTCCCCACAATAACAAGCCGGCTGGCAACAAGTCAGTAATTGAAATAACCAGCCGCAACTGATTAGCATCTAAATAAACAAAATGACTCACCATAGAACAACGTTGTGCACTTCATCAACAGCCACACCAATGAGACGCTCCCGTTAAACATCTGTTTGAAGCATATCTGTCCACTTTTTAACACATACAAGCAATTCAGAAAAACCGAACTTTTTGACTCCACTAACTGCCTCAAGCCAAACCAGCCCATCCTCACCCCATGGCGTCAATATTTGACGCCACTTGACCATGCGTCAATATGTTACGCGGAGGGTATACCCTTCGCGTCATTTTTTGACGAACTGGGGACTTCAATACTATTGAGTCCGTTGCATTCTCTTTCCTATTTTCGTACCATTTTCTTACCATTTCGCGTCGGTTTAGGGTTAGATTTACATAATGACATCCCTACCCAAACCTATCCCTAACCCCAATGTCAGGCGACAACTGTTTAATTTCGCGTACCTAATAGTATTGAAGTCCCCAGTTCGTCAAAAAATGACGCGAAGGGTATACCCTCCGCGTAACATATTGACGCATGGTCAAGTGGCGTCAAATATTGACGCCATGGGATGAGGATGTGTTGGCCAAACTCTTGGACATTTTTTAGAGAGTCTATGCTGCGAACTTTGCATATTTTTGAAAATTCAATGTTTGGCTGATTATGATAACTGGTCATTATTATCCACGTGAACACGACTGATTCTCTTCCTCAATGGAACGTGAGAGCTTTGTTTTCCAGGGACCGAAACTAATCGCGACACTTGCGTCTTCTGGAAATCCGGTTTATTTCAACCAAAGACGACTTTGACATTCTCACAGGGTTTCCAGAAAAGTGTACGAAAAACATCAGACGTTCAGCCAACAGTCTGTGGGCGTGACTTCTGAGGCTGAGACTACAGATGTTCTAGCATCATATGTAGTATTTTGTGACAGAAGTCTGGAAGACAACATACAAAAATAAACAGGACTTTTTACCTTTGTGTTGATCACAAGTCGAATCCAGTCTGTTTCAGATTTGTGAATCATCCAATGACCATTTTTGTCCACAAATTCGTATAATCCGTGAAATATAGATATATAGTCTATTGTTTACATCAGATTTCGCATGAACGTCTGGTAATAGAATATAATATACAATCTGAGGACTATTTACATCGTAACATGTAAGGGTATATGAGATTACACTCCGGTAATTTACGTTCCGTTAAACACATGAACCCGCCTTCAAAGTTTTTATTTAAAATAGGGAGGTAGTATAATAGATAATCCAAACAGCGCCGTCGAAAACTTGACATCCTTTATGGATGTAACCAATCGCTCGCTTGTTCCTCCATCAGCCAATGACTTCATGGAAAATATTGATAGACAAAACATTTAGCCAATTATATAACGAATTCAACGATGTCTGTGTGACTTTTTTGTGTGTTTGACTTCATGCTGCGCTCCAAGAACTGACAGACAGATGACGTCAACGTACCGCGAGAGTGAGTCGAAATTAAACTACTCTGTTAAGATTTCTTGAAGAGCTCTCGCGGTACTTTGATGTTATCCGACTGCGGTGCTGCATAAAGTCAAACAAGCCAGTGACGCGGCTGATGTACGTCACTACAGTCACGTGACTTCACAACAGAACCAAAAGAGAAGACAATGCTGAATAAAGTCATAATTCTTGCTATTTTTGGACCAAAATGTATTTTCGATGCTTCAACACATTCTAACTGACCCAGTGATGGTCACATGGACTACTTTGATGATGTTTTTATTACCTTTCTGAACATGGAAACTGTACATAGATTTACAATGAAAGCTCTCTGACTAAATCTAACGTTAAAACATCTTAAACTGTGTGCTGAAGATGAACAGAGGTCTTCCGAGTTTAGAACGACATAAGGGTAAGTCATTAACTTCAACCCTGAGGACCCTGTCCCGGGTCCAGAATTTCGTATTTGTCATGGACCCCAGTAACACATATGAGATACTGTTTGAAAGCTTAGAGTCTCTACTTTCTGCAGATATGCATCACTTTGACACATCTTTTACTGTAAGAAAGTTATTTACACTTAATTTACACTATCACCCCCCCAATATTTTATTATATCATTTAATATTTACATATTTCATATTTTTCAAAAATGACAAACATGGGCAAGTCTTATATCAAATGAAAGCTCTCACTCTCAGGAATAAGGCTACAGCGTTATTTTTGTTCTAATATCAACACATATCCAACAATCATCGAATAAATAATAAGGTAAAAAATGGTCTTTTGTAAACATATGTGAAACTTGAGTGTGGACTGCCTCAGATAGCACATATAGCCACAAATGATACACCATCTTTTATTTTAGGTCCTACTCTAAACAATGAGTCCATTCACAGCATTTTCTTTGGTTGTGTGCATATATAATCCCTTGCTATTTATTATATGTGCAAAACAAAAAATTAATATTTATATGAAAAATGTATTTTCACACCCTTTTGTAAAATGAGAATAACTTTTGAATGCGACATGCTAAAGAGTTCATTCTTTTTTTGGGTGTTTACTGTCTGCTGCTGCTAACAACCAGAACTGTCTGCAGTCTGCTAGAGCATCCAGAACCAGAGTTATACACTATCAAAGACAGTATTTACAACATAAAAAAGAAAATTTGGTGTTTCATCATATGAATAACAACATAAATAACATTATTTGTCACAAACAGCAGCTTTTTATGTAACTTCAAAGGGTTTTCTTTAAAATGATATAAAGAAATTGCATTTATTCCACTGTATGTGGTTATGGGGACACTTCAAATGTTCTTAGGCAGAAATTGTATACAAAAAGGGTATTATTCCTCCCATCAGTTGGGGTAAAATAACTTTTGCATAGATTATGATAGAGAAAAAATTCCTTTTTCCTCTGTAAGCTGACAATTGCTGGAATCAAACAAAACTGTCTGCAGGGACCTGAGATACCCAGGGCCAGAGTTATATACTTTCAAATAAAAACTTTAGAAAAAAACATCAAAAAGCGCCTATTTATTTTTGTGTTTATTAGAGGACTGATATCACATACAACCATGTTGAGCACTTTTAACAGTGTTTTATGTAATTTCAAAGGGTTACCTGTAAAATGATACCAAACTTTTGTATGTAAACCTCTGCATGTGGGTATGGGATGCTTTTGAAATTGGGTAGGCCAAATCCAGGCGAAAATCCCCAAAATAGCTTCAGGGTGTATGACATTATTTTCATTTTTGGGTGAACTATCCCTATTAAGGAGCCACGCTGTTCCCTTTGGGGGCGGGGGCAAAAACAACCGCTTATCCAGTATGTAAATACACACAGACAGTGACGCCCCCCGCTGCACGCTAGAATCTCCGGAAAAACTTGCCGATTTCAACAGCAAAATGTATGCTTTTAAATATACTCAAACATGGAGAGGCTTCTTTGTGATCAGAATAACAGATTCTGCAATAAAATGAAAATCACAAATTTTGGAAAAAAAAACTTGGTTTCTCATTATCTCGAAAGTTGTGCTGCCGACTTGTGTCACTGGTTTCCGTGACGGGTCACAAATGTGCCCTCTATACTTGTAAAAAAATATAAACAACAAATGTGTTAAACCGCAACAGTAGCTTGTTGATACTTCTGTGTTTTTCTCATAAGAAAGGTATCCAATCATATGATTAAAACTTACAAGTAGGGATGTGCCCGAAGCCGAATACGTTATTTGGAAGGGCACGGATAATGGCTTCAAAACGAATAACGAATTCATCCGAAAAACAGAAAAAAAATTAAACTGAAGATTACTATGACATGAATTGCAATTAACATAAAAATAACGTTAATAAGCAGCAACTAAAACATTTGAATAACATTTTTGTTAGTGCCTCATTGTATAAAATCATATTGCTTTTTTTGAACTAATGGTCAAAACTGATTTTTGAATATTAGAGCATATTGTCATTTGAAATTTTAAACAAATATCTGATTATTTATTTAGATGAAGATTATTGAGAAAGTTTTTAAAACAAACATCACATTATTTGTAATTCTGACTAACAGTTTAACTTTCTACTTGCTTGTTGTTTGCAACTACTTGATTTTATATATTTATTTATTAATTTGTTTAAAGGGCGTGTTGCAGGTTAATTACCACTGTCGATTAATGGGTACATAAATCACTCAAGATATGTATATCATGTTAAAAATGTTTTAGGTATTAACATTGTGTCAGGTTGGGGAGAAGTGGATGAAAGCCTCATGCAGAGCCATAGGGATAGATGAGACATTTATTGCCGTTTAATACTTACGTATATAATATAGAAAATCATATATACATAGTAGGAAATATATAATGTGGTATACTGCAAATTTATCATGCATATTATTATTTATTTATGATATATGTGGAGATAAATAAAACTTAGAAATTCTGCTGATTTGATCCATTCATGTCCTGACCACCAGGCTAGAGATTTTTAATTATCCTTAATCCCCAGTTACCAGTCTATCAAATAATATCTGAAATATATTGTTTTGTGAGATAAAAAGATCCTTTGATATATTGTTTATGCGATCATAACGAATCACACAATCATTTTATACACAGAAGCAGCGGCCAGCAGCAGCAGCGCACTCGGATCTGACCGCATACATACATACTATAATAAACAAGCATTCGGCGGCTATTTACATTAAAGGCTGACAGGCTATGCCATTTGGGGATGGACTGCTCACTGATCCCCGTATTTGTATAAATCCTGGACATGGTTTAGTCTGACGAACCGGTTGAGCACTTTTATATTTGTTTAGCAGAGAGGCTGCACAGTTTGACCAGCGGGCTGCGGGAAACTTCGGCACATCAGACCGCCAGACGGTGTTGCTAATATAACTCGAAATGTTTAACTATTATCAGACCGGCCCACTGGGAAAACTACTGGCTGTAAGGAAGTGAGTGCATTTTGGTCGCTGGTCGAGAAGCTTACCCCACGACCAGATGTGATGTGCCTCACTCAGCTTCCAGGATTTGAAACATGCTGCCTAAATCCGTTTGTGCTGAAGATCGCATACACCCATTTCAGCAGGATTATGTTCCCTCTCTAGCCAGCACGCACGAGTATGTTTATTGTTTGTTTACTTTCTACACAAAGTTATGCTAACGCTGTCTGCCAGATAGCATAAATTCGTTAAAAAATTTACCCTGCAACACGCCTTTAAGCATGAAGGTCCCGTTGAGATACAGTTTCCCTCCTTTAGGGATTCCTGGTTGTGATTTATATCAGCAACTCATTTGGAGAGTAATGTAATGATGACTAAGGTAACGCCAAACAGGGTTTAGATTAATCCAGGACTAGGCTTTAGTTATATTAAGACATTTAAGTAACTTTTACAAACAAACCTTACACAAATTTTTTTTTGATAGTTTAGATAATTGGTAACATTTTACAATAAAGTTACATTTGTTAACATACATCAGCTAACTTGAGATTAAGTAGGTCAGATTTAAAAGAAATTTAACAATTTACATCATTGTTCTCTAGTGCAGGATTTTACATTTGGATCTCAAAAATATGCTTACATTTACATTATACTGTGCTACAAATGTCAATAATATTTCATATTTATTTTCAGGGTCCCTAACATTGAATAACTTTAATGTAACCTGTGATCAACTGAATATTTGTGCTGTAAGAGGGGACCAGGTAACAGTTTGGTGTGATTACTCAAACATCAACATCAAAACTGGGTTCTGGTTCAGTCAGAAACAGAGAACAAACTGGAGAAACAAAGATGAACCTGAAGATTTGACTTTAGATTCAGATTACTCAGGACGAGTGAAGCAGAGGATCACAGAAGATTACTCAGAGCTCATAATAACAGATGTGATAGAGAGAGACAGTGGAGAATATCAGCTCATGATCATTGTGAAGGATGGAGTTAAACATCTCAGCTCAGTCACAGTCAATCTAACAGTCTCAGGTACATTTACATTCTCATCAGTCCAGTTAAACTCTTTTCATTTCTCATCTAATGTAAGGTTTTGATTATTTAGGTTTACAGGTGAAGATGAATCCTGAATCTACAGGACAGCGAGTAAAACTGAGCTGTGATTCCTCCTGCCCTTTAACATCTGAATATAATTACTACTGGTTCAAGAATGGAAAATATTTAATAAATAACCAAAGCATATTTGTGTCATCCAGTGGAAACACTGACAGTTATTCCTGCATTGAGTCTGATTCAGTCCCCTCTTCATCTGTGTGTGAGTCTGACATTTACAAAATATTTAGATTAATTATATATTAAATTAGCAGTTTCCCTGTTGATTCATATACAGTATGAGTGTGTTTGTAATTGATTGTGAATGTTACAGCAGTATTTTGTGACTCTTTCAGGTCTTTCTAACAGAAGCTGTTGGGGTGTGTCTTACAGCTCTAGAAGAGTTTGTGCTTTAGTGGGATCAACAGTAGATATTCATTCTTCATACTCACATCCCACTGGATATATAGTAAAGGAAACATTCTGGTATTACCGTTATCGTAGGGAATACAGAGATCTGTTTGAGGATCAATTTGCTGGTCATGTGGAGTTTATGGGAAACACACTGAGAATCAAAGAAGTCAACACAAATGACACTGGATTTTATCAGTTTAGGTTCATCACTAACAGATTAGTTGAAATTTCTGGTTTACCTGAAGTCTATCTTACTGTTACAGGTAACTGCTCATAATAAACTCTCTTTAAAGCAAATTTTGCTGATAATAGTGTGAATATGTTGGTCAATCAGCCAGGCCAACAGCAAACCAGCACTTACCAGTCTGATCCAGTATTAAAACTGAAGCTGGTTTAAACTGGTTTAATGAGTTGTCACACGGTCTCTTCCTGTTTAGGTGGGTGGTTTGTGGCAAACTTGCCAAGCCGATCAAGTCTTTATGTTGATATTGAGTACACTCATCACAGAAGTCTTTAATATTAAAACAAATATTTATGCTTGACAGATGTTTTTATTTAAAGCAATTTAAGCTGAGTTCACATTATATATATATTATCTGTATTTGTCATGACTCCTGGGTGATCGGTTGTGTGTGTGTTTGTTTATGTACTTGTTGGTGATGGCTCCTCATGTGTGCACTAGCCCTGCCTGCTCGTTTCGGTAATTCTTCACCTGTGGTGTCTCGTGAGTTTTTTCCTTTAAATAGCATGCTGTCCTGTCTCTCGTCACGCGCTCATTGTTTCGGTTGGTCACATTCCTGCTGCCTTGCCTTGCCTTGTCCTGTCGGATGTTCTGTGTTTCTCTCTATCTCTTCTCCGATCTCAGGTTCGATCCCCGGCATCCAGAAGCTTGTCAATGCCCGGAGTTCACACGTCTGTGGATGTACATGAACTTGACCTCGAATGAACTCTGCCTGTGTTCCCAGGTACAGCTCTCTCACCTTCTGCCGCGTGTGTATCATACCCTCTGTCTAGTGAAGTGAACGACAGTGTTACCATTAGATGCCGGTAAGCCGGTGACAAAATCAAGGGCTATATGAGACCAGGGGCTGGAGGTCACTGGCAAAGATTTAAGCAGACCAGCGGGAGGTTGATTAGATGCTTTATTATGCACACAGACTGAACAGACTAATACAAACTGTCTGACGTCCGTAGTCATAGAAGACCACCAAAAGCGTTGACGGACGGCAGCCAACGTTCTCCGAATTCCCAGATGGTCGACAAATTTGGATTCGTGACCCCACCGGATGACATTGGAACGTAAACGCTCAGGAACCCATAGACGACCCGCCGGACACTTCTCCGGAACTTCCCCCTCTCGGCCGGCCTCTCTCGAGAATGGTTTCGGTCCGCTCCGATTCAGACTTTTTGAACAGATGGGAGAGAGCGTCAGGTTTCGTGTTTTTAGAGCCTGGCTGGTACGAGAGGGTGAAGTTAAAACGGAAAGAAAAGTGCCCAGCGAGCCTGTCTAGATGTTAATCTTCTGGCTGAACGGATATATTCCAAGTTCTTATGATCTGTCCAGACCAGAAAGGGTTCCGAGGTTCCCTCCAGCCAATGGCGCCACTCACCCAGTGCGAGCCTAACCGCCAGCAGCTCCTGATTGCCTATGTCGTAATTTGGCTCAGCTGGGTTTAACCGGTGAGAAAAAAAGTGCACGGATGCACTTTCCCGTCAACAGAAGATTGCTGAGACAAAATGGCTCCGACATCAGATGCATCCACTTCCACTATAAATTGTTTAGCCGGGTCGGGAATAGAAAGAACAGGCACAGAGATGAAAGGGGACTTTAAATCATCAAAGGCTTCCTGAGCTTCATTATTCCAACGGAAACATCACAGGGTGACTTTCTGAGGGCGGAACTAAATGTTGGAGATTGTTCCGCCTGGACCGAAAAGCGCAAACACCGGCACTTCCGGGTTCTCGGGGAGGGAAAATTAGGCGCGATCCGGCGCAGGTGTGACAAGTGGACGTGGCGATCGTGGATTGGACGACCGAGAGAAGAGGAGGAGGATATAAGGGGCTTCAGAAGTTGCCAATGGTGCAGTTTATTCGAGCCGACCTGATGAGAGGAAGTAGAGCGTGGGAGCGAGTGCAGCGCCAAAGAGACAGGGATTTACGAGTGACTGGGTGAAGGAGGATATAGGAAAACAGGAATTGGCTGAGTATTTACTTTATTCAACGACACAGAGAGGAGAGTATTAGCATCTGTTTGTGAGTACCATTGTATAACTTGTGGAAGTCATATCTGATGGGCGTGTGAATCATGGGGCGAATATTCTGAGTCTAGTTGTCGTAGGAAGACGGCCCCACTGTGAAAGAGTGTTGTGGGAGAGCCAGGAACCTGCAGAACAAAGGAAGGAGCGGGGGAGCCAGGACGGCGACGATTGCTTTTTCATCTGCAGCGAAAACGGCGCCCAGTGAAACCCCAGGACAAATTCCAGTCCGTTGTTGACCCTAGGTCACTGAAGTGTGTGTGGAGTGCAGTGGGTGAGTCCGGGTGTTTGTCGTGAGTGTGTACTTGTGAAAAAGAATTGCAGTGCTGTGCTGTGCTTGTGTTGTCAGTGACCACCTCTGGACCAAAAGAGTTCTGGGAAACAAGTGGACGTTGTATTCTGGTGCAGCAACACCTAAATTATGTGCCTCATCTGACCCCCCCCCCCCCCTTGGGTGGACACCTAGTAAGGACGATCTGGTTCCGGAGCTCAGTGTTGACAATCACGGGCTGACATTGAGGAAATCCTCTGGTCCTGGTGAGGCAGTGGGGAGAACTAACAAGGCAAGTGAGACTTTTTGTACTACACAGGGAGATATCTGTAAGAAGGAAAATTGATGGTGGAGAGAAGATAATGTCGGTGTGAGTACTTACGTCTGTCGTGGAGTCCTTCGAAGTTCGCACCTGTCTAGATCTCTGACCCCGTCAGCTGGAGGAGAGGAGAGGGAAGCGTTCGGACCACCGTAGCAGTCGGCAGCTTCACCGAGACATTGGAGTCTCTGCCTAGGCCAACATTAGGATCTCCACCTCCGCTTAAGGTCTGTACATTCCTTGCCACTCACCGTTTCGGAAAACCTCACCTGTCATAAGTATATCAGTCCGAGAGAGAATTGTTCACGTCCCTGTGAGGGTAAAGGTCCAGTCGTCAGTAAAAGTATTCACTGCTTGTCGTAGCTAAGAGCTACATGCTTGTGTCTAATGTCGCCCCTGTGAGAGTAAAAGCCCAGTCACCAGCCAAAGTACTTACCTCCCGTCATAGCTAAGAGCTAGTTGCTTGTGTCAACCGACGCCCCTGTGAGAGTAAAAGTCCCAGTCACCAGCCAAAGTACTTACCTCCCTTCATAGCTAAGAGCTAGTTGCTTGTGTCAACCGTCGCCCCTGTGAGAGTAAAAGTCCCAGCCACCAGCCAAAGTACTTACCCCCCGTCACAGCTAAAAGTTATTGGGTTGTGTCCAACGTCGCCCCTGTGAGAGTAAAAGTCCCAGTCGCCTGTACTTACCCCCTGTCATAGCTGAGCGTTATCTATCAGCACTATACGCCGCAGCTGTGAGAACAAAAACCCCAGTCATCACTGGAAAAGCTTACCTTGTGTTGATCTTTCAGAACCACCAAGCAGTGTCAAGCAGCGCCCTAAGGAGAGGAACGCCTCAGCCATCCGAAATACTTACCTTGTGTTGTTCTGTCAGAACCATCAAGCAGTGCCACGCAGCACCCTAAGGAGAGTAACGCCCCAGTCATCCGAGACCCCTCCCTGTATCTCCATCTCAGGACAAAAACCAACTGGATACTTACCTCAGGGTCCTTCTGTGTGGTCCTCCAACGAACAGAGCTGGGTTAATCGCCAAACAGTGATCCAGGTACTATACTCTCCTTGCTTAAGTACTCACCCTTGTCTCTCTTTGCGCTCAGGAGAGGGCGGGAGCTCCAGGAATGGCGGCCTGCAGAAGGAAACAGAAACAGGAGATTTAGTAACAAACTGAATAAAGTCGCCGGGAAAGAAGAGAGGAGTTATCGAGCCCTACCTGCGACTGGGTCAAAGAGGCCCAAGACTGACCCTCATCCAAGTTGGATTTTAGCTCCCCTTCCCCCTCACTGATTTTAAGTAATTTAATAAAGTTTGTTTTAAATTTTACCTACCTCCTCTTGTTTGTCTGGTCATTAGGGTGCTTTTGAGATCTCCCTGAGGTGAATACTAGGGAGGGGCGTGACTTGCAACATCTGTGGTCCGCTCCGACCTGTGACAGAAACACACATTAGGGGAAGTGAGAGCGGTAAGAGGTTTAGCGATCTGACCAGAAATCCCTGAAGCTCTTTACGAGTGTCGGGCACTGGCCAATCGGCAACCGTTTTAACTTTAGCGGGATCGGGACGAATCTCTCCCACGGCAATAAGGAAACCCAGAAACTAAACCGACTCCTTGTGGAACTCGCACTTTTCCGCCTTAACAAAAAGCTGATTTTCTAAAAGCCGTTGCAAAACCTGGCAAACATGCTGAGTGTGAATCTCCATGGAGGGAGAAAACATGAGAATATCATCGAGATACACAAAGACAAATTCATTGACCATGGTTTGGAAGACAGCCTGAACGTTACAAAGGCCGAACGGTAAAACAAAGTATTCCCAGTGTCCCGAAGGTGTAATAAAGGCTGTCTTCCACTCATTGCCCTCTTTAATATGTACCAAGTGAAAAGCGTTACGCAGATCTAACTTGGTAAATATGCGCGCTCCCTGCAATAATTTGAACGCTGAAGACATTAATGGCAAGGGTTATTTATTCTTAACAGTAATGTCATTCAGCCCTCTATAATCAATGGACAGACATAGAGACCCGTCTTTCTTTTTAACAAAGAAAAATCCAGTGCCGGCTGGAGACGAGGAGCGGTGAATTAGACCGGCTTTGAAGCTTCATTGATGTACTTATCCATAGCCTCTCTCTCAGGTTTAGATAGGGAAAAATGCAACCCTTAGGCGGAGAAGTGTTAGGAAGGAGCTTGATCTCACAATCATACGACCGGTGAGGAGGTAGGGATGTGGCCCGAGCTTTACTGAACACCTGATGCAGATCAGAGTAATCCGCCAGGACCCCCGAGAGATCAGCAGCCGGGACCTGAGAAACAGAACAAACGACAGGAGAGGGAGCAGGACCAAGACAAGAAACATGACACGAAGACTTCCACGATAAAACAACATTGTTCTGCCAATCAACGTGAGGATTATGTTTGGACAGCCAGTCATGCCCTAAAATGACTGGGGACTGTGAATGTTCTAACAGGTAAAACTTAAGCTCCTCACGATGATTGCCAGAGACAAACAAACTCACAGGGGTTGTACGATGGGTGATCACAGTCTCCACGATCCTTCCAATTCTCCACTGATTTCTTGGCAAAGATTCATCCATGTCCATAACTACATCACCAACTTGAAAATTCCTTTTAGGAGCATGCCAGCACTGTCGTGTAGCAATAGTGTGTAGATACTCCTTTTTCCATCTACTCCAAAATTGCTCCGTAAGGTACTGTACCCGTCTCCACCTTTTTCTTCCATATACATCCTCTTTTGTGAATTTTCCTGGTGGTGGTAAAGCTGTTGTGGATTTCATGGTGATTAAATGGTTAGGCGTGAGCGGTTCTAGACTTTTAGGGTCATTCAGGTTGTCCACAGTTAGGGGCCGACTGTTGACTACTGCCATAGCCTCATAAAACAAGGTGCGCAATGAAGCATCACTGAGTCTGCCTGATGAAAGTGATACAGTTGAACTTAGAACACTGCGTACAGTTTTGATTTGGCGCTCCCATACGCCACCAGCATTACTGGAGTGTGGAGCATTCAAAATAAAGTCACATTGCTTGTCAGCAAGAAAAACACTAGGGGCCCTATCTTGCACCCAGCGCAATTGACTTTGTCAGTGACGCATGTATCATTCGTATTTTGCGCCGGCGCACAGCGGGGTTTTTCCCTCCACAGATGCACGTCAGCAAACTAGAGAATGAACTTGCGCTCCCTGGGCGGTTCAGCGCAAAAAGGAGGCGTGTTGCGGCGCAAACCATCTCTTATGCTATTTTGCAGTTTCAAAAAACAATTGCGCTACTAACCAAAAAAAACTAGTCTAAAGTCAGTGGCGCGTTGCGCGTGGTTCATTATGCTATTTTAAGGGCCCATGCTTGACCATAATGTATAGCGTGCACAACGCGCATACACTTTGCTTATCTAATCTACACAGATGCAACAGTTATTTTTGCAAATCATAAATTGTTACACTTAAAAATATTAATACACGAGATAAGGGGAATCATAGTGGTGAGCATTGTGGTGATAGTTTTTATTTATTCTCATGCAAATAACGATTAAAATATTTTCATAACTTTGTTGTGTGGCTGTATTACGTTTATTTTATGTAAATAATAGTTAAAATGTTTTCATAAGAAACCTTAATGTATATGAACTTGATTTGTAAGTGTACTTTGGGGTTGGACCTTGCTTGCGTTTCTTGGGTCCGATTTCAAAGCCCCCAAACCCTTTAAGCGGTGAGGGTGGACGCAGCGATGTCCTCTGCTGGCGTCAAGTCCTGAGGCAGATCCACCTCCCGTTACACGGCGTGCCCGATTTATGCTGGCAAGCGTGGGATTCCCCCGTACAAGGACGTCGGTCTCCTCGGCTGTGAACCGCTCCTGGCGTGCGCCTGGTAAATCCGTCATAATAATAGCAACCCGCCATGGAACTTGCGCCCTTGCGTTTAAAGGGAATGTTGGCTAGCGTTCTGATTGGTTTATTTGACGTTACGCCCAAACCACACCTATGAATAATGAACCTACTTCAGACCAACCCCTTATTGATTTGCGCCCGGCGCAAGAGTTATTTCTCACGCCGGGAAAATAGCAACAGCGCCCAAGATCCGCCCACAAACTCACTTGCGCGTTGCGCTTCGCACTTGCGTTTCAGATCGTTAAAATAGAGCCCTAAGTCTTTCAGGGTCAAGTTCATGTAATGCACAATTCAGTTCGTTTTTAGCACCTATGAAATTGGTACCTTGGTCACATCGGATTTGTCTCACTGTACCTCGAATAGCAATAAAGCATCGTAGGGCGTTGATGAATGCATCTGTAGACATGTCCTCTAACATCTCAATGTGAATAGCTCTTGAACAAAAACAAGTCAAAAGCAGACCATACCTTTTGTGTTGCTTTCTGCCCTCTTTAGTCATAAAAGGACCAAAACAATCCATGCCGCAGTACGTAAAAGGTGAGGAAGGTTCCACACGTTCTGTAGGGAGATCACTCATCCTTTGACCTTCAGCAGATTTTCTCAGCCTTCTACACTTTACACAGTTGTGGATATATGAAGTGACAGCTCTGTTTATTCCAGGTATCCAATAACCACAAGACCTGATATCATTGATTGTGAATCCCTTGCCTTGGTGCTTCACTCTTTTATGACTGTGTGCAATTATCAATTTGGTTATGTGATGTTCTCTGGGAATAATCAAAGGATGTTTGAATGAGTGAGTGCATGATGAATGACTTAATCTTCCTCCCACCCTGACCATATTGTCTGTGTCAATGAAAGCATCAAGGTGGTGTAATTTATTATGGCCTGGGAGTTGTTTTCCTTGATTCAAAATATCTATCTCCTTCTGATATACTTGCCTTTGCACTCCCTTTAGGATCAAATGTTTTGCATCCTCTTGTTCACTCACAGTTACAGGTGAATTTGTTTTATCCTTTCTACTTAGTCTCAAAAGGTGTGCAATGGCTTTGACAGCTTTGGGCCAAGATGAGAACTTGGAAAGATGGTCAATAAGATCTCTGCCTTTTGTGGTTATTACCTGAAATGATTGCACTTTCCTGACTTCTGGATCTCCTACTGCAAGTTCCAGCTCAACATCTGCAGCAACGATTTCCTTTTTCCACAGGAATGGTGGACCAGAGAGCCAGTTAGATGAGAGCAGCTCACTTATAGTTCTTCCTCTAGAGGCATTGTCTGCCGGGTTGTCATTAGAAGGAACATACAGCCATTGTTCAGGAGTCGTGCTTTGTCGTATCCTTTGAACTCTATTGGCTACGAACGTATGAAAACGACGAGCTTCATTATTTATGTAGCTTAAAACTACTTTAGAGTCTGTCCAAAAGAACTCGTTCACATTGGAGAGGTCAAGCTCTTCTCTGAGGATGTCACTCATTTTGACCGATACAACAGCTGCTGTTAATTCCAATCTCGGTATTGTGACCACTTTTGTGGGAGCAACTCGAGCTTTGCCAATGAGAAAAGCACAATGGATGTTTTCATTTTCATTCATTACTCTCAGGTAAGAACACTGACCATAGCCACAGTTACTTGCATCTGAGAAATGGTGTATTTCTGTTTTTACAACCTTACCAAATTCAGCAGGTATATAACATCGTGGTATGTTTACCCTTTCCAGATTGACGAAGTCATCTTGCCATTTCTCCCATCGAGGGCTCAGTGCAGGAGAAAGCGAGTCATCCCAGCCTGTACCCAGGCGGCACATTTCTTGCAGGATTTTTTTTCCATTAAGAACATATGGAGCTACGAAACCCAAAGGATCGTATATGGAGGCAATGGTTGACAGAATGCCACGACGTGTTGTAGGTTGATCCTTTAGTGGAACATGGAATCTGAAACTATCAGCCTGTATGCTCCAATGAATTCCTAATGCTCTTTCCAGTGGCATGTCATTGAATGTAAGATCCTTTGTTCCAAAACTTACTGCACATTCTGATGCTGGTATACTTTGCAGAACGGTGCTGTCATTCGATATAAACTTGTGCAGTCTAAGACCACCTTTAGCACACAACTCCTGTGCTTCTTTTGTTAACTGAATGGCCTTTTCCACAGTCTCTACACTTGCCACTCCATCATCAACATAAAAATCTCTGGTGATGAATTGTGCACCCAGTGGATGTGAAAGACTGTACTCATTAGCTATGTGTCTTAGGCCATAGTTCGCGCAACCAGGCGAAGACACTGCACCAAAAAGGTGTACTCTCATTCTGTAGTCTTGAGGTATTGAATGTGTGTCACCATTTGTCCACCATAAGAAGCGCAGATAATCACGGTCACGTTCTGGTACATGAAATTGATGGAACATTTTCTCAATATCGCATGTTACAGCGATAGGATGCTTTTTTAAACCTTAGGAGGACACCTGTGAGGTTGTTTATCATGTCGGGTCCAGTAAGCAGATGTTCATTGAGACTGGTGTTTTTATATTTCGCTGAACAATCAAACACGACACGTAATTTGTCTGGCTTTTTTGGGTGGTAAATGCCATGATGGGGTATATACCATTTTTCCCCATTAGTTCCATCATCATTCACGGTTTCTACATCACCTCTTTCAATGATGTCATTCATGTAAGTAATGTAGTCTGACTTGTATTTCTCCTCCTTAGAGAATTTTCTTCTCAAATGATTGAGTCTGACAATGGCAAGCTCTCTGTTGTCAGGTAAGAATGGTCTTTGTTTAAATGGAAGGGGCATTTCATAATGTCCTTGAGCGTTTTTGTTTATGCCTTCCCTGAGTTTATTTAGAAACATAATGTCTTCTTGTGAAACTGTTGCATTATCCGTAGTGACATCCTTAAAATCTGATTCAAGAACATGAATTGCCTCTAAAGGCGTCAAAGTTGGCATCTCCTTCGTGGTTATTCTGTGACAAAGACTGATTGTGGATTCACGAAATCCTGGTGTGGAGCAACCTATAATACACCATCCTAGGTCAGTTAGAATGGCGTAAGGCTCATCATCTTTACCCAGTATGACTTTCCTAGGAGCTAGTACTCTAGGACAGTTATAGCCAATAAGCAAGCCCACTTCACAACTAAGAAGAGGTGGTAGTTCGTTTGTGATTGGCTTGAAATGATTCCAGTTCTTTGCCGTTTCCTGTGTCGGTATGTGGTCACGATTTATAGGAATGCACTCTTTCGTGTATGCAGGAGGAAGATCGATATGCACTGAAGAATTGTACCCTCTCACTCGAAGATCAGATACTCTCTTGCTCTTTATGACCATATTGTCTCCCAGCATAGTGGTAAGCTTGAGTTTTACTGGGTGAGTATCTACTTGTAACTCATTACTCACTGCTTCATCAATAAAACTGGTGTCACTTTGAGTGTCTAACAAAGCATATACAAGTTGTTCTTTAGATGGATTTTTACAAGATGACACCCATACTGGTACAATCATTGAAGTAGTGATTGATTGACCTTCACTTGTGACATTAAGTGACATGGCATCAGTAGTTTCTCTTTCCTGTGCATACACATCTCTCACCATGGGCAGTGATCTTTCTCTGTTTGCATTAGTCACATAATTGTAATCATGAAGAAATGTGGGATGTCGCAATTTACATACATCACATGTGTGACGACGACGACACTCCTTTGCACTATGTCCTGGTTTTATACAGCCGTAACACAGTTTATTGTCTTTGACATAGACCCTTCTGTCTTTCAGAGACATCTCCATGAATTTTGGACATTTGCAAAGCTGATGATTATCATCCTGACACAACATGCATGCAGCTCTTGACTGTCCTTTAACTGTGAGTGTTTTGTCATTATTTACAGAGGACTGAGTATGGAAAACAACTGCTTTATTTCTTCTCGTTTCCTTTGACATTACCTTTTCAGAAGGCAGTTCACGTGAATGAAGAGCATGTAGAGAAGTGATGGGATTACATACAATTTCTGCCTCAGTAGACATAAACTCAGCAAAATCTTTAAAGCTTGGAAAATCTTTACCTTCCATGAGGGAAACTGTAACCTGACGGTTCCACCTGGATGCTATCCAGTCAGGAAGTTTTTGTACCAGCTTTTGGTTTTCCTCGCAGTCGTTTAATATTTCCAGGCCTTTGACATGAGGTACAGCATGAAGACAGGCATTTAGGAAATCTGAAAAGGTCCTTAATCCTTCTGCATCTTTAGATCGTATTTTAGGCCATGTTGAAAGCTTCTCCCTAAAAGCTCTTTGAATTATGAAAGGCTGGCCGAATCTCTGGTTTAGTTTGTTCCACGCTTCTTTGTAAGCCGCCTCATCACTTCGATAAAAAGTGCCCTCTAGATATTTGTGTGCTGGTCCACTCACATATTTTTTCAAATAATAGAGTTTATCAGCTGTGGAGATACTGTTTTTGTCTATGAGTGACATAAATGAGGATTTCCATTCCACAAACTGAATTGGGTCTCCATTAAACACTGTAGGCTCAGGTATGGGAAGTCTATTTATTGCTATGCTGTCCTGAACTGCTTGTGCAAGTTGAGTCACTTCACTAAGATGTGCTGATTGAACAACATTCTCTTGTTGATGTGTCACTGAAGAGAGTAAGTTTCTCTGACTTTCATGTTCATTCAGGATTGACTGACTATTTATCTCTTGTTTTACTTCATCATCATCATATGAATTTACTTTGGCACGAGCAACCTTTAAATCCTTTTCCATCCGTAATCTTTCTATTTCACACCTATGAGTTTCCTCTTCTATCCTTAGTTGCTCTTCTAGACATCTTATTTTTTCCTTTTGTTGCCTTTCAAGTTGCATTATTTTATATTCAGTCTCCTTAGCAACCAGCTCTGCTACAGCATCTGCTCGTTTGTCTGTTGTACAAGATGATCCAGAATGGCTGCTGATACCTTTTGAAGCAGTTGAGCCATATACAGAACGAGCGTAACTATGTGCTAAAAGTTCGCGAAGACGGCCTCTTTCTCGGTCTTCATCAAACTCACCATCAACTGTTGCCAATCTTTCCAAAATAACTTTCATGATATCTTTGGTAACAGCCTCACATGCATCAATTTTACGTCTTAAATCAGCAGCAGGTGTAATATGCTTCCTTATTTCACTAAAGATTTTCATGATGCAGTTCATTTTATCCTCCAGAGAGTCTGCAATTTCTGCTAACTGTTTTTCTGAAATGTCTGATTTTAAGTCATGTCTTGCTTTGCGTGCTTGTAATTTCCATTCTTCATACATATTGATTAATCTTTTCTCTTTCTTACTGCATTCCTCCTTTCTATATGAAAGTATTTTTTCTGTGGGAACATGATGACGTTCTGAACGTCGAGGGAGCTCTGCACTATCTTGCACTTCACTTTGTTGCTCAGATTCATTTTTATCTTTACCTTTAACAGCTCCTTCTGCATCCATCTCTCTTTTACCTTCCGTTTCTGTTTGAGATGTGCCTTTAAACCGTTGTTTTTCCGTGTCCGTTTCCATAATGAGCTTACTTTTATGCCTTTTAAACTCCGTTAACCATTACGCCGGTTCCGCGTGGCTGCGTTCCGTTTACCGTCGTCTTTTGAGAAGCACGTGCAGCGGCATCAGAAACAGCGAGGGTGAAGCTCTTACTGTAGCGGACCCCATCCTAATAATGGCCAAACTTTACTGATGGTCTTTATGTAGTTTTTATTATGCCTTGATAACTCCAATAGATCCACCGTAAGAGCTAACAGACAAGTAGAAAATGCGTATCAGCCTCCACATTCATTAACACTTTAACTGCATCATCGTGAAAAATATAACACAGCATTTACTTAAATTAACAGTTTAGATATATAAACATACACACCTTATGCCCTTTAGGGGGGTGCTAACAAAATATAAACTTAAGGAGCTGATGAACCGTAATGCCGATATGACTTTCACAACCGTGACTGCCATTGATGCTGCCGCTTTTCAAAATAAAAGTCCCACCAAACCGGAACATTATAATATAGCTCTAAAAACTCAAAAAATGTCAAATTATCATTCAAACAAATTAAATACAAAACAAGGAAAACATTTAAATGTGTCTGCTACACCATTGTAAATGAATTCAGCGCGATCCTGCGCTACTGATTTGAACTTGACCGCTCATTTACCTCACAAAGCCGGAGCGGAAGCCCGAGCCCGCCCCGAGCCCGTGTAAAATGTTAGAAATGAAGCCTGAACCCGCCCGAGCCCGTCGGGTCCCGTCGGGTTCGGGCAAAGATCTTCAGCTCTAGGCAGTACCTTCTACCGGGCATGCAGCAGCAATGTGCCCCTCTTTACCACAATACAGACACAAGGCGCAAGACAGGCGACGATTCCTCTCACTGGCTGTAAGTGAACTCTCCGGTCTCCATCCAGACTGGGTTCGAAGGTGATCGTCGCGTGTGGCTCTCCTGTGAACTGTGACTTTTGCTCTGTCTCACCCTCTTTCTCTCTTCTCAATAAATTGTGAACTTGCATTTGACTCAGAGACTTTTTGTGAAAGTATGTGTGTGTTTGACTGCATGACCTTGCCATTTTTCACAATCACATCATACTGAATTGAGCTGAATCAAACATTTCAGGTCTAACTTTAAAAAATAGTTTATGTGAACAATGTTTTATTAAATTTCAGATACACGAGTGATAAGCAGCCCAAACCCTGTGATAGATGGAGAAAAAGTGATATTAAGCTGTTCAACTGAATGCACTCTGGATAGCAAACATACTTACATCTGGTATAAGAATGGACAACAGGTAACAGATGGATTGACATTATTAAACAAGCTGTACCTGGACTCAATCAACAGTGAGGAGATACAAGAATATTCCTGTACTGTAAGAGGTAACACAACATCTCATCATACAGCTGATGAAATTATATAAGAGAGAGTTTCAGTCCTTGATGCTGATTGGTTTATTTCCAGCTATGACATCATCACTGAGCTACTTTCACTGTGCAGCACTCATAGCTGATCATTAATATTGTAGCAGTTATAGTTTATATGTTAAACACTTCAGTATATCTCATAATGAAAGAAACATTTGTGTCATTATTATTTTCATTTTATAGAAACTGAATTTTCTGGGATTTGTCTTTCTTCAGATTCAATGGACAAAACCAATAGAACAACTGACAGAAACAATGAAGAAATGGACAAAGCCACTGAAGCAGTAGTGTACAGTTCGGTGTTTGTCCCTCTGTTGGTGTTTCTGCCTCAGTTTCTCATTATAGGAGCTGTATGGATCTGGTAAGTAAAAACATCAAGTAAACCTCAAAACTGCATAACATACAGTGAATATTCTGATATGAATTCAGATTGTAAGAGTGTGAATTTTGACCCTACAGGTTTTTCATCAGCATGAATAAATTGAGTTCATCTTAAAACAAAACTGATGACAAACAAATAGAGGTGAGAAAATCTGTATATCTGTATGTTAAATAAACTAATGGTCAGATTTTATAACATTATCTCTTTCTATAGGCCAGTTTACACTGATTCGACAACAACAAACTCCAACATTATAAAGTCTCATTTACTGATCCAGCAACTGCCAACACAGGTTTCACACTGACCCAATAAACACATTTGTTGGTGTTTGTTGGATCAGTGTGAATTAGCCTTTAGTAATTATCATTGTCAGACTGCAGTGGTGTGCAGGTCTGTGTGTAGATCAGCTGTCTGTCCATTAAAACTGCTGGAGTGATGTCATAGTGACATCATCACCTAGCAATGGTCTCTCAGCAGTGACATCATTGATGTTATATACAGTGACATATTAATAATAATTGAATGTGTAAATAATTGAATGTTCAAATTAAGGCTGGTAATTTAATGCGTTAAAGGTGGGGTGCATGATCTCTGAAAGCCAATGTTGACATTTGAAATCCCCTAAACAAACACACCCCTACCCCAATAGAATCTGGACCTTCTTTTTATAAACTCGCCCCACACATACAGTATGCAACCCAGGCAATGATGTTGGTTAATAGACACGCCCCTTACTGCTGATTGGCTACAGGGTGTCTCTTTTCCAAAGTGTTTTTCAAAAATCACACACCACGCCTTTAATAATATTTATTATTATGGGGGAAAATAAAGTGTTAAAATTTTTTATGCACCCAGTCATGCCAGCATAGTCACAAAAGTTGATAATTTCCAATGTTAAAAAAAATCTATTTTATTTTTTAAACATTTTAGTTTATAAACATTATATAAATTCAAATCACATAATTTTTTACAGTGTATGCAGGATTATTTTACATTTGATTACTTAATTTAATTTCTGTACTACTTTAAATTACTGTCTCCATTTACATACCAATATTTATGTGTGATTAAATGCGATTAATAAGATTAATTAATCGGCACATCATGTAATTAATTATATAAAAAAGTGTAATCGTTTGACAGCCCTAGCTTTAATACATGAATTATTCATTTAACAATTTATTTTCTCATAACACTCTTGTGTCAGTGTAGGTTAAACTGTAAAAAAGTCTAAATCTTGTGGAAAAATGTGTGTTTTATTTTATAATTCTATTTTTTTTTTTTACATTATTCCATTTATCAATTCAATTATATATATTTACTTACTAACTCTTACTAATCTTAATTATATATTCACTCATTTATTTTATCATTCAGTTTTCTTCTTTTTATTATATATTCAAATACATGGCTTCATTGATTATAATACCATCAGATAAAAAAGTAAAAACCTGACTTGCCAACTCTGCTAGAAATCTTATAATGGGTTGTGGATAAATCTATCATTAAGACATTGGTTCAATACAAACATAAAAAAAAATGGGTTTGGAGAAATTGTTGTATGGAGGAATAATCTATAATCACTTGCCATGAATTATTCAACCTCATCAGACATTATAACACAAGACTCAGAGATATTATCATTACAAATGGAGGTCACTTTCAATTGTTTTATTTTAATGAAATATTATATTTTCAGAGGAAGACTGAGCATTGAAGCACAACTGAGATTATTTAATAAATGATTTTTCATTTTATTCATCAAAACTTCGTCTCCTGCCTGCTGTTTTTCCCCTTCATCTCTGTGTCTGCCTCATGGTTTATTTGAAGTATTAACTCACAAACAGAGTTGATATTTCAGCACAGATTTAGTCAGAGAGATCTAGTGAACTGAACTGTAGTTGGATCTATCTGCAAACTTTAGTTGAATCTCTGAAGATCGAGCTTCAACTTTATGAATGTTTGAATTCCTCATTTAACTGTAGATGTATAAGCACTTAAAGAAAAAAAATCATGGATTAATGTAGATGTGTCATTAGATGAAAATGCAGTCATTTTTATGCCGTAAAATTGCATATTCTGAAGGCAGACACAAATGTATACAAATACACATTTTATATATACTGTATATTGAAGAAATAATTCAAGAAATGTTGGTAAAAAAGGATATTGAGCTCTCATCTATTGATCCTGATGCTTCAAAGAGTAATTTAAGATCTAGAAATATATTTGTTTTCTGAGAGGTTCTTATGATCCATCATGATGCCGATGTTAACAATTCTACATCATTGCAACATATTTAAAATGCCTATAATGCATATTAATGCATAGTGTTATTGTAGACTAATTAAACTACATTCATTATATTAAAACAGGACTTAAGTGAAGTTCATCCGGCATTTTTTTTTTTTCTAAAGGAACATGCAAGACAAAATAATGTGCAGGAATTAATTGATTAAATTTGAAATGTAAAGAAACCAATGTGATTGCTAAAAGCCCACTGACACTGACACTGAGTCTGTGCAGGAGGCATCGCCCTCCATATATATATATACTTTCTTTTTCTAACTAAGCTACAGCTTTGGAAAAATGATATTAAATTTACCCCAGGGACCAAACACCTGACAGCCTGCGATAAAAGAAACATAGGAACTTGTAGTTACTGTATATAAAATACATATTATTACAGTACACAGTCAGTGAGTTATCATTGATCTTAAAGGGACAATATGCAACATTCACCACTAGAGGCCGCTCAACAACAACAACAGCCACAGTTTAAATAACGCTGTGAAAGAGCGTGGAATGATAAGAGTTGAGGTCTTCACCTTCACTGTCGATATAAATCAATCTGACAAGACTTTTATGTCCGTGGATGATATAAAAAAATAATGTTTTATAACCCACAGTGTGCACTCTTAGATCAGATGTGTTAAAAACAACACATTAGTGTTAGTTTAGGGACAACACAATAAATTCTCTGGATTCAAATATTTTGGGATATACTGAATTGTTTTTGTACATTTTAAAGCTAAAATATATATAAACTTATATATTGAGCCTTTAAGTGTCTTAAACAAGAGAGGGCACAGTGGTGAAATGTCATAAATCGCCCTTTTGGGGTTTAAACCTGCAGGGTTTCTGTTATAAGCCCACATGTGCAACCATTAAACCACTAGCAGAAACATAGGATGAAACATAGGAAATGTAAAGTTGTAGTGAATGTGAAAGACATAATTCACCTTTGTTATTAACAGTAGTTCTGTATAACTGTTCAGGGATCGCGTTCCCTTTAAATGTTTAGAATGCGTGATGACGCATGACGCTGATGAGCGCTTGTTGGAGTTCCTTCTGTTGTTTACCTTGGAAAATAAATGACACACGCATTCGTGTGCTCAAAGTGAGAAGTTGTCTCTTGCAAATTCCACACTGGTGACCCCGACGTGATAGGGCCCATTCCGAGTTCTGGAGACAGGGGACAAACATTTTATGGTGGACAGGGGTGGCAAACCAGAGCGACTCTCCATTGACCGCCTTAAACCAGCCCATTTGGATGTGGACAGGCCCATTGGCCTGGCCCAGCCCCCACGACGTGGACGGCCTCCGGCTTTGCCCCCGCCTCGTGCTCCTGTCCCAACCAAGTTTCCCACACTCTGTGCCCCTCCTCCATGTAATGACGTTACACCGGCTGCATTGGGGTCTCCTCGACCTCCGGTACAGCGCAGTCGTTGTGGTCGGTTGATACGCCCACCTCCCCGTTGACTGTTATGGTGAATTCTGGGGGGACGTGTGTAGTGAATGTGAAAGACATAATTCACCTTTGTTATTAACAGTAGTTCTGTATAACTGTTCAGGGATCGCGTTCCCTTTAAATGTTTAGAATGCGTGATGACGCATGACGCTGATGAGCGCTTGTTGGAGTTCCTTCTGTTGTTTACCTTGGAAAATAAATGACACACGCATTCGTGTGCTCAAAGTGAGAAGTTGTCTCTTGCAAATTCCACAAAGTTGTATATAGTTATCCATGATTACCTTGAGGATTGAGGTGGGTCAAAGGTCGCTGGGCCTCCACGATGGCATTCAGAAGCCTTCTGGGTCCTGCTGACAGATCAAAAAACAACGGGAAAACAATAAAAGACAAAACTTACATCACATCCATCTAGACAACTCCATTTGCTGTAAGACTTGCACTGTAAGTGTAAGCTCGACTGTGTTTACTTGTCTCCTGCTGAATCTACAAGTTGGGTTGATCTGGTCCAAGCTCCTTGATCCTTTAATTCTTCAACTGAACGCCTTGTAAAAGTGTGATTTTGTAAGGATTTTTTCTATTTTCTTTCATCTCAAGATATTTTGCTGTAACTATCAGTTAAATGATCTCCTGAGCGGTTATGAGACTTACTAAGAACGGTCCAATCACATGAGGCCAAAAACATAGAAAATAATATTGATTCGCTAACAACAAAAATGGGTTTGGGGCAAAGACTGCAGCGCCCCAAGGACAATTGAAATGAGCCAATTAGTGCTCAGCCTCAAATCACATGCTATTAAACAGGTTACTGATACATACACACTAACCCATAATGACCATAATGTTTTTATTTTTTAAATAAATGATGATATGACTAACAGTGAAATAGTACAACTAAATGATTTTATTCTGTGTTAACTTGCACTATATATTTAACTATTAAAGTACTTTTCTGTTCTGGCTAACTTTAAGCGGGCAAAGCCCCAACGCTCCCTATTTATCAGCCGGCTCTGACAATGAGTAAGGGTTTTGGCCGTCATGTCCAAGATGTGTTAATTCATTCACTGCGATCTTTACTCCATAATGTCCACTATAGTGACGGACGCCACAACAAAACGTCTGAGCCCTCAAAAAGTGTTTAAGGGTGGGGTTACTTCAGACACAGCCCTACTTTATTTGACTAATACGGTAAACTTGAAGAAGTAAATAAAAACAAGTGGGTAAATTAGGACACTAAGTGTAGCAGAGCAGCCGCAATGTCCTCATTGACAGTCGCATTTGAGCGTCTCTCCGCTCGTGTCATCAAATACATCCGCTCGTGCCATCAAATACATCCTTTTTTTCGGTATTAATGAAAAAAAGTATTCTGCCTATTCATTTACTTTTCGGTTATTAAATCACCTGTATTGAAAGTTCAGACAAGCTCAGCGGCCTTCATTGCCGTGATCCAGACGAGCTCAGCGGCCTTCATTGCCGCGAACCAGGCGAGCTCAGCGGCCTTCATTTCTGCGATCCAGAAGAGCTCAGCGGCCTTCATTGCCGCGAACCAGGCGAGCACAGCGGCCTTCATTTCTGCGATCCAGACGAGCTCAGCGGCCTTCATTGCCGCGAACTAGGCGAGCACAGCGGCCTTCATTTCTGCGATCCAGGCGAGCTCAGCGGCCTTAATTGCCGCGATCCAGCAGAGCCCGCCGGCCTTCATTGCCGCGTTCCAGCAGAGCTCAGCGGCCTTCATTGCCGCAGTACTATCGAGCCTAGCGGCCTTCATTGCCGCAGTACCATCGAACCTAGCGGCCTTCATTGCCACAGTCCTATCTAGCTCAGCGGCCTTCATTGAGGGGAGTACACTAGGATACAACAAAAAGTCTACTGTAAAATTCGAAAGGCAAAATGCCGCCAAAAGCAAAACAAGAAGTGAAATCGGATGACGAATATGTGTCATTAACTTATGTAAATGAAATGATGCAGCAACAAAAGGAAATGTTTGTGGCGCTGCTTGAACAACAACATGGTAACTTCAAAGGCTTTGTTAAAATCATCATGGATTCTACAAACAATAGACTGGATGCAATAACTAAGGATTTACAGGACATAAAAACAAGCTTGCAATTTACGCAAAAAGACGTGGATGACATCAAAAGCGATATCACTAAACAATCCGAACGAGGTAACGCGATGCAGTCGGACATCTATAAAGTGTGTGACAGCTTACTTGCTTTAACGGATAAAATGGAGTATTTGGAGGGTCAATCCAGGCGTAACAACCTCGTGTTTGAGGGAATTCAGGAGACACCAGGAGAAACGTGGGCAGAGACGGAGGAAAAAGTCAAGAAAGTATTGGCGGAAAAATTACAGTTACAGCATGAGGTTGAAGTAGAGAGGGCTCACCGTACAGGGAAACCTGGGGGTGACAGAGCAAGGCCAATTGTTGTGAAATTTCTGAGGCACAAGGACAGATCTGCTATATTACAACGTACCAAGTCACTGAAGGGATCCAAAATCTTTATCAACGAGGATTTTACGGATGCCGTCAGAAGAAAAAGGAAGGAACTGATGCCGGAGATGAGAGCAGCGAGAGAAAGGGGAGACATTGCTTACTTACGACAGGACAAACTGATCATTCATCCACGGTCAAGTACACCAAAATAACCTAGAGTTATTTAGTCTCCAACCAGGTATGCTGAATCACTGTCTACACTATGGCATACTTTACAACTAACACATATACCGGAGTTAATCAACAACTACAGAAGACTGTCGAACATGATTTATCAGAATTAAACATCTTTCAATACACAGATTATCATGTACAGGACTTGGAAAATGAAATAGATCCTGTAAACAACTTCTTCCGCAACACCAATAGAAATTGCTTTTATTACACTAATGATCAGTTTAATAGTGCTGTTAAGACTGAAAATCAATTATCTATAATCCACTTTAATAGCAGGAGCCTGTATGCCAACTTTCACAACATTAAACACTATTTAAATCAGTTTAAACAGCCTTTCAACATAATCGCTATATCTGAAACTTGGATTAATAATGAAAAAGGCTCAAATTTTGAAATGGAAGGATATGACATGTTTTGTATTAACAGAGAAAATAAGAAGGGAGGTGGTGTGGCTTTGTATGTGGACAAGAAATTGAATTACAAGTTGTTGGAAAATATGTCTACAGTGGTAGATGATTTACTTGAATGTGTCACATTAGAAATATGTAGAGAAAAGAAGAAAAATTGTATTGTTAGTTGCATCTATCGATCACCAGGTTCTAATATTAATTTGTTTAAGGATTGGATGGAAGAAAAATTTACAAAAACTAATCAAAAAGTCATGTTTATCTGTGGCGATTTTAACATTGATTTGTTAAATCCAAATAAGCACAATATGACAGAAGATTTTCTGAATACAGTTTATAGTTTAGGCTTTTTCCCAAAAATTACCAGACCCAGTAGAATTACCTCCCACTGTGCAACATTAATCGATAATATTTTTACAAATGATATAGATAACAGCACAGTGAGTGGACTATTAATAAATGATATCAGTGACCATCTACCAGTTTTTACAGTTTACAGCAGCAATTACACATCTAAAAAAGACAATAAACCTCTATTCAGACGGGTTAGAACTGATGAGTCTATGGTTGCATTTAAAGAGGATTTGCTTTCACAAGACTGGGAAACAATTAATAAGGAAAATGACATTGATAAGGCATATGGTGAATTCTTAAGAATATTTGAACTTTTATATGATAAGAATTGTCCGATAAAAAAATATTACAGTAATTATAAATATAGTGATAGGCCGTGGATTTCAAAAGGATTACAAAATGCTTGTAAAAAGAAAAATACACTTTATAGAGAATTTATTAAACACAGAACTGCAGAAGCAGAAAAAAAATATAAGAAATATAAAAATAAGTTAATTATGATCATGAGGACATGTAAGAGAGAATACTATAGTAAATTATTACAAAATAATAAAAATAATATGAAGGGTATATGGAATATACTAAATGGTATTATGAGAAGAGGCTCAATACAGTCTAATTGTCCCCAGTACTTTATTGATAATGTAAAGAACATTAATAATGGGGAGGATGTGGTCAATAATTTTAATAGATTTTTTGTAAATGTTGGACCAGATTTAGCTGAAAAAATTCCTATTACACAGATAAATGATAATAAATTTAATGAAATTATTGAAAGAAATCAATGTTCAATGTTTCTTAAAGAAGTTGAAGAAAAAGAATTAATAGATATTGTTAAAAAATACAAAACTAAAGCATCCACTGATTGTAATGAAATAGATATGAAGATAGTAAAGAATGTAATTGAGGGGATTTCAAAACCATTAACTTACATCTTTAATTTGTCATTTCAAACAGGTCAATTTCCTACAAAAATGAAAATAGCAAAAGTAATACCTCTATACAAATCTGGAGACAAACACCACTTCACAAATTATAGGCCAGTTTCTTTATTACCACAATTCTCAAAAATTTTAGAAAAACTATTCAACAACAGATTAGATAATTTCATTGATAAATACCAATTACTCTCGGACAGTCAATATGGTTTCAGAAAAAGTAGGTCAACATCACTAGCATTAACTGAACTTATTGAAGAAATTACTAATTCTACAGACAAAAAGAAATATGGAGTTGGGGTATTCATTGATTTGAAAAAAGCATTTGATACAATTAATCATGTAATATTAATCAATAAACTGGAAAGGCTAGGGATTAGGGGGATAGTGTTGAACTGGTTAAGCAGTTATTTAAAAGATAGGAAACAATTTGTGAAGTTGGGAGAGTATGCATCTGATTGTTTGGACATTAAATGTGGTGTCCCCCAGGGGTCAGTACTAGGACCAAAATTATTCATTCTCTACATAAATGATATATGTAAGGTATCTGATCTACTGAAATTTGTACTATTTGCAGATGACACAAATATCTTTGGTTCTGGTCATAATTTGGAACAACTCCTGGACACAATCACTTTAGAATTAAACAAAATAAAACAGTGGTTTGATATAAATAAGTTATCACTAAACTTGAGCAAAACTAAATTTATGTTATTTGGAAATAGTAATTCAATCAAGCAATATCAGCTAAAGATCGATAATGTGAACATCGAAAGGGTCCATGAAACAAAATTTCTTGGAGTGATTATTGATGACAAGGTTTGCTGGAAATCTCACATAAAATATATCCAAACTAAACTGTCTAGAAGTATTTCAATCTTGGCTAAAGCTAAGTACATTCTAAATTACAGATCACGCTACATTTTGTATTGTTCACTGGTGTTACCGTATTTAATGTATTGTGTAGAGGTTTGGGGAAACACATACCAAAATTCATTGCATAAATTATTTATACTACAAAAAAGAGCAATAAGAATAATTCATAACACAGGATATTTGGAGCATACCAACTCATTATTTTTACAGTCTAAAGCATTAAAACTAATTGATCTGGTTGAATTTCAAACAGCTGTATTTATGTTCAAGGCTAGAAAAAAGTTATTGCCGGGCAATATACAGATAAGGTTTTTTGAAAAAGAGGGGGGTTATGGGTTAAGGGGATTGTCACATTTTAAGACTCCTAATTTTCGAACTACAAGGAAAAGTTTTTGTTTATCTGTCAGTGGTGTCAAACTGTGGAGTAAATTAAATAATGAATTAAAACAATGTACAAACATATTACATTTTAAAAAGATGTGTAAAAAAATTATATTTCAGAGGTATAAAGACACAGGGTGTTAATAATAATTTGAGTGTATTTGTAATAACTAATATGTGTATAAATAATATTGTGTATGTGTAATATTTGTATGTGCACTTAAAGATTTACAGATTATATATATTTAAAAAAAAGTAAAGTAGGGATTTAAAGGGGTAGGAGTACATAAGTTTTACTTCTTCCTACTCCCTTTTGGACATGTGAATTGAGTTGTTTTATATCTATAAGTTTTTATTTTTTGTTACCATGTGTTTTGTTTTCTCTTTTTTTTTCTTTTCTTTCAATTTTCTATTTTGTAATTGCATTTACATGTTCAAAACAAAATAAATAAATAAATAAAAAAAAAATAAATGTCATCTTAAGTTAAGCTTCAGATAATGAGATCAAAAAAAAACTGAGCTTGAGTTATATGCACTCCGCAGAAGTACGTGACACACAGTTTCTAATCTATGACTTTAAGGTGCTTCCTGTACCTGTTGATATAAGCGAGACTTTTAAAACTCATTCACACAGATACAAACTAGAGAAGAGTAACAAACTTGCAGTAGCGCTGCTTTAAACTGCTAGGTTGCTTATGATACAAAAACTGTTGAAATGTCATGTCTTGAAATCTCATTTTTAAAATACTTTGAGCAGTTACATGCCTTTTTTGGTGATCATGGATTCATGCAAACGGTCAAGATGTTTTAAATGCTGAGATATATGATCAGACAGTGATCTGTTGAAAGATTTTTGCACAGCTAGGGGATCTCAAACCTGCACAATTTTTTTAGATGAATAGTGACAATATTAGCAGTGTGTACTCAGTTTTAAACTGAAACACTTTTAAATATTAGCAAGATCAAAGGTTACATGGATTTGTTTTGCATGTATTGCTTGACATTGATTAAATTGATTATACAAATGCTGTATCTGTAGGCAAAATTTGGTCAGAAAAAAACTGACTTCCTTGACATAACACGGACAGTCTTTGAGTCTTTCAGACGTCTGCAGCAGTTCATCTTAAATGCTGTGTGAAAGAAGCGGTTTTCATATTCATCTGTTTGAGCCAAACATCAACATGAGGATTATTCAGCTGCAGATTTGTGAGTTTATAACAGGTTATGAATTTTAATGTTTTTGTAATATAAAGGTATTTAATTTACTTTTTCTGTATTTTTTATCTTATAGATGTGTTAATGTGGTGTCAAGCTGCAGTGTCTTTGGATCAACTAACAGATTTGGGACAAAATGTGACTATAAACTGTGATCTGGACTCAAATGAAGTTTTTTGGATTTTACTAAAACAATCAGATTCTCATACAGTGATACTTCGTTCATTCTCAAAATCACCATCAGCTTTTTACTTTAATAACTCATTTCAAAAGAAATATTCAGTAAAATCTAAACACCGTCTGGTGATATATAATATTACTGCAGATGAGTTAGGGTTTTATTACTGCATGAACACAGGCGCAGGACCTCCAAAACTCAGTAACAGCACAAGACTGCACATCATTGGTAAGCACATTTGCTCATTTATTGATCTAAACATATTAATACATGTGATTATTAACATTAGTGATTCACTTCTTCAGTTTTTTACTGACTTATAACAGGCATAACTGAGGTTCTTATTTAATAATATTGTACTCAAATCTTTAAAAAAAACTTTTTTTACAGAGCCAACTCAACCGACTGAGTTAACTGAATGTAATAATCACACACATGACCCAGTGACCGAGCAAAACTGTACAGAATGGAAGACGTTCAGCCTTATATCTGCTCTGTTAAATGGTGTTTTCATCATTACAGTCATAGGTGAGTACTTATACAGTAATGTCATTTCTATAAACTCTTCTCAGTAGACGGATAAGGTTGTTGTAAGTCATTTTAAAGCATTTATTTACACTATGCTTTTGGCTATCTGATTTTGGGGCGGTTTCCCGGACAGGGCTTATGGTAAATGGACTGCATTTATATAGCGCTTTTAACAGACCTATGGCCATCCAAAGCGCTGTAAATGTTGCCTCACATTCACCCATTCACTCACACATTCATACACCGACGGCGGTGTCAGCCATGCAAGGCGCCATCCAGCTCGTCGGGAGCAGCTGGGGTTAGGTGCCTTGCTCAAGGACACCTCGACACTTGGTCCAGTGGAGCCGGGGATCGAACCACCAACCTTCCGGTTTGTAGACAACCTACATGAACCACTGAGCTACTGCCGCCCATTATCTTAGTCCCAGACTAAAATACATCTTTGAGCTGCCTTAATTTAATAACAGCTTGCACAAACATATCTTAACATATATCAGTGCTATTGTTTTGTCTCAAAATGAAAAACAGTATTGTTTTTTTGTAAGTCATGTTTGTAAAACCTGTTAAATGTCCTAATATAAAGCTAGTCATGGGTTAATCTACCCTGTCTGGGAAACCGCCCCATTGTTTATTTATTTTTTTAAATGCATTTACATATATATAAATAATTTGATTTAAGAAAGAATAATAACCTTAAACTGTTATGCTATTCTCCATGTAGAAAGGTTTTGAGCAGCCTTTTGGATTTTTTAAAGCCTGTTGTTGTTTCTGGATGTCATATTTAATGAGCGCCTACAGTACCTTGAAGTTTTATACTTTCAACCATTCAACAATCCATTGTAAAATTACTAGTCAAGGAAATGATTAAAATGGTGAAAAGCATTAAAAACAATTAAACATGAATACAGTTTTCTTCACATAAATCCAAGATTCCTGCATATGTTTTACAAAAATATAATTAAAAGTTCTCTGTATCATTCTTAGGCGTAATAAAAGTTTGTGTTACCGGAAATGGATGTTGGATCAGATCTGAAAATAGTCCAGGACAATTTCATAACGCTGATCTACAGCAGACACAAGTTACAGTACAGGTAAAAGCATTCATATCATTTCAGAAATTCATTACAGTATGTATTGATAATTATTGTGAATTATTGTTAAACTATTAGGTCATCAACCCATAATACACTGTGACATGGATTACTGTATGAAATATGAACGAAAAAGTACATCTACAGATACATTTTAGTAATGATTTTTTGTTGATCTTTCAGTATGTGGCGTTGGACTTCAAGACAAGCAAAGACAACAGACGTAGCAAACAGACTTAACAACAGACTTAGTGGACTTAACAAAGAACAGCATGTATGTGTCATGATCCTGTCAGCCCTGTATGTCTTTTTGCCTTGTTTCATGTGACAGGATCATGGCAGCCCTTATTGTTGTCTTGTTTGCGTGACAGCATTCTGCTCTAAAGATCAAGAACACAAGACTTTTAATGATCGCATAATCATCTCACAAGATTATTAATGGTTATGTTATTGTATAAACTTATTTTAAATTTATTTTTTTGATTTTCTTACTTAATTTCTAATACTTTACCTTAAATTGAATGTTACTGTTGAAGTCATCTGTTAAAGCATAAAAAATAAATGTACTTTGAATCTGTGAATTTGAGTAATGTGGGTTTATTATCAGTAATGAACTAATCAAGGTAATCATTCACACACACACACACACACACACACACACACACACACACACACACACACACACACACACACACACACACACACACAGTAAAATTTACCTTTAATCTCGATCTCATTATGTCCACGCATTACCAGCTCAAATGCGGCACAAAATTCACAAAAACAGCAAACAGGGAAAACAATAAAAGGCATGACTTACATAGCATCCAGCTAATGTTAGCCAACTCTGTTTGTCCAAGTGCTGAAAAAGCACACAGTGTAAGCTTGACCGTGATCATTTGACTCCTGCTGGTTGATCTGGACCAAGCTCCTTAATCCTTTATTTATTCATCAAAAAAACACCTTATAAAAGGTGATTTTGTAAGGATAAAATCATATTTTCCTTCATCTCAAGATACTCCCCCAAACACACACATTACACAAACACAACAAACTCTATTTTTGTAATAAATAATAACATGACTAACAGTGCAATAGTATAACTAAAGTACTTTTTTTGTATTAATTTGCACAGTATATTAAACTTTTTGGTAGCGTGTTTAAATAGCTTTCCTCTCTAGCTCTAATTTTAAGGGGTGGCGCATGTTGAATGCTTTCTTCTTATTGTATGTTAAATGTTCCATGTGTGTTGATTATTTTTCTGTAAACCGTACACCTAATCTGTAAAATGTCTTAAAAATAGGCACCAGACCAATGTTTTTGGTTACTGTGGTATAAGAGGACTAATTGATTCCGGTCCTTTGAATTATTAGAAAATCATGCACACCCAAGGCAGTTATGCCGCCCGACTTTAGAAGGTGACCTGCAGATGCTTTTTAACATCTACAGTCAGGGGCGCCGTAAGGGGGGGAAAAGTTTGGACGATTCTAAGGGCCCATGAACTTTTGAGGGCCCCAGCCAAGGACTGTGCCGCAAACGCAACTGTAGCTCCGCCCCGTCTTTACTCTGCGTGTTAGCGCCGTCTTCAATCCACGGTCTCACAGTGCGCGTGAACTTCACAAGAGAGCAAGGTGTGTGTATTTACTGCTATTTGCTATGATATCTGCATATGTGCGCTTCCTTACTATAAATGCAGTTTACACAATGTGACGCTGGAGCAATACAATGCAGGTTTCTTTCCACTGTAAAGTCTTCGCTCTTTTCACCTCAGTTTAAAAATAAACAAGGTGATATACGTTCCCTGTTTTGTGTTATGATTCTAACGCGAAGTCAGCCCTTATAAGCTGTTTTAATTAACGTGGCCCGTATAAGATAATTAACATAAACTAGAAATGCGATTGGAAATGCGAATGTTTTGTTACACAATATGCCAAGGAAGTATTTTTATGCAGTCGTGAATCGAGTTGATTGTGATAAAACTGAAATGCAACTAAGGCTAAACTAGTCCAGTTATGTATATTAAAGCTTCTCACCTTGCAACAGGTTTAAGAAATCAATGGAAATCTATGTCGTAATCTGCTATAGTTGTCATTCATTTTATTCTAAGTCCCGTTGATTAAAAAACAGTCTGAAGAATCATTTAATAACAGTATAGCTGTTTTCTCAAGTTCACAGTTTCAATCATCTGTCATTATTTTTGCTTTACTGAGGCTGCTGGTGTGTGAAACTTGTTCTTTACCTTATAAATAATGCTAATAATTATAATACAGGCTTTGGTCAAGCATTTTTGACCCAGTCTTATAAGGTAACTGTATAGAAAAGATGCATTGTTGTTGTTCGCCATTTTTAAATGTTACAATGTCATTGGTGTGTGTAACAGCTCAAGTATACAGTATGTCACTGAGACTGCCTGTGAAAATCAGACTAAAGTCTCAAATCTTACTGTGAAATAAAAAGCATCACAGTTTAATTTCAAGCATTAATTTCACTATGATTTCAATCGCCGACATGACATTACTCAGTCAATATTAAAGATATCAAGTTTATATTTTCACAAATGTTCTATACATTATGTAGGATGAATTTATGTGGGAAACATTAAATCACAAATAAATACTTCAGCTGGGTTTTCACAGGCATGGTCACATTTATCTTTAATCTTTAAGAACGTTGCATTTTCTCTGAATATTCGATGAATGTACTGTATTTTTCAATTAAATTTACATTGCACAATAAATTATTTTAGCTGCAGAGTGCAGACATTGTAGGTGTCTATAAATACTGATAATTGTGGTCATAACAATAGCAAAATAAATAGTTCTGTATTATTAAATTACAGACAAAGATTTTGAATAGCTACAGTAGGTTGGATTGTATGTTTGGTGCGAAATGGGTATGGTGGGGGCCTGACCCCATATTCTTTCATAGGGCCCAAAATTGCTTGCGGCGCCCCTGTCTACAGTAGTACCAAACAAAAATTATAAATCAGTAAATTATGTCAAAACATGATTAACATCATTATTTTTTATTGTAGAAATTGTCAAAATGCAGTTCAGTATTCATCCAGCAACTGTAATAAAATGTTTTTAATATTGTTATTACGCTTATACATGTATTCTCATTTGCTATTTCAGTCTGCAGGAGTGGACTTTTCAAAACTATGTAAAAGGTTACAGCTGTATAAATAACAAGATTACCTGAAACATATCTCACACATCCAGTTGCAGTAAACAGCTTTTTTTCATGATGTTAGCACCTCATCGTGCGAGCACTGACCACAATGTAACTTCTGTTATGAGCTGTAGCTCCTAAATGTATCTTAAACTCCACAGATAGTGAGATGTTTGCATAGGTTATAACAACAAAGTTATTAATTGTGATATTTACATACATTAAAATTCATTCGATTTTTATATTGAAATAAACTATTCACTTTTTTATTACTTACTATATTAGTGATAACTGCCCTGATCATAACAAAATTTCTTCATATTTCAATTCATCATAATAATATATATGTGATGCTGAAATGGTCTTTTGAATTATTGTTTTTCTAATAGGACTGAACATCAAAAACTGTCAGAAAGAAATTAAATACGAGTTATCACATTCCTCTCTTTGATGGACTTCTCCTTAGTGGTGCTTGCATTTATGCACATTTTTATTAACGTAAAGCTGCTTTGGAATAATAAAACTATTGTGAAAAGCGCTATGTAAATTGAATTTAATTGCATCACTATTGTTATTGTTAATCCTTATTAATGGTGCTTGTTTTTAACCCAACCTGGTGAGTAGAGACACACACACTATAAGTCATGAACACAAACACACCCAGATCAGTTTACAGGAGCTTCCTGCCAGCAATGACAACCTTTGAAATAAAAGTCTGCCTTTCTAACCACTATAGGCCATAACTGCCCACCAAACCCATCCTGGCATGATCGGATAATCTAAAGTGATTTGGTTTGTTTTTAAACATGGTTTATCTTATTTTGTATGTCTTTCTTTTTAGGTGTCTGAAGAAATATCTCTGAAGAGGGTTTTTAAATTGTCTTGCCGTAAACCTCTGTTTTATGGAAGTTTTTTCTGCCTATTTAAAAATAATTAATTAAATGATACAATAAAAATAAAAGCGCAAAATATGTCCTGAATTTGAAAATTAAATGCTGAAATAAAAATAAAGATATTAAATTATTATTTTTTTCATTTTCAAGGTGATAATGCATCTTTCCTGCCAAATTGAAAAATAAAATGCAGTTGATGATTTAAAATTTAACTTTCAATACAATCTCGAGCCAAGACAGCCAGTATTAAAATTAAAAAGCAAACATGAAATGGAATCTGTAAATATATTTTTAAAAATGCTTTTTATTCATGCCCAAGCAATAATAGTGTCAAAATTAAAATGCTAAGTTCAGTTTTAATTTATGTTCTCTTTTATTTATTGGTTTTCTTTTACATTTTGTTTTCACTTTCAACTTGTAGACAAATTATATGTTAATCAGTGGGTGTGGTTTACTTGCTCAAGAAATGGGGATTGGCTGAAGCAATGTTGCCAGCTTAGCGACTTTATTGCTACATTAAGTGACCCATTCAGACAAACTGTTTGGATGAATTTTAGCTTCACATCTGTACAGATAGGCCACTGTGTCGCTTGTACTGTCCCACGAGTGCTGGGTCTTGCTGTCCCGGTGAAATGTGCGTCTCTCTCAGTTCAGTTCATTCATGATACATGGTGTTATAAGCTACATTAAATCTTACTATATTAAACATTTTGAGAGATGACGCAGGTGAAAAACAGGAGTTCAGTTGATGTAAGTGTGTCTAGACATTTCAAACAGCTCTTCATAATCATTTCTTAAGCTCTTAAGTATAAAACACCTTCATATGTACACAGATTCAATGAGTGCGTTTAGCTGCTCCTGCATGGTGTTATGAGCACATCGAGTCACCTACTGTTTGGTTTAAGGTTTGTTTAGATCACCATAACTATTTCACCTATACTAAATGATGGTTAGTCCCAGGCATCATTCTCTAAAGTGTGTGGTGGGGTTTTCCTCAAATAAAATGTTACATACTTTAATTTTCTATTGATTTGGTCACTTGATCAACTGTATATGACACAGTTAGGTGGTTTAAATGTAAACACATTTAACTTTTTCTATTCCTAGAATTTACCATATATCATACATACCATATACTTTAACTTGAATCCTGCTTAAAATGTGAATCGAGCAGAACCAATAACAAAAAATTTTGAGGTTTGTAAAATGTAATAGGCTAATAACATGATGCACAAACAAGAGACAATCATTCAATAAAAGAATAGCCGGTTTACATTTATTAATTTATTTAGCACAACCTATTATCCAAAGGGGTTCATAAATGGAAAATATATTTCATATTTGAGGTTACTTTAATTTTTCTTTAATTCTTTAAAGTGATGATGGTCATACAGGGTAATGAGAGTTTTAAACTGTTTGTACAATGTGGTCAAAGCAAACTCACTTCCTCTACTTGATGTGGGTAAGATTTTTCCTTCGCTCATAAACAGACAGCAGTAAAGTTTATTTGTGTTTCATTAAGACAACATCATGAGAATCACACAGCTTCAAATCTGTCAGTTTCTTTACATTACATGAATATCTTTTCATTTGATTTGTGTTTCATTCGTTTCTATATCTTAATTTTTATGACTTTGTTTTTCTTATCTTCTCACAGATCTGCTCATATTGTGTCAAGCTGCTGAGACTTTGGATCAACTCACAGATTTGGGTCAAAATGTGACTATAAACTGTGATCTGGATGAAGAAGAGATTTATTGGTTATTACTGAAAACATCAGATCCTCCTGTGATGATATTACGCACTTTATCATCAAAACCTTTATTCTTCAACAAAACATTAAGACACAAATATTCACTTCAATCTAAAAATCATCTCTTTATAAATAGCATCACTATTGATGAATTAGGAGTTTATTACTGTATGAAGATAGAAACAACACCACCTCCAAAATTCAGCAGTGGCACCAGACTACATGTAAAGGGTAAGTGCTCATGCAGTGATATGTTTGTATTCATATAGAAACAAATCAATTTATTATACCATAAAAATGCAACTGTTTTAACTCACAGAGCCAACAGAAAGACCAAACCAAGTTACTAATATACAGCAGAATCATACAGAAGTGAATGAGAATGAAAACAGAGTCACATGTCAGATTCTTACCATCACACTTGGTCTACTGAATGGTGTTTTGTTCATTGTGATCATAGGTGAGTAAATTAAAGTTTTGGCTCTAAATATAAACATTGTAGGTCTCTAGCCATGTTTTCATTGTGTTTTTCTGAAGGACTATTAAAGGTTTTCATTGTTGGAAATAAAAGATTTGAAGATTGTTCACAACAACTTCATGACACTGAACTACAGCAGGTGACCTACAGATGTTTATCAGCGAGTCACAAACCAGTTACAGGTAAATCATTTTAAATCGCAATAAATACAATTTTTTACAATTATTATTTTGATTGCATTCACATTGCTTATACAAGTATCTGTTATCTCTTTCAGTTTGCAGAAGTGAACTTTTTAAAGCTGCATAAAAGTCTCTGCAAAACAAATCCAGTATAACTTCTGTGTTGATCTAATGCTGCCATCTTACAGTTTACACCAGCTGTTATTAATACTGGATTATATTAAAAGTTTAATGTGAGCAAAAAATCCAAGGTTGTAGATTTGATCTCATAAACAGACTGATAAATGTAAATGCACTTGCATGGACTGTAAAATATCTGCTAAATGCAAAATGTCTATAAGTGATCAGACTGAAGTACTTTATGTACTGTAGTATCATAGTTTCATATATGAAAGTCTTCTTGGTTAACAATCATTTTTACTTCATTCTTAGGATTCTGGCACAACATGCAAAGCCATATTGTAGCTGATAGTTTTAGTTTACAATTTAGCCTCAACATCCTCTCAGATGTTAGAAAATTAAGATTTTAATATTTTAATAATGTACTGGTAATGTAATGTACTGGATCTGTGACTGTTGATGTATTTATAAGTAACAAAGGTCTTGAGTATTTGGTAGACTAAATAAATTGTAATGGTCTTCCTTTTTGATTATTATTTTTTGTCATATTTATTCAATGTTTTGCACATTTCTATAGTTATGTTTTAAGAAAATTTTCAAAAACACACACAAAGAAAACAGAGAACATCTTAAATGGTTAAAGACATGAGGTTTAAAATCAAGTATAGTGTAAATAAATGTATGTCTGTATATATTTTCATGTCTTTTGTTGTTAACAAAAAGTTAGGCTACACAGTGTGGTTAAACTCAACAGAAGTGTTTAAACCAAACACAGAGATGTTTTCCACTGGTTTGGTTTCTGTACCAGTAATGACTAATAGAGTCTCACCTTTAACTAGACTCGCGGTTTAACCTTGCACCGAGTTCAGAGCATTAAACATTTATTTATCACTATACTAAATGTTTTCTGAATGTTAAATGGAAGATTTCAGATTCACACTTAGTATCACACTTTTATAAAGACATTCATACTTGTTAAAACAGACTATCACAGTCAACTATCACACAAACTCAAACTGATTATGTAGTGGCACAACAGCAATCTTTCCACTTAAAGTGTACAAGATCATCTTCATAATAAATCCACTCTGAATTTAGAAAACAATATCATATTTTAAGCAAAACCTTTCTTTTAACCTCCCCAGTACTGTTGCACTACTATTGCTTGCCAAATAAATTCAGAAGAGCTGTTATATACCCTATGTTATGTTTATAAGATGTTATAGATTACACAGCTTTTGACCAAACAACAGCTTCACGCCGCATAACCACCTTGGGTGTGCATTATTTTCAAATAATTAAATGGCCCTTCGTCAATTATTCCTTAAATATCCACACATGAATTTTATTTAGATTAGTATAAACACCCATAATGTTTGTTAGTCTGGACATTTACTCATGAGTTTAACCATCAAGCTCTTGTTGTCAATCAACATTCAGAAACAAAGACATTATGACCTCTAGTGGTTGCCTCAGGAACTCAATAAAGACTTTATACAATTATTTATTTTTATTTTATGGATTATATGGAAAGACAAAACTTCAGCTGACATGACTGTGTTCAGACTCTTCACAGTGTGGAAAAGCCTACTACAATATACTGAAGAAAGGAAAACAAAAGAAACATAAAATCATGAGTGCACATTGCATTCAAACTATGATTCATGGCATTTTTACAACATTTCTACAAATCAAACAATCAGACAGTTTTACATTATTTCAACACTTCAGTTTGTTTTAGATACATACATTTATTCATCTGTAAATCTGTATCAAGTTTTAAACTTTCTCTAGAGAATAAGTTGGTCAGGTGAGGTGCCTTCATGCTCCACCAGAGGGCACTCCTTCTTAAACATATCTATCATATAGTGAACTACATCCCCCATAATGCTCTGCTCAGACTCATGATTAGTTCAGATTACATTCACCTTTAATCAGTCAGCCTATTTATACCTGTGCAGCTCCAAACCATACCTCCCTTTTTTGTTGATATAGGAAATTAATCACATGTGATACCAAATGTGACCAGTAGAGGGAACTACCGTATGACTATGGTGCATGTTAAACATAAGGAAGTAAAATAAGAGTTAGTTCAGAGAATGTTATGCTGGTGGATATTGGTTCGTATTAAAGTTTGACCACAAGCTCATTGTGGATTAAAAACAAGTCTCATTTTTAAGACACAAATAACACACCTTCTATACAGTAGGTGAAAAGCATGTAGGCGAGGCTAGTATGGCTGAATTCATAGTCTGTGTCTGTAATCTCAAAATTATGCTTTCGGAGGACTCATTTGAAGGCATCAAGGCACAGCCGAATCCAGTGTTTGTTTACTTGCTGTCTCCTGAGATACTTCCCTCGTCTTGTCCTGGATGTGGATGGGAAATGTGATGTTCAAAAAATTAAATGGCTGCCAAGAAAGCATCTGGAGCACAAATTTAGTTTAAAGTAATTTTTTTTAACTTTTTATACCTTTTAATTGCATTTCTATCAAGAAATTAGTATTGTAGTTTTTAAATATGGGATTAGTTATCACAAAGGCGCTCTGTTTCATTTCAAACAGAATTACATTATGCTGCCTATGAAGTCTGTCTAAATGCGTTCTGCCTTCATGCCGCCGAAGTCATTGCCTCATGAGGTCAGCTAGCTACCACAGATTTCGAATGCATTGATGGTGTTTTAATTCTTGCTATACACACAAAACAAAAAAGAGGAATACAATGGTTAGATAACATGTAAAACCATTACATTCATGCATTTGGCAGATGCCTTTTATCCAAAGCAACTTTCAATGCATTGCAAGGAATATATTTTCAACGTGTGTTTTCTGGGTTCAAACCCATGACCTTTTGAGCTACTACACAATTCTTTACCACTGAGCTGTACAGAAGCACCATTAAAACTCAAACATATATAAAACCATTATAACATACAGTAGTCTGAGAGGTAAAACATAAGCCCTGTATGACAGTGAATGGAGTAATATTTCAGCTGTCTGTACTTTTACTCAAGTATGGAGTTTGTTCACCTCTGTTAAGTACACAGTTGATGGTAAACATTGAGTTTCATAGTAAGATAAATAAATACTATGGAAGCCAATTGGTAATGCCAACTGTTTGCGTACCATCATTTATTTATCAAAATATTGTCTTTTGTGTTTAACAGAATAAAGAAACTCATAGAGGTTTAAAACAACAAGAATTTATGTTTTGGGTGAACTGTCCCTTAGTCCCATCATCTCACTTAGCCTAGTTACAAGAAAAGAAATCACTTTAACAAGTTCTGTGCTGGTATTTATATCACCTAATTAAAAGAAGGAACTAAAATCAACAGCTTGTCTATCAGCTTCTTAAACTGAGATCTTAAGAAACCACTGCTGCAACTTAAAGTCAGACAACAGCACAACAGCACAGTATGTATATATATATATTATAGTACTGTATAGATGTTTAATCTTCTCTTTATGATTGTTGTCATTACAGTGTGTTACTGTAATTATGATTTTACTATAAACAGGCAGAAAACTGAAAAACTTTATAATAACCATGAAACTAAATAGATTTTCTGTTTCTTTTCTCTCTGGAATAATAAAAGAGTTTTGGGTCTTACATTGTGAGTTTTTACAAAGTGTCTCAAATCATGAACTCCAGACTCTCATCATTGATCCTGCTGTTACACATTCAAGGTATGAACACTACTTAGTTAACAAAAGTTTACTTGTGGTCATTTAATAAGGATTTTTCATGATTGTGTGTGTGGTTCTGCAGCTCTTATAACACGTTGTAACACTTCATTTGCTTCAGTGGACAGAATATTTTGAAACAGAATTATTTTTTATCCCCTATATACTATAGTGCACTATGCCACTTATGAAGTGTATAAGGAAATAATCATGAAATAGGAAAATAATTGCATGCACTGCAAAAAATGACTTTCTTACTTAGTATTTTTGTCTTGTTTTCAGTAGAAATATCTGAAAATTCTTAAATTAAGATGTATTTTCTTGATGAGCAAAATGATCTAGGAAAATAAGAAAAAAATATACAATTTAAGCGAATTTGTGCTTAAAACAAGCAACAACAAAAAAAATCTGCCAATGGAATAAGAAAAATTTACAAATAAGAAAATTGTTTATGAAAAAAGTAAACTTATTTCAAGAAATTTTTTCTTATTCCATTGGCATTGCATGGGTAGTCCGTCCTGTGCCTATTGATTTTTGACCCACATCTGCACCGTAATGACACATTTGTATTATCCCACTTGTTACATCTGTCCAAGCGGACAATGAGTTTGCACGTACAAAACGGTGTTTTAAGATTTCAAAACAAAAGCGTGCGTAACCAACAATACACAGATAAGTGACCGGTCGCTGTTATTATGTAAGTAACTCTCGCATCAGCTCTGAAAGAGAGAGAGAAGAACGGAGCTGATATGTGAAGGAATACAAAACAGTCTTACCAAGGACCAGTCACTTATCTCTGTATTGTTCGTTCCTTCTTCAAAATATAAACAATTCTTAAACAAAATGCTGTTTTGTACATTTTGTACATGCAAAGCTCATGCACGCGTGAGCTCTTTATAGTGTGAACTAAATGCTGCTTAGCTTAGTGTGAGTATCACGAGAGAGACACATATTTCATATACAGATGTAAAGTTAAGGTTCATTCCAACAGTTGGTTGATTTGATGTTAGTCTCTAAAAGAATCTAAAAGTTGCTAACACTGCCTCATACAGTCTGAGGTGAAGAAGTAAACCCCACCCACTGATTAACATAGAATTTGCATACAAGTTGAAAATTGAAAGCCTTGAAATAAAAGAGAACATACAATGAAATCGGAATTTTACATTTTAATTTGAATTGATCGTTTTCATTTTCATTCTCGTTTCATTTTCAACTTGTATGCAAATTCTATGTTAATCAGTGGGTGGGGTTTACTTGCTCACAAAATGGAGATTGTCTGAAGCAGAGTTGCCAACTTAGCCACTTTATTGGTACATTTAGTGACTTTTAGACCCATTTAGACAAACCTAGCAACTGATTGAATGAATCTTAGCTTCACATCTCTACATGTCTTGTACGGCCCCACCAGTGCCGGGTCTTGCTGTCCCAGTGAAATGCACATCTCTTTCAGCTTTTACACACTGTGCATTGAGATGAGCAACATTTAGATCATACGAGATGACGCGTGGATGAACTTTGCACGCACAAAATGTGTTTTGTTTAAGAGTAGACTGCATTTCAAAAGAGGAACCAACACTAAGTGGCTGGGCCGCTGTTATTTATGTGTGTATAGCTATTTACACACATCAGCTTTGGCAACCAGTCACTTACTGTTTAACTTATCTCTGTACACAATCGATGTCGCCTTTGCATCGGTACAGTGAGCTGAGAAGATCAGCACATTTCAGTTCATACCAGACTCATGCACAAGTAATGAATAAAACACCTGACCCGACAGCAGCATTAGTTTAATTCTGTACCCGACACATTTGACATAAAGAACGTGTTTGTAATCACCAAATTTTGGAATCTAGGCTCATATTCGTCTTGCACTCTCTGAAGAGCGAATCTCTCTTCTGTCTACAGTGAGGTTATCTTTACTGTATTGTAGGCTACATGTTTAACTCCATCCTTCATAATGATCATGAGCTGCTTAGTTCTGAAGAAACTTATCTTTGGAGGCATCGAGTGCGACTATATCACTCATTGAAATTTAATTTTCTGGATTTACAAGATCTACATGAGGTTCAACAGTTTGCTGGTCGAGTGGAGTTTGTGGGAAACACATTAAGAATTAAAGATGTCAAGATGGCTGATTCTGGACAAGTTCTAATCAGGATCACTGACATGTTCGGCGGTGAATTTACCGGTTCTCCTGGAGTCTATCTTACTGTGACGGGTAACTTCTCATTATAAACTCTATAGCTGCTGTTACTGATCAGATTTATATTAATTTATTTATACAACTGATGAAAGGTACAAGTAGCAAATAAGCCGTATAGAGATTTGTTTTTCAGTTTTTCAAAAGCATGTGTTGTGTTTTTGGTTACAGTTACACCAGTAAAATTACACAATCATTTACTCATCCTCATGTCAGAGCAATTGTTCTTCAGTTGAACACATGCAGTCAGAGTAACATTAAATAATATTCTGGCTCTTCCAAGCTTTATAACGGCATTAATGGTGCTAGGTTTGAAGCTCCAAAAAGTAACTAACTAACATTAATAATTGTATTGCCATTAACTAACATTAACAAATATATGTTTACAAATAAAGTGTTACATGGTCATTATATGTTTGCTTAAGATAAATTATATGTTAGTGAGGGAAAAAAAATCATATTTTGAGCTTATTTAGTGAACGATATGTCGCATTTGAATCACATGTCTCATGACTAGTCTCCATTTGAATCGCATGAGTGTAAGTAAATCATGGGGTACTTTTAAGTTTTTTCATGAACTATTCCTTTTACTAGCTTTAGCAGCTTAATTTTCTTAGTTTTGTGGTTGGCACTGTAAAAAAAAAAATGCAGAAAAAAGTTACAACTACTTGATTTTGCAAGTCAATTCAATCTACTTTTTATGTTTTGACTTATAGCTTATAAAAACAAGTTGAAATTGTTTAACTTAATTTGTTAAGTTAAAGTTACAAAATTGTAAGTTGATTCTACCCGTTCTCACCAAGATGCGTACAAATGACACGCAGTGTGATTATCGTGCAATAGATACGCCAAATTCCGATTTTGCGTGCATATGATACGCCAGTCCTTCCCATTCACTTATATGGCGAATCGTTTCGTGTCGTTTTATTTATTGTTTTCTCATTTGTTTTCTGTTTTTTTACCATTTTCGCTTGGGTTTAGGGTTAGATTTCAGATTTGTTTAAGTAGGTTATGTAAAGGATTGCAAATTTGTTTGAATTTATAAGGTCTGTATTTATTCATTTTTTGAAGGACTTTTATTATGATACGGCCTTAGCGTGGATTGGCGTGTATAAAGCACGCTCTGTTTGCGCTAGGTGTGTGTGTGTTTAACTTTGCGGAGGACGCAGTCCGAAAGGCACGACGGTTTTCTCCCCCCATTAAGTCTTGTGCATCCCACTTGAGGGTTATAAGGTATATGTTTTGTTTTTGTATTGTTTATTGTGATGTTAGTTAATGTGTTTGAGTGACAGTGTTTGTTTTTATCTGTCTGTTTTGTTGTAGCTCTTACGGTGTCTACATGAGTGTCACGAATAAAACGCTAATGAAAAACATCAGTTAATGAGTATTGACCATCATTCGAGTGGGGTAGCTACAGTAAGAGCTTGGCCATTCATCGTTCGAGTCTGCTGCATACCAATTGGTGTCCATGCTGACGGGTCTCTGAGCAGTGAGTGTTCACGGGCAGCAGGTCGATTTCTGATGGTTAAGGGAAAATATGCTTCGTTTGTGGATAACTACGGTTGAAATTAAGGACTAAACGATACACTACGGACTCCGAAAGACTGTGTTCTTCCTCAGGTGACATTTTTCGACGCACCTTTCCAGCTGTAAAGGAATATTAAGGTGAAATAGTTAACCAAACAAAAGACATTTACGTTTAAACAAGGTTTTTTAATGTTTAAGGTTTTTTGAAAGACCAAATTATTTGTTGTGGTTGAAAGTGATATTTATATAAGTTTTAAGGGAAATATTTGTATTTAAAAGGGGTTATTTAAAAACCAAACATTTGATATTAATGTCCAAGGCTACATGATTACACCCTGGGAATTTAATTGATATTTTAATTGTGTTGGACATTTTTATATTACTGTGTGTTAATTCGGTGAATGACAAGAGCTGAACAAAAATGACAGAGTCAAACTTTGATCAGGTTGAATGTGAAAGGTTGATTAGTAATCTTCAACAGGATATTGAAACCCTTAATAATGAGTATCAAACATCAACAGAGATTTCAAAGAGACAACAGATAACTGAGACAATTGAGTTTAAAGAACAGACTTTGAGTGAGCTTAAAGGTAAACTTCGAGCAGAACAAACCTTGAGTGAACTTAACAGTAAACTTCGAGAAGATCTAACAGAATCTCAAGGTACTCGACGTTCTGTTCGTCCACGAAATCCCACAGAAAAAATGCTTGCTTTTCAAAATGAGGAAGCTTTAAAGAAAGAAAGAAAGCTTAATTCTATGTATGAATACTGGAAAATGTTAGCACGTAAAACAAGAGTTCAACTCAAGTCTGATCTTACTGAGAGTCAGTTAGCAACCCTTATTGATACTCTAGAAGATGAAAAGGATAAGGTTATGCGTGTCTATGTTGACATTAGAAATCACGTCACGCCATCTACTGAACTGAGACGTCGTGTTGATGCTTGCGAGGCAGTGACAACAGATTTAATAAAGGTTGCCTATGAAAGAATATCAGGCATTGATGAATTTGATGTAGAGCAAGTAAAACATCGTTTAAAGGATCTACTCGAATCCAGCTATGCTCGTTCTATATATGGGTCCACGGTTTCTCGAATTAGTCACAAATCTAGTTCTCAGTTAAGTCATCATGCTGCATCTTCATGTGTAGCGTCAAAACATGCTGAAGCAGCTGCAGAATTGGCGGCAAAGGAAGTGGAGTATAAAATGCTAATGGAGGAAAATAAACGGAAGAAGAAAATTCAAGATTTGCAAGAAAAACAAGAGAGAGATTTAGATGCTCAAAAACGCGAACTAGAGCAGCTACAAGCGGAAAAGGATTTGAAAGTAGCGCAGGCAAGGTTTGAGGCTTATAATCGGATAACAGTGCAGGACGTTGACCATCCTTCAACAAACCGTGTTATCATGGAACAACATTGTCTGCCTCCAAGCCTTTCTAGCCAACCTGCTAATGATATATCTCTTTCTCAAACTGAATTGCCTTCTCTTGTTCAAGCCTTACAAGACAGTATAAATTTGAACAGATTACCAGCTCCAGAACCCTTTGTGTTTAATGGTGACCCCATTCAGTATGTTGAGTGGAAGGCTTCCTTTATGTCATTGATTGATCGGAAAAGTATATCTGCTGCTGATAAACTTTATTATCTAAAAAGGTATGTGGGTGGATCGGCATATAAAACCCTTGATGGTACCTTCTACAGGAGTGATGACGAAGCTTATAAGGATGCCTGGAGCAAATTGGATAAAAGGTACGGTCAACCATTTGTGATTCAACGCGCTTTTCGCCAGAAGCTTGCAGATTGGCCAAAAATTCAATCAAGTGATGCTATTGGACTTAGAGAATTTTCAGATTTCCTTAATGCTTGTCAGGAGGCCATACCTCATGTTGCAAGTCTACAAATTCTCAATGACTGTGATGAGAACCAAAGGTTAGTTAAAAAATTACCTGATTGGGTGGCTTCGCGCTGGAATCGACAAGTTACGCAAACTTTAAGAGATAATAAGAATTTTCCTGACTTTAAAACCTTTGCGACATTTGTCTCATTAGAGGCAGAGATTAGTTGTAACCCAGTCACGTCATCTTATGCTCTCAGTTTAACATCTGTCAACAGACAAAATCTCAGCGAGTTCAAAGGAAACAAGGCTAATGTCTTTAATACTCAGACTGATTTGGAACATAATAGACCAAATATCATTGAGAAATACGTCAAACCTCCTTGTGTGTTTTGTCAAGATTCTGAACATCAGCTTTATGATTGTTCCAAATTGATGACCAAGACATTGGCAGAACGACGAGCATATGTAAAGGAAAATCATCTTTGTTATGGATGTTTGAAAACTGGTCATAGTGCAAGGGACTGTCGTCATCGTCATCTCTGTAACTTGTGTAAAGGGAAACATCCTACTTGCCTTCATGATGATAATTTCAGTAAAACAGAAAGGCTGGCTTCATTAACCGTATCTGCTCCAAGGGAAGAAGATGATTCAACAGCCGTTCTGTCTCTGAGTGTGGCCGGAAAGGGATCATCTTATACCTCGATGGTTGTGCCAGTATGGCTATCATCAGCTAACAACATGAGTACCGAAAAACTTGTTTATGCCTTGCTCGATTCACAGAGTGATACAACCTTTATCGATCAAGAAGTGAGCAATGCCCTACAGGCAGATAAATCTCCAGTCAAGTTGAAATTGACTACCATGACTGAAAAGGATACCATTGTAGAGTGAAAGGATTTCAGGACTTCGTGTAAGGGGTTATAGTTCTGCCACTTATATTGATCTCCCTCCTGTATATACTAAGGATTGCATCCCAGTTAACCATGCACACATACCTACGTGTGAAACAGCTAAACGTTGGACTCACTTTTCTGCAATTGTTGATGAGATTCCCTCTTTGAAAGACTGTGAAGCCGGTCTCTTGATTGGCTATAATTGTGCTAGGGCGCTGGCACCAAGACAAACGATTTTAGGAGAGAATGACGAACCTTATGCTGTCAAGACTGATTTGGGTTGGAGCATTGTTGGACCTTCATTACCCAAGCTTGACTCTTCAGGTATTACTAGTCTCTGCCATAGACTTTCAGTTAAAGAAGTTCCTCCACTGGCTCCAGCAGATGCCATACGCATTCTAGAATTTGATTTGAAGGATGCAAATGATGATAAACCTCGTTCTCAAGATGACATTGCCTTTTTAAATAAATTAAGTGACGGAATAAAGGAAAATAGCTCCGGACACTATGAAATAGCTCTTCCTTTTAAAGCAAGACAAAATTTGCCAGATAACAGAAAACTTGCTCTTGTGAGACCTAATCATCAAAAGAGAAAACTGTTAAAGGACCAAAGGTATAAGGAGCACTGTGTGAAATTTATGGAGGAAATCATTGACAGAAGAGAGGCAGAGGAAGTTAAGGATGGAGGGAATCAAGGTGGAAATTGGTACGTTCCAACAAAGGACAATCCTGTAGACCATGTTTCAAGAGGTCTTACTGATGAAGTGCCTTTATCTAATAAGAAGATTGTTCTTCCTGCCAATGAGATTACAGAATTACAACTAAGTGAGTCTGAAGTCAGATGTTCTCAAATACTTTATGCAAAGGCAGTGGAACAGGAAACTATTGTAAATCACCTGTCAAAGTTCTCGTCTTGGTCTCGGGTAATAGGAGCAATTCAACGGCGGATTCGTAAGGACAAGTCAAAGGGACTCTCTACAGTTGAGGAAAGAGGAAAGGCTGAGTGCTTTATAATCAAACTTTTGCAAAGACATGTGTTCGAAACTGAATTCAATGCACTAAGTAAGGGTAGCCAATTGTCATCCTACAATCAATTGTACTACCTTGATCCATTTCTTGATAGTGATTGTGTGCTTAAGGTGGGAGAGAGACTCAGCAACTCTTCTCTTAGTCTGTTGAAACATCTCACAATTATCCCTAAGGACCATTATATCACAGAAATTATCATAGCTGATTGCCATGAAGGAATTAAACATCAAGGTAAAGGATTTACCATCAATGAAATTTGTTTAAAGGGTTTTTGGATCCCAGGGATAAATCATGTTGTAGTCTCCTATGTACATGTCCATCCAAATCTATGGTTGGTTTGCGATGAGACTTAGGGTTCATCTTTTACAAAAATCTTGGAAGAATGTTTAGGGAAGTTTCTGTAATTGAACGTCCTGTTCAGAAACTGGTTTTATTGTTGGAGACTTAAGTTTTTGTTTTGTTGTTATATTTGGATTTGTATTGTTTGAAGTGTTGTTGTAATTTTGAAATCATTTGTTTATTATAACTCATGATTTGGTGGGAGTGTAAAGGATTGCAAATTTGTTTGAATTTATAAGGTCTGTATTTATTCATTTTTTGAAGGACTTTTATTATGATACGGCCTTAGCGTGGATTGGCGTGTATAAAGCACGCTCTGTTTGCGCTAGGTGTGTGTGTGTTTAACTTTGCGGAGGACGCAGTCCGAAAGGCACGACGGTTTTCTCCCCCCATTAAGTCTTGTGCATCCCACTTGAGGGTTATAAGGTATATGTTTTGTTTTTGTATTGTTTATTGTGATGTTAGTTAATGTGTTTGAGTGACAGTGTTTGTTTTTATCTGTCTGTTTTGTTGTAGCTCTTACGGTGTCTACATGAGTGTCACGAATAAAACGCTAATGAAAAACATCAGTTAATGAGTATTGACCATCATTCGAGTGGGGTAGCTACAGGTTATTTAATATACAGGTTTCTCTATGATTTTGTCTATATTTAAGCCATGCTTGCTTGGAGTTGGGGTTAGAGCTGGGGTTTGGGTTAGGGTGTCATTTTTATATAACAAAAAGTTGTTCTAACCCTAAACCCAAGCGAACATGGTAAAAAAACAGAAAACAAATGAGAAAACAATAAATAAAACGACACGAAACGATTCGCCATATAAGTGAATGGGAAGGACTGGCGTATCATATGCACGCAAAATCGGAATTTGGCGTATCTATTGCACGATAATCACACTGCGTGTCATTTGTATGCTTTTTGGTGAGAATGGGTTTGTTGATTTGACAAAAATGCTACAATTTTTTTTTTACAGCGTAGCACAAATATGCCAGACCAGAACAATGTCAACACTATTTTAGGGTCTTTACTGTACCTGCCTATGTGGACACTTTGACAGAATACACAGAAAAATCAATAGACTTTGTTTATTATACTACCCTACAAAGCCAAAGCGCAGTAACTACGCATTTGGTCAAAATTGAGTTAAGGGTTGGAATGGGCTTTGTGGGATCTGATGTGTCTTGTGACAAAGTCTCCTGGTTCAATTTTGTCCCATTTCAGAGAAACGTGTGTGCCAAAATAACAGTAACATGTTTGACCTGCTGGAGTAAAAAACTTTAAGGTCATTTTTCTCGGTTTCAGTGTTTGCGTAGTTACTGCGCTTTGGCTTTGTAGGGCAGTATAGATATAGATTGATATACAGCAGAGCTAATCCAGAAATATGTATCAGATCCAGTAGTAGTTCATGTCGTTTCTGTTTTCAGATACACAGGTGAGAAGCAGTCCAGACCCTGTGATAGATGGAGAAAAAGTGATATTAAGCTGTTCAACTGAATGCACTCTGGATAACAAACATACTTACATCTGGTATAAGAATGGACAACAGGTAACAGATGGATTGAGATTATTAAACAAGCTGTACCTGGACTCAATCAACAGTGAGGAGCTACAAGAGTATTCCTGTACTGTAAGAGGTAACACAACATCTCATCATACATCTGATGAAATTATATAAGAGAGACCGGGCAACTGCCCATATGCCCTTCTCGACTCAAGTTGCCCTTCCGAGGTGGAAAAAAATAAATTGTACTTTTACTTCGTTTACACTATGCAGCGTTCCTTCGTTACTGTATTTTAATTAATTACGAAATTTGTATTTTATTTTTAAATTGCTATCTTGTGTTTCTGGCGCATTCGCGAATTAATGACTCGTTTGAGTCGATTCCTTACAAAGTTTTGCAAATAAACGAGTCTTTTGAGTCGATTTTTACAAAGCGAATGGGCCAAACGTTTAAATTGGTTTGCGAATCAGTTTGAATGAATTGTTCAGATCGCTGCAAAAACGGAATCGTCCGAAGCTGTTTTACTCGTAACCTATGTAGAAACACGCAGAATATAACCATTTTTGGGTGACGTGGAAATTAATTTACCAATCTTTTAACTAAAAGCAAAACTTCCCACATGTACCCGCCATTACATACACGCGACCTGTTTGTCGTCAGACACAGTTAAACGCGTGCAACCTCCAGACGCATTGTAGCACAGATTGAAGAAAATCCATCGATGATTGACGTCTGATTCGCTGTATACTGTACTGTATATGATGTAAGTGATTCTCACAAAACACACGTGACATGACAACGTAAGAAAACATGAGTTTTGTCTAAAATCATTTTATGTAAGTGTAAACTGTCAATGTCCTCAGACCATCTTAGGAGATTTCTAACTTTATACATATGCAAAACTGTTGTCAGTTTACTTGTCTGATATTTCAGCTATAAGCTACATCAACATTGAGACTAGAGTTAATTTGTTAATTTGAAATGCTTGTCTATTTTGTGTTTGTATTCTTTTTTCTGTACTGTTTGTGTATGTTGCAGTTTTACACATACTGTAGAAGTGCCCTTCATAAGTATTCTTCGGTTTGTTGTGGAGTCACGAAATGTCTAAACATTAAAAGATGAACATGATACAAAAGTACAGAATCTGTCACATCATTATTTTTTTATGGTCACTGAGCTGTGTCCTTATTGTTTACACATGAAAAGCATAAAATGTGTAGGATCAGTTTGATTCACGTATGTGCATTTGTGTACAACATACATAAGTCAGCATTTAATGCTGTTGTTCTTTGTTGTTAAAGCATGTATGTGTTGAAACATAAACAAAGGTTAATAAAATGTTACATTCTAAACTTCTGACATACTGATACTTATCTTACCAATTTCTGGTCTCCACAGCAAACAGAAAAATCTTGTCTTTACAGTTCTGATACTTATGGAGGGCACTGTATTGTGTGTGTGTGTGTGTGTGTGTGTGTGTGTGTGTGTGTGTGTGTGTGTGTGTGTGTGTGTGTGTTGCGCGTGTATATCTAGATTTATTTTTTCATCAGTAACTAGTATTATTTTCATTGCATACTTTTTACTTCTACTTGAGTAATTATTTATTTAGTTACTTGTACTTTTACTTGAGTGAAGTTTTTGGCTACTCTTTCCAACTCTGTTAAAATCTTTATGAATCTAGGCTGAGTTTGCCACGTTTAAGCTTAAATAATCAGACAGATAGCAGCTAGCTACAGCTTGCAGACAAGCAGCCTAGGCTACAATTTTTTTTGTAGGAATTAGGCAAACATGTTTGCTGATTTTAATAAAGACCCTGTTATTCTCAATCCTTCATATAGGCCGTGTTTAAAAAAATATTTGGGGGGGGGGTGCCCTTTATTTAGGTCAGAGCAACTGCCCCTAAAAATTCCTGTGCACGTCCCTGAGAGAGAGAGTTTCAGTCCTTGATGCTGATTGGTTTATTTACAGCTATGACATCATCACTGAGCTACTTTAATTCTCATTGTGCAGCACTCATAGCTGATCATTAATATTGTGTCAGTTATAGTTTATATATCAAACACTTCAGTATATCTCATAATGAAAAAAACTTTTGTGTCATTATTTTTTTTATAGAAACTGTTTTATTAAAAGATTTTATTCGTTTGTCTCTGTGTCAGTCTGTAAGTCACGGGTTAAAGGTCATTGCTCTTCAGTTGTGATGATATTCATAATATAGCACAGCCTCTCATACCTGCATTCAGGTGATCTATCTGATAGATTTACTGTATTGATTTTAACATCATGAGTCTTTGTTATTTAAGATGAAGAGTAAAGTTATTTTCTATTTCAGAAACACTGGAGAGTTCAGTGTTTGTCCCTCTGTTGGTGTTTCTGCCTCAGTTTCTCATTATAGGAGCTGTATGGATCTGGTAAGTAAAAATATCAAGTAAAACTCAAAACTGCATAACATACAGTGAATATTCTGATATGAATTCAGATTGTAAGAGTGTGAATTTTGACCCTACAGGTTTTTCATCAGCATGAATAAATTGAACTCATCTAAAAACAAAACTGATGACAAAGAAATAGAGGTGAGAAAATCTGTATATCTGTATGTTAAATAAACTAATGGTAAGATTTTATAACATTATCTCTTTCTGTAGGCCACTTTACACTGATCCAACTCCAACAAACTCCAATATTATGAAGTCTCATTTATTGATCCAACAATTGCCAACACGGGCATTTGTTGGCGTTTGTTGGATGACATCATCACCTAGCAACAGTCTCTCAGCATTGACACCATTGACATTATATATTAATAAAAATTGAATGTGTATATAATAAAATGTTCAAATTAGGGCTGGTAATTGAATGCGTTAATCAGTATTGTGTCAGTGTAGGTTAAACTGTAACATCAGTCAATTGAAATAGATCTATAAAACAATGAGATGAGTGATAGATCAGAGTAGAAAATGTGTGTGTTATTTCATTATTCTATTTCATTTCTTACATTATTCCATTTATCAACTCAATAATATATATTTACTTATTTACTTTTACTATTTTTTATTTTATATATATATATATATATATATATATATATATATATATATATATATATATATATATATATATATATATACAGAAATGTATCTAAGATCACTTGCCATGAATTCTTCAACTTCATCAGACATTATAATACAAGACTCAGAGCTGTCGTGCCCCCAAACGCAATGAGCCAATCACAGTGTGCATAGCAACCCAATACACTCGGACATTCTTTGCTTCCACGTCCATTGAAATGCATTGCAGTTATTCAGTTTTCTTTCCTTTTTTATGTTTTTTTCTTGTCATTTTAAGTTTAAAATGGTCAAAGGGTGTGCATACAACATCTGCGGGCTGTAAATTTAAGTGGCACTTGTTACCCCCCTTGTTTCACGTAGTTAAAGAGTAAATACAACATCTGCGGGCTGTAAATTAAAGTGGCACTTGTTACCCCCTTGTTTCACGTAGTTAAAGAGTAAATACAACATCTGCGGGCTGTAAATTAAAGTGGCACTTGTTACCCCTTTGTTCCCCAAATATTATAAATTGTTCCCTTATAATTACACGTACGTACTTCATAAGTTTACTATAATTACAGAAACATACACTGTAAATTCGCTGTACTTACGCAGTACTTTACTGCATATATTATTCGTATTTTTCCTAGTTGTTACCCCTTTATTCCCCAAATATTATAAATTGTTCCCTTATAATTACACGTACATACTTTATAAGTAAACTATAATTACAGAAACATACGCTGTAAATTCGCTGTACTTACGCAGTACTTTCCGGGCTGTAATCTAAAGCGTTACCAAAACGACTACTATTATGCTGATAAAAATATGCTGATTTAGCTGATTTATTTATTCTGCTACTATACAGTATATTATCCCAAAAATGTGATTACAGTACAGAATATATACAACATAATCTGCTTAGTTAATGTTTATAATAGTTCGTAATGTGTTTGTGCATACTTTTGTTGTGTTTTAAATCAAAAAGCAAATACTTTAAAAAGTAAGCAAATAATTTCATAAGCTCATGTCTCCACTTGCGTAAGAAGCAATGTAATCATATTTTCATAAAACGAAAACAATACTCAATACATGGAGTAGTTTAATATGTTTATTATGGTTTGTTCAAATAACTTACAATGTGTTTAATGAGAAAGATACTGCTGACTGTGTCGTGAAGCTCGACGTGTCGCAATAAACAAGTCCATTAAAAATTGCTGTTTAAAAAAACTCACACCAGAGGGACAGTTGTGACATTTTAAACCATCCCCTGAAAAATCCATTTACAAACACTTGACTGACTTTCCCATTGTAAAAATACTGATATGTCTCTGTGCTTTTTTATTTGCGCATTGAAGACCCATCACCTCCGATCAACAACACGAAATTATTGAATATATCTTCATATATCAAGCCAATTCTTAATTTCATCCTCCATACATGGCAGGTGTAGTAAATATTAACTGTTTATATCATGTTTTATGCGTGCTCCCACTACGGCCCTCAACCCGACTGGAAGTCTGGGACCGGAGAGGAAATACGTCACATCACTTACTTTCGCGTTTGAGAAACAGGTGGATCAGCAATTGAAGAAAAAAATCATGGATTTATGTAGATGTGTAATTAGATGAAAATGCATATTTTGACCTTTACCCAATAATGTCCACCATAGTGACGGACGCCACCGCAAAATGTCTGTCCCTTCAAAAAGTGCGTATGGGGTGGGGTAACTTCAGACACAGCCCTACTTTATTTGACTAATACAGTAAATTTGAAGAAGTAAATAAAAACAAGTGGGTAAATTAGGACACTATGTGTAGCGAACAGCCGCTATGTCATCTTAAGTTAAGCTTCATGAATCCATTTGCGGTGAACCTCACAGTTGATGGGTAGTGGCTTGCTGTGGGTGCACATTTGTTATTGTGGTACATCACAGGATTAAATTAGTGCGCTCAAAATTTTCCACTACGATTTCAAACACTGAAAACTGGCTATGCCTTTAAATAGTCCACTATATGAGATCATAAAAAAACTGAGCTTGACTTATATGCACACCGCAGATGTATGTGACACACAGTGTCTAATCTATGACTTTAAGGTGCTTCCTGTACCTTTTGATATAAGTGAGACTTTTCAAGCTCATTCACACAGCTAGGGGGTCTCAAACTATTGAATAGTGACAATATTAGTAGTGTGTTTTCTCAAAAAAAAAAAAAAAAAAAATTGCAAGATCATAGGTTACTTGGATTTGTTTTGCATTTATTGCTTGACATGATTAAATTGATTATACAAATGCTGTATCTGTAGGCATAATTTGGTCAGAAAAAAACTGACTTCCTTGACATTACACGGACAGTCTTTGAGTCTTTCAGACGTCTGCAGCAGATCATCTTAAATGCTGTGTGAAAGAAGCGATTTTCATATTCATCTGTTTGAGCCAAACATCAACATGAGGATTATTCAGCTGCAGCTTTGTGAGTTTATTACAGGTTATATATTTAAATGTTTTTGTAATCTGAAGGTATTTAATTTACTTTTTCTGTATTTTTTATCTTATAGATGTGTTAATGTTGTGTCAAGCTGCAGTGACTTTAGATCAATTAACAGATTTGGGACAAAATGTGACTATAAACTGTGATCTGGACTCAAATGAAGTTTATTGGATTTTACTGAAACAATCAGATTCTCATACAGTGATACTGCGCTCATTCTCAAACTCACCATCAGCTTTTTACTTTAATAACACATTTCAAAAGAAATATTCAGTGAAATCTAAACATGATTTGGTGATATATAATATTACTGCAGATGAGTTAGGGATTTATTACTGTATGAACACAGGCCCAGGATCTCCAAAACTCAGTAACAGCACAAGACTGCACATCATCGGTAAGCACATTTGCTCATTTATTGATCTAAACATATTAATACATGTGATTATTAACATTAGTGATTCACTTCTTTAGTTTTTTACTGACTTATAACATACATACCTATCTTATTGGTTTATATTGTGCTCAAATCTTTAAAAAAATATTTTTACAGAGCCAACTCAACCGACTGAGTTAACTGAATGTAATAAACACACACATGACCCTGTGACCGAGCAAAACTGTACAGAATGGAAGACGTTCAGCCTCATATCTGCTCTGATAATTTGTGTTTTGATCTTTACAGTCATAGGTGAGTACTTATACAGTAATATAAAGTTGTTGTGATTAAGTAAAAAAAAAACATTTATTCATGATTTTGGCTATTGTGCATTTACTTTTTATAATATGTTTATTTATTAAAATAATTAGATTTAAGAAAGGATAATAACCTTAAACTGATATGATATGACAGCCTTTTGGATTTATTTTTATTTTTATGAATTTATGGATGTCATATTTAATGAGAGCCTACGGAACATGGAAGTTTTATACTTTTAATTATTCAACAATCAATTGTAAAATAACTACGAAAATTATAAAAAATATGAAACGCAATGAAAACAATAAAACATGAATACAGTTTCTTAGGAATAAAATCATAGATTTTAAAGTCCTAGAATTTATAAAGGTCATGCACATGTAATTTTTTTACAGCAATATAATTAAAATTTCTCTGTATTATTTTTAGGACTAATAAAAGTTTGTGTTACTAAAACTGGATGTTGGATCAGATTTGGAAAACTTCATAACACCGATCAACAGCAGACACAAGTTACAGAACAGCATCAAGACCCAGACCAACTACAGGTAAAAGCATTAAAATCATTACAGAAATTATTGATAATTAGTGTGAATTATTACACCACCAATGCGCTGTGAGATGGATTACTGAATGAAATTTGAATTAATAATCGTTAGCTGAATTTTAGTAATGATTCCTTGTTGATTTTTCAGTATGCGACGATGGACTTTTCCAAACTGCGTAAACATGTTCGTCCAAGCAAAGACAACAGCACATATTCTGCTCTAAAGCTGTCAAGATCAAGAGCACAAGAATATTAATGAGCTCATATTATTGTATAATCTTACTTATTTTAATATTTCTTGTGGATTTCAATTCATATAATGTATTGACATTATTAAATTAGCATTTTTATCTCTTTAGTTGCTGACTAGATAACAGCAAAAACAAAAAGATAAATTTTATAAAGTATAACAGAATAAAAATGCATTGAAAACTGTATAATGCTGTTTTTAACCATAGTGGTCCTACTGTAAAACATTTTGTAGTTTTTATGGTAAAAAACTGACAGCTGTGGTTGCCACCGTAAAGACACAGGAAACGTAAACAATTTTGCAGTTATATTTTTTATTTTATTATAAATCTGCTTAACACATAGAGATTACCATCATAACACAGTTGGTAAAATGGATGTCCACATGCTGAATCATAGTTTATCACAAGTGGTCTTTCAATAAAGTAGATTATATTTCTGCTGGGTTGTAAACAGTCATCACTTGGCTGTCATGAGGCCATTATAATTGTGACCACTTTTTACCAGTGATACCAGTGAAACTTGTCATTTAAATATCATTAAGTGTTAATACTTTGTCAAGTAGATTTATAACAGTGTCATAAATATTTTTCTTGACCTCAACTACAGTGGTACAAATTAAATTTGTCATTAAAATGTCATAAAGTGTTAATACTCTGTCAAATAGTTTTAAAACAGCATCATGAATATTCTTCATAATGTTTTTTTTATTTTTCTCCAGTTGTTAGAGAAATAAAATCAATCTTCCAATAATAATATTAATAATAATTAAAATTGATTAAATTTTATTTTATTGCATTAGACAGATTCACCTAAAATTAAATGAAAACAGTACAATAGTGGGTTAAGCCATGCAGCGTTGGGTCCATATCGTTGCAAAAATGTTAATTCAAAGTTAATTAAATTAAATAATTACATTTTTTGTTTGTTTTTTCTTCTATGTGAGAACATTTCAAGTTATGATGTATTGGTTTATGTCAAGTTGTTGTCATTAAGACATTTTAAACAATGTCATCTTTGGATTAAAAATTACATATTAATAAAAGTTGTCATAAATGTGCATAAAATCTTTTTTTATGTTCATGAAACGTGTCATGTCTTGATTATGAAGGTGTCATGTCAGTCTTATGAACACCCCTTCAAGTAAAGTATTAACGATCTGTAATATACCGGAGTTGCAGACTTCGAAGAGGACCCATTAAGGATCCGTCATCCGGTGCCTCATCCGAGTAGGCTACTAAGAGTCACCTTGACAGGTGAATACACAGATTCAATGCTCACAAATAAATAAAATCTAAATATTTAACAATTACAATTTAAAAAAAAACGCTTTCCTGCCAATGACGTGTTTTTCCGGCAATCCATTACCGCTATTATACACCAAGTGGTGATCTTACCCAACTTAAGCAGATGGTCTGTTCTTTCATTTGATATATTGTATGTTTATATATTTAACGGAGAACATTTTCTGGAATGCATTAAACTTTGTGAAAATCATAAAAATGCTGCCACTGGCTGCCAACTTTTTTTTTACAAATGCGGGCAGGGATAGAATAAAAATAAATTCATAAAAGAAACACCCCAGGAAATGCATTTACTCAGGTCTATTTTTTAACATGGTGTTCAAGTGTTAATGGGAAGATTTGAAAATAGTGTGTACAATGTGTTGAGAGCAAGCTTGACTTCCTCCGCCTGATGTGGTTAAGCTTTTGATCTGCAAAAACCTGACAACTTTATGTATTTTATTTAAGGCCACAGCATAAGATTCACTCTTAAGGTTTATTTACATATGAATGTATTTTATAGTGTAGCTTTAACTATTCCTAAAGAGGCAGGCTGCAGAGACGTTGAAGGAGAGATTTATTTTTTATTACTATAAAACTACCAGGTTCTTCTTGTGATATTATTATACACGATATGAAAAAATAAAGTGATTTAACGGTTAACCAAAAATTTTTGATACTCGCTTGGGGGGGCACCTCAGTCAATGCATGCAATGGTTGCCTGTTGGTCTTGAGAATCATACAGGGAATCTTGGGTTACAAGCCATTGTCACTAGACTACATAGAGGACAAACATATTCTTTTTGGATACAAAAATATGCTTTAATTGAAATAGACTAACATGCATTATAACAGACTGCAAACTTTGCTTAACCAACAGAAAGTCCAAACCAAGTAACTTACGTATATACAGTACAACAAAATCAAAGAACAGATCGTGCTGTAGGGATTCAGGTCTTTGGTTTCACTGCAGTATTTTAAAAGTTTTTAATTGATGAAAATGAAACATTTGGAAAATGTTTTTATAAAACAACAGCTATACTTATACGTGTTTTCTCATTTGCTCTTTTACTATATATGCAGAAGTAGACTTTTTAAAACTGTGTAAAGGTTTCAGCTTTATAAAAGCCCACAGCACTGCTTTGAAGCTGACAAAACTGTGAGCACAAGATCACCTGAAACATATCTCACACCATTCAGTTGTAGAAACAGCTTTTTATGATGTTAGCACCTCATCGTGCGAGCACTGACCACAATGTAACTTCTGTTATGAGCTGTAGCTTATAATTTTACTGTTTGCATAGGTAATAAGAACTAAGTTGTTAATTGTGATATTAACATGCATTAAAATCCATTAGATGTCTCATATTGAAATAAAATTTATACTTGCATATTTGTAAAACCACAACATCCGCATGGTAAACTTTTATGTTATACGATAGCCATATAGCTACTCATGATTGGTTGAAAGAGTTTCTGTTACTTGATATAAGTATTTACTTGTTTACCCAACTTTAACTATATAGCTTGAAACATAAGTGATATGTATATATAAGTTGATCATGTCTGCTTTTGATTGACAAGTTGTCAAATTCATTTCTTTAATAATTTTTTGTATTATTTGCTGAAGTGATAACTGCATTGATCAGAACAATACTTCTTCATATTTCAATTTATCAGAATAAAATATATTTGGTGTTGCAATGATCTTGTTTTTCTAATAGGACTGAACATCAAAAACTGTCAGAAAGAAATGGAATGTGAGTTTAACTTCCTCTCTTTGATGAGACTGAAATGTTCACACAAAACAGGAAAAAGTTTTGAAGTAGAGTTTCATCTCCTGGGTTATTTTTAGTGGTGCTTGCATTTATGCAAAGCATCACTGGTGTTATTGCTCACACTTATTTAGTGCTGCTCACATTTATGCACATTTTTATTAACGTGAAGCTGCTTTGGAACAATTCAACTTTTATAAGCGATCGGTTGCAAGATTTCTGAAAAAAAAAAACTCAAAGAATCCTTTAAACTTTAAAGGATAGTTCACCCAAAAATGAAAATAATGTCATTAATGACTCACCCTCATGTCATTCCAAACTCATAAGACCTCCGTTCATCTTCGAAACACAGTTTAAGATGATTTAGATTTAGTTCGAGAGCTTTCGGCCCTCCATTGAAAATCTATGTACGGTATACTGTCCATGTCCAGAAAGGTAAAAAAACATAATCAAAGTAGTCCATGTGACATCAGTGGGTCAGTTAGAATGTGTTGAAGCATCGAAAATACATTTTTGTCCAAAAATTACAACTTTGTTCAGCATTGTCTTCTCTTCCAGTTCTGTTGTGAAGCACATGCACAAGACTAAAGTCACGTGACTGCAGTGACGCGGATGACGTGTTATCTATTGCGCCCCAATTTTTTGTTTTTTGTGCACCTGAGCTTCATTTACAGTCTGAGGGAAAAGCACGCTGTAAGTTTGAAAAACAACCTTCACAAACATGTCTGAGGATAACACATCATCCATGTCATTGCAGTCACGTGACTTTAGTCTCGCGCATGCGCTTCACAACAGAACCGGAAGAGAAGACAATGCTGAATAAAGTCGTAATTTTTCGTTATTTTTGGACCAAAATGTATTTTCGATGCTTCAACACATTCTAACTGACCCACTGATGTCACATGGACTACTTTGATGATGTTTTTATTACCTTTCTGGACATGGACAGTTACTAGATTTTCAATGGAGGGTCAGAAAGCTCTCGGACTAAATATAAAACATCTTAAACTGTGTTTCCAAAGATGAACGGAGGTCTTACGAGTTTGGAACGACATGAGGGTGAGTCATTAATCACATTTATTTTTTCATTTTGAAGGGTCATAGCTCCGCTCAAGGATTTTGTAGAAATTGTGGGTAACAACATTTGAAGAGGGTGGTAGGCTCTGTAAGCTCTGTAAGGACATACATCACATTGAGGTGTACATTGTACCCTTGGGGTGTAAGAGCTGCCCAAAATTACCCATAGACAAACAATGGGGAGAAAATCCCATAGATTTAACATTGCAAAGATCTTTGACAGGTCATACAGTAGATCAAAGCAAGGATATCGTAGAAACATGTGAGTTACAACATTTGAAGATGATGGTAGACTCTTTAAAAATGTACCTCACAATGGGATGTAAGTTCACTCTAGCAACCATTATGGGCACCCTAGCAACCAATCCCTTAGATTGCCATTATAAAATATCCAAATTGATATCTTTGCAACACAGTGTCATAGAGACATGCGGGTGGGCTCATTTTACTCAGACATCCAATCAGTCTCTCAAGATCCTTACAGAGCTGTTAAGCCACGCCTGTCAGCTATAGACTACTGTTCACATGAACTGATGTACTTTGATGTAGTTACTGTGGTCAAATTTGTCTTCATTTTAGTAAAGTGGGTATACTAAGCTTGTACTAAATGTCTCAGGAAAGTTTCCAGTTTGTAGAAGCAGATTAAATAGTTTTGTCGCAGGGCTGCTAGCTGTTAGCATTTCTGTTGTCTAAGTGAAAATGAAAGTGTCATAATGGTAAATGTATACGGATACTCAAAATGTGACCTCTGCATTAACCCAACCTGGTGAGTAGAGGACACACGCACAAGAAGTCATAAACACACACACACACACACACACACACACACACACACACACACACACACCCAGAGCAGTGGACAGGCCCGGGGCGGAACTTTACATTTTAATTTTGACACTGTTATTGCTTGGGCATTAATTATATATTACAGTAAGTGACTGCTAATATTGTTGACTTATGTTTATATATGATTATCTTTTCCTATCCTTGTAAAGCGACCTTGGGTGTTGAAAGGCGCTATATAAATAAAAATTATTATTATTATTATTAATTAAAAGCCTTTTTAAAAATTTATTTACAGATTCCTTTTTAAGTTTTTCTTTTAATTTTAATATTGGCAGTATTGCCTCGAGATTGTTTTGAAAATTAAATGTCAAATCATCAATTGCATTTTATTTTTCAATTTGGCAGGAAAGAAGCATTTTCACTGTGAAAAGGATTTTTTTTTTATTTTAGACTTTGATTTTCAAATTTGGGACATATTTGCGATTTTATTTTATCATTTAACTAATTAATTTTAAATAGGCAGAAATAACCTTCTGTACTGTTTTGTATGTTCTAGGGTTGCAAAGGGGCAAAAAATTCGATGGGAACTTAATCTGGGGAATTTTGGAAACTTAACGGGAATTTACGGGAATTGATGGGAATATTTGGAACTATAGGAAAATGTATATAAACTATATCATTTACAAACATAAATAAACATTTTGTTTGGTCATAAGCAGATTTTTTCATGACATGCCCTGTGTCTCAATTCGTTCCCTAGCTCTTGAAGTCGTGAATCAGTATATCGTGTACACAGGTTCGGGCACTGGTAAGGACCATAGCTCAATTGATATATATTAATATTGTTATTTTAAATATTGAGTAGATTGTCTTTTTAAAAGTTCTGTCACATTTCATAAAGTTTATTGACTTGGATCCGGTAAGGGAACATAGGGACCATCAATGCTCACTGGTTTGTGGGAATTTTTAGTGAACGAACGTTCCAGTGCACTGGAAGGATTTTGCGATTGAGACAGCCCTTAAAATGGCCGACTCCCTGATCAGTGCCCTGACTACTGAACAAGGGAGCTGATTGAGATATACCCTTCTTGACTGATTTATTTGTAAGTAAACTTTAATTGAATCTTTCATTGAGTAACACAAAAGCATAATAAATATTATTATAATAGTGCTAGCCTTCATTTAGATATCTGATTTACTGGCTAGTTAGCTAACCATGAGCCTCAAACCAGCAACTCTCAGGGTATAAGTCATAGATATGTACACTAGATGTCGCCTTGGCTACGGCAGTTCATTGGACCGAATGCGTCAAATAGAGTCGCCATCTTGAAACAGTGTAGCACTACATCAGCGTCATTGTAGGCAATGGTGTAACGGAAATAAAATCACCATAAATCATCATGAATGCGATTTTCTTGGTTTTCTTTTGGTTCGTTTCAACAGTCAGACATGTATTTAGCATTGAGTCCAGAAAAAAAATAAAGTTTTGATATTATGAAAATCTACTTTTTCTAACTACAATGCATAGTGCTAGTAGGCCTAACATCCATACGCTGCACCAAAGTTCGTCATCGTGCATGAATTCGAAATACAGGCCCAGATAGCAGCGTTACCCAGATACTTCCTATGACAAGACACCTGTTCTAAGATGGCGGCGGTTTTGACACCGGCTTAGAACCCCAAGGTGACATCTAATGTATATATCTGTGTGTACGTATAAGCTCGACTCAACCATTAGGCTGCTGCCCCAAATGTGCTTGATGATCGCTGAGTTTGTAAATTTACTGATTGACAAGTAATTCAGCAAAATGACTGCTCTCAAATACAGCTTAGAAAAAAAGATTGTTAAAATAGGGCTTTAAGTGCCTGTTGTCAATCAACAATCTAAACATTGTGACCTCTAGTGGTTACCAAAGGAAGTTCTGCTTTACAAACAGTTCATTCATGATACATGCTGTTATAAGCAACATTAAATGTTATTATATTAAACATTTTGAGAGATGACCCTTGTGAAAAAAAAGTGTGCTTAAGTGTACTTTTATAAAGTGTACTTATTACATAAATAATACACTTTAAGTATATACACTTAAGTGTGAATTAAATGCAATCTTTTCGGCGCACTGAATGCACATTAAGTGTAATTAATTTATTAAGTTGAAATAAAGTGTAATAAGTTGCCATTAAGAGTGATTTTTTGGAACAACTTAATTGGTACTTTATTACAACTTTATATTTACTTTCATAATTGCTTCTAGTGTTTTTAAAATATACTTAAAGTGCACTACACAATATAATGACATGAAATTAATGTGATTTAAAATGCAATTTAATGTCTGTTAACAATACTCTTAAGTGTGAATTAAATGCAATCTTTTCGGCGCACTGAATGCACATTAAGTGTAATTAATTTAACATATATCATATATTAAGTTGAAATAAAGTGTAATAAGTTGCCATTAAGAGTGATTTTTTTGAACAACTTAATTGGTACTTTATTACAACTTTATATCTACTTTCATAATTGCTTCTAGTGTTTTTACAATATACTTAAATTGCACTGTTCAATCTACTGACAAGCAATTAATGTGAAATTAAAAATAAGTTAATGTATATTAACAGTACATTTAATTACTCATTAATTACATTTAATAACCAAATAAATTCCAATATATAAAATTAAATGCAATCAGTTGAACTGTGATTTCAGTGCAGTGAAGTGATTTCATTGCATCTTTCTACAGTATGTACTTTAACTACTTCTATTGTATGTGAAATATGGTTATGTGCTTCTCAAAATACTGAAAAACAAATCTAGTTAATTAAATATGTATTCATTTCAGTTTAATGCATTGCAAACAAACAAAAACCACAATGCTTACACTGACAATAAAACAGTTTGGTAGTCAAATTATAAATCAGATTTTTTTGTTTTGCAAATGTACATTTAATAAATTAATTATGAGTTGTATATGTCCAAACAAAAAAAATCTCATTTTAATATTGTTAAATTGGAATCAAACAAGCAACTATCAATATTGAATAATTACATCCCTTAGAAAAAAATAAACTCAAAGTTATTATTTTTTAGCATTTTAACAGACAACTAAAAAAGAACTGCATGAACTTTAAATTAACAAGTCTTTGGTAGGTCACATCAGTCTAATGATCTTTTATTAAATGTGTTTAGAAATATTGCCATGAAAGTGTACTCTTTATGTAGCGGGTATTAACTCACTTACTTATGGACCAGGCATAATAATAAGATCAGAAGGGTGCACCGTACGAAGGAGGAGGTAGCAGTGATAGTGAGCAACAAGCAGAGACAGAAGGTAAGTTGATTAATAAATTATTTTACTTTGAGTATTGAGAAACCTTTCTTTTTCTTTCCTTAAATCACAAAAAATAGTAAACAACAATGAAAATACAATTAACTATATATACTATGGGTGCACCCTCTAAATTACTTCTCATTTACAGAAATCACAGTCACAATCAATGTACAAAGATGGTACAAATTATATATGTAACACACTGAAATCAGTATTCAAGTTCAAAGTTCTTATCAATTGGAGTATTGATCAGTCTTAAATTATCAGATTTGTGCTTCTGAAATGTTTCAGTTCAATAAAGTAAACAAACAAAATAAGGAAACAGTTTCTGAAATGTATCCTCTTACTTGTCTGAAGAAAAATATTTAAAATAGAAAATTGTCCTTTCCTCTAGATTCGTGATCCAATCAGGTCGAAATGGGAGGCTCGCCATCAATTAGGAAAATCCAGCTCAAGGAATGTTCATACGAAAGGAAAAAACATTCAATATTGTGTATCAATAACGATTAACAATTGTACATAATACAGGAAACAAAAAAAATACATACATAAGTGCCATCATCATAATAAATGACAATTTATAAAAATACCTGTCCATTCACGTGTTTCTCTCTCTTTTTGTCTTTCACAGGCACGTGCAACCAAAATGGCGTCAGCGAACAGCAGTGAACACAACGCACCACGTGGTTTTACATAATCACACTGCAATGAACAATCCAACCCGTATAACATCACAATATAACGCCATTTTGTCTCGTATGGATTAAACAAATAAAATGATATGACATTTAAAGTGTTGACATTCGTTTTTATGGCTAATTATAACATTGGTAATTATAACAAACTCACCAGGTCAAAATGAAAGCTCAAAAAGTGCTCAATCCACACAATCACGCTGTATCATTGAATATATGCAAGTTAAATTCTGATCTCTTCAGTTTATATGAACTTAAGAGTCATATTTAATCAAATTAAACACTCTCGCGTTAGATCGAGTATCTCTGTCGCTCTGCATCTCTCCTCTGAACTGAGACGCGATCCGAAAGCAAAAAAAAGGGGCGGAGCTTACAATTAAACACTCCGATTGGTTTACTCATTTCAGATTTATAATTCAGATTGAACTATTCACATGTATTTCCTCATTTATAAAATAAATGTAGATGTATGAATAGTCTCTATTATATTTAAGCACACTTTTAAAATAATAATATTTAATTATTTAACCAGGGTTACATTTAAGTAAAACTAAATTAGACAAAGTGCATTTTTAAAAAGTGTAATTAAGTATGTTAAGAAATATTGTGATGAAAGTGTACTTACTATAAGTTAAGCTTAATTAGACATTATTTAAAAGTGCATTTTTAAAAGTGCACTTAAGTGTGTTAATAAATATTATGGTGAAAGTGTACTTAATATAAGTTAAAATTAAATACATATTCTTACAAAGTGCAGTTCTAAAAAGTGCACTTAAGTGTGTTAATAAATAGTGTCATTAAAGTGTATTCCATTTAAGTACGCTTAAGTGGTCTTTAATTTATATTATATTATATTATCAGCAAGTGCACTTCTCAAAAAGTATATTTTTATTATTTTAAGCACACAAAAAGTATGCTTTCAATACACTTAAGTACGCTAATTTTTCACAAGGGGAAGCAGGTCAAAAACAGGAGTTCAGTTGATGTAAGTGTGTCTAGACATTTCAAACAGCTCTTCATAATCATTTCATAAGCTCTTAAGTATAAAACACCTTCATATATACAATGAGTAACGCACTGCTCCTGCAGTCTGGTGTTATGAGCACATCGAGCCACCTACTGTTTAATGTTTACTGTTTGGTTTAATGTTTGTTTAGATCATCAGAACTATTTCACAAATGATGGTGGGTTCCTAGAATTTACCATATATCATGTACATACATACTCTATATTTACTGACCACTGACTCACCAACTTAAAATGTGGATCGAGTTGAACCAATAACAGGATTTTTTTGAGGTTTGTAAAATGTAATATGAAAATAACATGATGCACAAACAAGAGACAATCATTCAATATTAGAATAGTCTATTTACATTTATGTATTTATTTAGCACACCCTATTATCCAAAGCGACTTATTAATGGAAATATTTTAAATGGCATATTTGAGGTTACAAAACCAACAAATCCTTTTATTAGCGATTAAAGCACCTGCAGAAGATCACAATGAGACTTTGTTTGTCAAATACCCAGCCCAGAGTTTCAGTATTAATGCATTACATGTGTTCATCTCTTAAGCTTTGAAGACACTTTGAAGTCCATAGAGATTGTTTTACCTGAGATGCAATGAATTCAAACAAATACTTTTTTATAAGCTTCAAAAAAAGCAAACACAACTCTCAAGGTCCAGTATATTTAAGAAACATATGCTGAAATTTATAAAACATAGTTAATACCATGTCATAAACTCAAAATGAGACATTAAATGTACTTTTTTTTTCTACTAATATGTAGATAATTTTGTGGTTCTTTGGCACTATCAAAACATTGCTCTGTTTGTTTAAAGCTGCACTTGTACAGACAATGTTTAGTTAAGTATAATGAACAATAAATATTAATCCTCAACACTGTGTTCCTGCCTTACCGGTTTACAGTAAATCTACAATATGCTGAAAGTTTTGTTTTATATCATGGTGTTATAGTCAACTTTTGTTATTTATTATTTGTTATAGTCAAACTTTGTTGTCTTTCTCTCGATCTTTGAGTTTAATAGCAACTCACAGACCAACGATTCTCATTCAAAGACGTATCTCATTGCTTAACCACCATAGTACAATGCACTGTTGGATAAACTAACTAGTTATGATTCGAATAGTTGACTAATGTGTTATGCTGTTGGGAAACACACCTTTGTTTAGGTGCATATAAAAATAAATGCAATGATGTCATCTAAATGTACAAGACCATAAAGAGTTGACATTGTTTGCATACTTCCTTGAAGGACGATTGCATACTTTCACTTTGATCACAAGGTTGTCCCGAGGTCTGTCAATCATTTAACTGCAGCCAATCACTGTCGAGCACTCCCAACACTTTTTATATATAGACCGGTGTTGTTCTGATGCTTTACTTCATGCCACCAGTGAGGAAACCTGATAACAGGTAAGTTAAATTGGTTAGTGTATATTCATTTGAGTGAATATTAAACTTTTTAGATGATGTATTTTAACCTTCAAATTCAGTAAAGCCCATCAGGCAATTAAATTTAAATACATAAATGTTTTTTATTTTATGTGTCATTTTAACATGTTATGTATCATATTGTGTTGATTTTGTGTTAAAATAAATAAAAGGGATTAAAAGTAACACAAAAGTGTTCCAATAAAAAAATACCATCTTTAGTGTTGTCCCAAAACTACACTGATTGTGTTGTTTTAACAAATTTGTTCTTATAATAGAAATGTTTTAACATGAACCTTTGGACAGAGTAATGCTGCTGTCATTCCTGTCAAATATTTGTTTTCCTTTTCTGGGAATGTTGCCAGTTCATCTGGTTTTTAAAGCATTGCAAACCATTCAGTGAACAAACATGTAGCCCGGGCAACCATTGTTTATAAGGGACGAATGCATCATTTGACTGTGAAATCAACTTGATGGGCTTTAAATAAGACTTTGTTTCGGTATCTTTCACTGTATAAGTATAATGTGTGTGACCTGCCATATGTAAAATTATATTTTAACTGGGATATTAGCTTAGGGAACACATCATGTACCTGATGGTGACCTTGCAAAACTTTTTTATGAATAATTAAATAATTAAATTCATATATATGCATGTGGATAAATATATAGACTATAGTTACCTCCCTACTTTAAGTACCTTTCTTAAAATGTTTTACAGACCTTTTAAAAATGAAAAGTATAATAGTAAAAGGGATTAAATGGAAGCTGTTGTTCATTTTAGTCTCATTCAGTTATCACATTGCACTGGACTTGCGTGACTCGACACAAGATAGTAACATCTTTCCAAAGTTTTTGTTTTCATATTTCACTGTAGCTATGTTGCTTCTTCCTGTTAGTTGGTTGAAGTTGTTGATAAGATAAAATGCAGATGAGTTTGTGAGACAGACATCAGACTCCAGATACATATGATAATTTACATGTGCTGATAAAATAAAGTGGCATATAATCCCCAAAATGACAATAATAGCATAATTTGATCAATGTTTGACTTACCAGAATGACACACACTTTATAAATACTTTGGTTATGATGCCATAGATGGTTTGAGATCATAATGTGTGTGTTTGTGAATTTCCGTGAAAGTCACAGAATTTTTTGCCCATTTTTCCGTGGCCCTACCACGGACTTTTTTTTGTGGCATTCTCACGGATTGGTTATTGGTTACTGTTTTGTCCTATTTTCTTACCATTTTTGCTTCGGTTTCGAGTTAGATTTACATAAAATGACATCCCTACCCAAATCCAACTCTAACCTCAACGCCAGGCGACAATGGTTTAAAGTTTAGAAAATATGAAAGAATAAATCAGAAAAAAATAGTATAAACCAATACTTAAAGGTGTTTTGTGTAATTTTTAGAAGGATATCTTGAAAGAAATGCAAAATAATATACAAAACTATATTATCAGGGGTGTATAAAGACCTTTCATAATGCACCGTTATGTGTTTATTACCTTAGAACGAGACCTTTTTATCTACATACAAAGAGAGTCCCCTTACATGAAAGTCGCCATTTTGTGCCGCCATTTTTCTACAGAAGCCCTTAATGGACATTTTTTTACTAAGATGTCTCCGACGATGACATGTTTGTCCGGTGGCAGCTTCTCTATGTGTTTCAAAAGCAAGGGGTGAGCAGTGGACTAAGCCATTGGTTGCAATTCGCAACCTCACCACTAGATGCCGCTAAAATTTAGACACTGCTCCTTTAAAGTGACATACTAACGCAAACAACAAATCTAACCCTAAAACGACGATGGTTCAAAAATAGGAAAAAGCATTTGAGTAACCAATCCGTGAAAATGCCACGGAAAAGAACGTCTGTGGTAGGGCCACGGAAAAATTCTGTGACTATACCATGTAACTTTGTGAGATAATGTTGATCAAACAGTAAGCTTGATATACTGAGACACTTTTGCTGCTGTGGATTCCAGGAAGTTCAGAGGTATCTGATGATCTCTCTCTCTCTCTCTCTCTCTCTCTCTCTCTCTCTCTCTCTCTCTCTCTCGATATCTGTATTATGATCATAGACAAATGCCAGAAATGCAAATATAGATCTTCCGACATTTTAAATATATGTAAATATAAGTAGACAAATTATGAAAACATTTACCATAGTTTTTGCAAAATGGCAACCATAACTATAATGTAAGTGTCATAGTAAAAACCTAACCACAGCATACTGTTACTTTTTCAAATGTAAGGTCCAGGCTACAGAAAAAGCTTTTTACAATGTAAATCTCGAGCATAGCATATAATGTAAATCACAAGATCATGTCAAAGATTGAAATTAAAGTAAAATCAATGATTGATAATTAGATTGGACTTTAGCCTGGATTTCACAGACAGGGCCACATATAGGTCCATATACAGGTCAAGCTGTTAATAAAAAACAAGACAAACAGGATTCATGTGTACCAAGACTAATAATGTCAAAAGAGCCAAAGCCAAATACCAATATTAGATGAAGGCTAAACAACAGGTAAACATGGGGAAATGGTGCTCCTCCCTTTTCTGTAAATCTAGCAGGTGTTTTACGGTCGTCATCATTGTCATTTATACAGGCTACTTGACTTGCAATGCATGAAGAAAGTATGGGTTATCCTGCACGCAAAATAAAGCAAACCCGACCGAAACCCACCCAGAGCTCAGCCGGAGATACCTCAACATGTCCACATACTGTAAGTATAATAATTCAACCTGATGTTATTACTTCTTGTCAATGTTACATCAACCGACACCTGTTGTAATAATTTACTGCGTCTATTTAAAGCTTATTGTTAAAGTTTAATTTGTCTGCCTTAAAGCCAAGGGCATGTTGGGTTAAAACTATTAGATTTTAAAGTCGTAAGAATGACAAAGTCTAACTTGTTATCTCATAATAATGAGAAACCTTCCCATTATTATGACTTAGTAACTCATAATAATACATGTATAACAAATCGTACTGTAATATTAATACTTGACTGATTGTTTTTTCATTATTTCTCTTCAGTTCCTGAATTCAAAAGAAAAATATGCATTTCCACCGCATCCTGGTGATTGGAGATGAGAGTTTTGTAAACAAGTAAGTCAATTATGAAATCCTACATCATGAGACCAAAGATAAAACAGATGCCATGACTTAAAACATTTAAAACACAGAGGCATCTTTAAGCGTATGAACCAATAAAATAAGTTTAAATGAGCACTGCACATTGATCTAAGCATTTTTCATGAAGGCATGTTTTTGGTGATATAGACAATGCATATTTAAACAGGGTTTGTAAGTCAAATGTCAAACAACTTCTCCACTCCCTAAAAAACAAGACTTACAAGTTACTTTTTTAGTACATACATACTTCAGCATCTATAATTTACATATAGATTTTGTTTAGTCCAATGACAGAACCTTCCTGCTGTTTGTTTATGTAGAGATAAAATTACACAGAGGTACACTGATAAAAAATCACATTAAATATTAAAAACACAAGGTATAAAAATTATGTTTCATCACATTACAAAATAATCTAAAAACTATATACAATCTTAACAATTGGGAATTTCAGGTAAGTCCATAAAGTGTGGGGAATTGTATAATTGTTATTATATACATTATTTAATAAATATTTGTATTTCACATGCACATGAAATGTCTTGTTTGAGAAATACTTCAGTACATGAAGGAATATCTCTGTTGTTTTATTTGCACATACAGTAAATACTTCAAAACAGTCTCACTTTATGGTAGCACTTTACAGTACATGTACTTACCTTGTACATATATGTAGTACTTACAGACAAATGTGTTGTACTTACATTTGCATATCTACATGGTAATTAAGAGTATCATTACTGTACTTACAGTGGTATGTACTTGGTAGTTATGTAAGTACTAGTTAATACCAGATACATACTTATAGTGTAGGTATACTGTAACTAACAAGAAACACTACTGTACATACAAATAAATCTACAATATAATTTATAAGTACAGTAGTGTTTCTTGTTAGTTACACAGTATACCTACACTATAAGTATCTGGTATTAACTAGTACTTATCTAGAGTTACATAATAACTACCAAGTATGTACCATTGGTAAGTACAGTAATGCTACCCTTTAATTACCATGCAGATACTCAAAATATCACACATTTGTCTGTAAGTACAACATATTTACCATATATGTACAAGGTAAGTACACATACTGTAAAATAAAGTGCAACCCAATTTATTGTGGCACAAATTCTGTGTGCTATACACATTCAGCAGAGATCTTTGTCATGTTGTCATGATAGCAGCACACACTTGGACATCAACAATACACATTTCTCATTCCACCACACACGCAAAATCACCAGCGTATCACCAGGTCAGGTGGTATTTATATAACTACCAGCAGTTTACATTTAACACGGCTGATTTCAGTAAGGTGCTATGTGTGCCATCCATCAAGTTGAACTTGGACTTTAAGCCAATTTCTGGCCCTTCCATCTGAAAGTGGCAACAGATGCAAGACCTATATCAGACACAACAACGTTTGTGAATCCATGCTCACACACTTTGATCCACGTTGACTGCAGTGTCACCCGATCTTATCTTCAGCTGCTTGTTTCACATACTGTGTGACTTTTCTGACTTTAAAAGGAAAGTTCAAAGTCATCTTTTCAGCTCATTCTGATGACTTTCAGCACTTGATTAACTTTCTGACTGATTCAGCAGATCCTCTTGATCCTCCTACATGCCTCCATATATTGAATTGCTCTTCTACACAAAGTATTTGTGTAATGTTCAAAATCTGCTTAAACCACTAAAACCAGTCCAACAACACTGTGAAAGAAATACACCCTGAATTAGCACACACTACTGTTTCATCTGTCTGATAAATCAAATAATTTACTAGTATATACGTTTTTTTTTTTCTCAAAACTAAAAGATATCAAAACTAAAAGATATCAAAACTAAAAGTTGTGCCAAGAAAGTATTAATACTATTTTACATGAATGCAAAACATACAAAATGAACCATAAATAAAAACAAATAAACTGACCTATAAGCTAGGAGAAAGTTTGACTTCTTTAGAAAATGTTGTGCATTGATAAAACTTTCCCCTTTCTTTGTTGAAGAGTTAGTTTACTGAAGCACTTAAAGTAAATATTTTCTGATTTCAAGATGTTATACAGATGATGATTTTCTCATATAAAGTTGAAAACATGAGGCTGATCACTAAGGAATATCAAAACATTTACAAACAAAAATATCATACAAAAATACATTCATCGCGTTCTCTACAAAAGAAGTAAAGCAATGCAAACTTAATTTACCAGGCACAATATACACAAAAAGCCAGCAGGATATAAAGCTCAAATGTAGTGGATAGTGAGGAAAAAGGGTACATCCAGTCCAGACAGGTGTCAGAAACAGCCAATGACAGAGCATTATACATATAAAAAAATAAGACAAAGGCCAAGAAAAACAGGTAGGCCTACAGTATATTTGCATGTCATTTAAATCTATAGTTAAGTGTCAAGCCGTGATCAGACACCAGAGGGAGACAAAACTCATAATCTAAACATGAAGTGGATGATTGCTAGAGAAAAGAGTCAAATATTCACAGCAGAAACCAAACTAAGATGGGCACAAACAAAATACAGATGTTATACAGTAGTTAGGATAAAAATATAAAACAGACATTATAAAACACAATCATTACTATCAAAACACAGTGTCTTATTTTGCTTATTGACATTTTCTCTAAATCAGTATTTTAATATCAAGAACAGTTAAAAGATTTTTTTTTTTAAAACAATGTTTATTAGACTTATAACACCTGTAGGATTATATAGCAACATTAAAAGACACACTGAACAACAAACCTTTTTCATTTTATTTTTAATTTTTATTTATATTCCACATGTAAGCAGAAGATCACATGAAAGCAAGATCAGCAAACAATCACATGCTGAACATTTTTCATCACAATTTTGGAGAAAAGAAGGTCAGGGGATAAAGTATTGTAGGGTACACAGCTCCCCCTTCAGGGCTGCTTCAGTAATGTAACATTGGACAGAAACAGAGAAATACACATTGTAACAAAACCAATGTACACAAAGTAAATCACTGAATTTAACAATAAAGGAATATATTCCAACCATCACAGCCTTAATTTAAAGTTTCCAGGACAGGGAACCTGGACTAGACCTTAGTTATATCAGGACATTCAAGTAGTTCTTACAAACAAACCACAAATAAACAATACTGGTGTCCATCTTGACACAAAACATTCATATTTTAAGATATATCAGTGCAAGAGGTTTGAAAATAAGGCAGCTCAAACATGTATTCTAGGACTGTATAAGTCTGGGACTAACATAAGACCTGTACATGAAACCACCCCTATATTGACCATTTAGAGAAGGAGGGCACATTGTCATCTTAAAATATTAAGAACAAAGTAACTAAATTTCCTGCATTCGCTTAACATAATATTCCATACAAGATGCAAAACATTTTCAAAATGTTAACTTTGAAGGTCATCGAACATAGTAAAAATAAAGTCGTACAAAAATAGAATAATATATATACACATTAAGAAAACCATGACAAAATATTATTTAAAATCATCCCTGCTTGGATCCTAATGAATGAATGGGGCCAGCGTTGGGGGTAACGCATTACAAGTAACGTGCATTTCGTAATAATATTACTTTTCTGAAGTAACGAGTAAAGTAACGCATTACTTTATAAATGTACACATTAATATTTGAGTTACTTTTTAAAAAAGTAATGCGAGTTACTTTTCAATTTAATTAATTCAATTTAAAAATAAAATAATGTACTGAATTAAATAGAACATATTAACGTAGAATTACGCATTCTATGTGTGAACAGTTTTAGTCAGAAATGAGATGGCAGACCAAAGCTTGACATTTTTTGCGATGGAAATATGCAATTTCTGAATGCATAATTTCTCAGTCATAAAAAACACCTGCAAAGTAAGAAAAAGTAACGCAAAAGTAACTTAAAAGTAATGTAAGCATTACTTTCCATGAAAAGTAACTAACTTACACTGAATGGGGCTAGGCTAAATAAACGCATTGCACAACAATGAAGTGCATGCATTGGGGTTTTCCTTTAAAGGTACAGTTTACCCTAAAAATGAAAATTCTGTCATCAATTTCTTTTTTCTGATGAACACAAAAGAAGATATTTTGATAAATTATGTTTTTTATACAGTGCATTGAATTCCATTGTATTTGTTTTTCATACCATGGAAGTCGATGATTCAGCGGTGTGCTTACCATCATTTAATAAAATATATTAATTTGTGTTCATAAGAAAAAAGAAATTCATACAAGTTAAGAACAACGTGAGGATGAGAAAAAGATGACAGCATATTCATTTTTGGGTGAACTATCCCTTTAAACATTAGCAGAACATTTCTATAGTAATATAATGAACTACAACCGTGTGAACCTGAGAGTAAAATGTGTCATAAATCCAGAGTAGTTTGGTTAAAGTTAGTAAAGCTTAGAATAGTGCCATCTTCATTTGTTTACAATGATGTTTGGTTTGAAAGCTTGAGATATACTGCATCAACATTCATACTATAATTTTTATGACGGCTTAAAAACACACAAACGTTTTTTGCGCAGAATATATAAAATGCAGAAGAGAGAAAATATAATGAAACAAATTACTGGAATAAGCCATTGTATGGTTTGTGTTGTTTGGTTTTCGTCAATCAATATCTGTGATGGTTCCTCTGCAAAACAAAATAGCAATAACAAAACAATCAAATGAAGTTCTCACATGAAAACAACTACTCTGAAAAAAAATGTGTACAGTAACTGTAATGTTGTAACTCATTTGTTCAACATTTGCTTTATTCAGATATTTGATCTATAGATTAAGACTACTTAAATCAGAACTTAAAGGTGCAGTGTGTACATTTTAGCGGCATCTAGTGGTGAGGTTGTGAATTGCAACCAACGGCTCAGTCCACTGCTCACCTCTTGATTTTGAAACACATAGAGAAGCTACAGTAGCCGCCACCAGACAAACATGTCATCGTTGGAGACAACTTAGTAAAAAAAGTTTGTCCGTTAAGGGCTTCTATAGAAACATGGCTGCACAAAATGGCGACTTCCATGTAAGGGGACCCTCTGTGTATGTAGATAAAACATCTAATTCTAAGGCAATAAACACATAACGGTTCATTATTAGAGGTCTTTAAACACCCCTGATAATTTAGTTTTGTATATTATTTTGCATTTCTGTCAAGAGATCCTTCTAAAAATTACACACTGCACCTTTAAAATAAATAACTTTGCTGTAATGTTACAAACCTTTGGCTTTGATGATGAGATACATGTTCTCAAAATGATCTGCTGGTGTGATGATGCAAGAGTATACACCGCTATCGTTTGTTTCAAGATTCTTGATTTTGATGGAGTAGTTTCCATTATCAAACTCCTTGTAAAAAGATTCAACTCTGATGTCGTACTTTACCTCTTGAGAACCTCCTGGACTAAACTCATACACCTTCTTACTGTCATTATGTCTCCAAAACACTTTGTCTACTTGATTTTTATCTTCCGTGTATAAACACGGCAGGATGGCAGATTCTCCAACAAAATTCTTGACGGTGACCTTTAAACGGACTGAAAACAAAATGAAGTTTAAAAAAGGTGAAAATGCACAGTTTTACTTTTGAGAAAACTACAAGAATTTATCTTTTAAATTTATTGAGTTACTCACCCATGTCTATCAACAGTAGAGTAGTCGAGATGTAGATGAGGCAGCACCTGATAAAAAAGACCAAAACAAATAAATCAAAGAGAAACACAACTAAACTTTACAACAAAACAGGTAAGGTAGTTCAGTGGTGGAACCAGAGGGCTAGTAGACAAAGTCCTTGCCACCCCACAGAAAACATTACACTTTTTGATTTTTATAAACATTTCTCAAATCTCCCAGCGGACGTAAATGCATTCTTCAAGCGTGCTGTTGCTGCTACACTTTTCATTAGGCTTGTTCGACTTCATGCGGCGCCGCAAGAACCAGCAGCCGGATGACGTCAAAGTTCCGCGAGAGCGATTTAAAAGCAAACTCCTCCGTATGATTTCGCAAATCGTTCTGACGGTACTTTAACGTAATCCAGCTCTCGATTCTTGAGGCGCCGCATGAAGTCGAACAAGCCTATTGGTTAAGCTGACATGCAGCTCCTTCGTGCTCCAAAACATAACGCGGCAGCACACACATGATCGATGAAGAGCGTTTTGCTGGTATGTAACGTTACATGTACGGCTTTTATTGGTGTTAAATTAAGTACTGTTTTAACAGGAAGTAAGGGAGACGTTGCACTGTAGTGCTTAGCATTAATACTTCAATGATAGGGGTGTCCATGGTTAACCGATTAACCGTTAAAAATTGTTTAACCGAGTGAAACATTTTGCTCGGTTAAGTGGCATCAGGTGACAGAATGCATGCAGACGTGCGCATTTTACTTTCACTTTTGAATTACGCAACTGTTTAAATGCAGCGCTTGTGTAAGCTGCGTTAAATAGCGTATGAATTTGCGTGCAATGCGAGTGCAACAGCTGGTTTAATTATGTGCTCGAGTCAATGTGGGCAGGTAATTCTCGCAGAACTCGCCAGTTCCAAGCAGTGCAACCGGCTACTCCTCCATAAAGCGCTGCTTGAATGATGGGTTTATTATTTTTCTTGATAAAAAAATACAACAAAACGATCTTGCTTATATTAAACATCATGCACATTATAACAAAAACGAGTAAGCACGCGGCTTCTGCTATCGTCTGGTCATTCAGCTCGCCTCGCAAACTCTGACAGAAATAAATGAAATCTGACACCTGTGGCTGCTCTGTGACGTGACACGCGTTCAGCTCCGCTTCAGGCATCAGACACATTCAGTTGTAAGTGTTTGCTCTCTCTAACAAAACTAGATGATTTAATTACAAGAAAATATCAAAACGACGGTGAAAGACGGTGTCGGGGTGGGCAAGTGATCTAACCGGTGAGAGGCTGAAGCACCGGTAATCACCGTTTAACCGACTATCGCGACAAACCCAGCCAACACCCGGGCATCATAGAGAGGCGGCCGCGGAGCCTGCGAGTAACTTCGCCCAGCCTACCATCCCCGCAAACGCAAAAGTCAGTGACATACTTAAACTGCTCTGTCCTTACCACTGCGTTTTATTTCTATAAATTAATTTCGTTTGAAATGTGGTCCAACCAGTTATTAAAGGTGTTAAAAATTAACTACCCCTTTCTAGTGTGTCTGCATCTCTGGGTTGTGGCACGCATAATATGGTTAACCGAGTATTAACCGCTAAGGGTGTCGGTTAACGGTTAATTAAAAACTTGAAAACGTGCAGCCCTATTCAATGAGCATTACTAGTCTTGTGAAACTGACTAATACTGTCACGCCTGCGTGAAGATGCTTAAAACAATAAAAAACATGTTGTTAGCAAATGTTCAGCAACAATCACAGACATTAGGTAGGCTTATTCATATTGGCACGTGTAATAAAGCATATTGAACTTAATAAAACCACCGTGGAGATAGTACAGGGATGTAAACAGCACGCTTTTTTCATGTCAGTTTGAATGACTTGGGTCTGAGAGGGTTGGATTATAATTTTACAAAGTCATCTGAAGCCATTCCATAGCTTAATGTGAGGGACAGAAGTCTATTTACTAGTGCTGTGTTCAAAATATCGATACGACGATACATCGTCATGGACGCCTGACGATGCGCGCATCGATACAGCACCTTCCGTATCGATTCGGATGTACTTTTGAAAGTAACGTGACGAATTGCTGTTGATCCGTGATCCATATGGAAAGGACGCATGTGTCCCACAGAGTACGTAGAGTTAAATGTGGCGGGGTATACTTTCACTTTGCGTGTCTGTCTCGCTGGCGCACGTGTCTGCATAGTGAGCTGCGTACTTGCGCGCTCTCTCTCTCGCGCGCGCATTAAAGTCAATGAGTTCAGTATGAAAGCGTAGATATCTTAGCCTATACTACTGCAAAGGGCTTTATTAGACATGCTCTTATAAAACAGTACTGACCCATTTGAGAAGAAACATGTGAAAAGTGTACGTCTAGAGAAGAGATACTGAGCTATTTCAAACTATAACTGTCACATTAATAATCTGATTTCTATTAAATAGTATTAAGTCTGACTGCATGTTTATAGATATATTCATAGATGTAGAATAATGAGAGACAAGAGTAAGGCACCATCTTTGTAAAACTGCTTTTAAAAAAACATAAGTTAAGTATTAACTCTGGGATTTTAAATATTTCTAATAGCTAATAAATGAATGGCAAAAACACAACTGTTACAACACTGCTTATTCAATGTACAATAAACAAATAATAATAAAATAATAATAATAATGTTACTAAATTCTGAACAAAAATGTAATTCAAAATAGTCTTGTATCGTGATGCGCATCGTATCGGGACCCTTGTATCGGGATGCGTATTGTATCGGGGAATTGTTGGCGATACACAGCCCTACTATTTACATCATTACATTAAAGTTTACGAAAACTCGTTCCGTCCTCCCTTAACATTACATGTCTAGAATGTCTTTAAGCAATTTTTCTTGTGCTGTCAAATAGGCTAGACCTCAATATACTTAAATTTTGTCGTAATGTATTACTTTAGTATTTGTATTATTAGTAAGTAACGGTGTACTTATGGTAAATAATAACAAGCAAATTGTTCCAAATTTTGGTTTCTTCATGAGGTGTGTAACTATAAGGACAGCAGAATGAAGAGAAAAAGCGATATTACCAACTTCTTTCTAAAGAAGCAAAAGTCAGGTGCAAATCAGGGCCAAACAGATCCCAGTTGTTCTATTTTTGCTGATACTTAATAGTTATATAATTGTGTACATTTTGGAAAATAAAAAAACTTTAATATAATCTATATATATTTTGTGGAAAATAATTTATTTTTAGTGTAATGGAACACTTTGTATATTGACCCCCCAAAATAATACCTTGCCACCCCTGTTTTAAAAGTCTAGCTCCGCCACTGGGTAGTTGTGTACACATATTTACCAAAAGGAGACAATTGTCAGTTTCTCTGAGATAAACACTAACTACAGCAACAAACTACAGAAAGTGTCAGCACTACTGTATAAGTGCACTCAGGTAGATTAAAAAAGCTAAAAGTTACATTAGCTGAAAATATAGTCGAACATAATGGTCAATGTAACCTTAGTATCTTTAGACAAACTTTTATATTACACACCTACATATCTAAAATGCATAGTTTATCAATGGCAAAAATTGGATCTTCATTAAATTCAGCATATAAAAGTACAATTATAAAGATCTTATTTTACCGTGTTTTGTGTTACCAAACACTCATTATGTACGGTAAATTGGCATCGCTGGGTCAAAGGGTATCAGTGTTTTATTTGCTAAAGTGTATGAGTTAAGACTGTTAAGGCAAAAAAGATATTTGAAAGTAAAGTATACATCTGTTACTAACTTACAGGTTAAATATACAGCACGCGCAAAAAGCTAAAAGCTAACATTATAGACGCTATACTCAAATTTAACCTGATCTTAAAATAATTAAATGTGCATAGAAAAAATAAAAGTATACATGAGATTTTACATACAAAATAGTTTAATTCAAGAGCGCCCATTTGCCATTTCAAACTACTTTTTTGTATTGAACGTCTCTGTGTGCTAATTTCTGTTTCGGTTTTAAGTTAAGTCCCGTGATCATAGGCCACAGCTAACTAATAACACGGCTACATCTTAATAGTCTACACAAATTAAATCAGAATTCAGAAAACCTTACCTGACAACCATTGCGCATCAATATTATATAACATAAAAATGACTGGAGTTAAGTTAAAACAAAAGGACACTCCAAACCCGAGGTGAACAGACTGATCTGCGCATGTCAACAAAGTACCGCGAGAGCGACTTGAACGTTTGGGTTAGATGGAATACGACTATCGCGGGATTTGGGGTTTAGGGTAAGCTTTCGGGGTAGGAGTAGGATGGAAACAGCGAACCTGGCTATGGAATACAGCTATGGCATAAATCCCGTAAAATGTTGGGTTTGGTGGTAGGATTAGAATAAAAAGAGTGCTTATCCAGCAAGATTTTGGCCGTAGCTGTACCCCTTCTAGCCACACCGACTCATCAGCTGTGCGTGTCTGCGTCCTGTAGGACTACAGTAAACAACAATATCAAAGCCTGTAGTCTTTCTACTTCTTTAAAATCTCTATATCACCACCTAGTGGTGGTTGGAGACCAGGTTATAGTCAGGCAATGCCAAAGAACATTATGCTCCTGTTAAAGTTATTTTATTATATTGCCTGCTGACAGAATAACAGCTAAAACAACACTAAGCTGACTGGCTAGTATTAGCTGTTTTAGGGTGGGAATAACTGGTTTAAGGTGGTCTTCCAAGCCTGGAAAATCAGGTTTTATTTGGCGAGTCAGCTGTTCTTTCAGCCTGACCAGCTAAACCTAGCATACTTAAAAAAATAATTAGTTATAGTTACTTGTTACTTCTCACAAAAAGTAACTAAGTTAGTAACTGCGTTATATCATTATAAAAGTAACTATTTTCCAGTGAAAATAACTATTGTGTTAGGATCAGTGATGGGCAGTAACGCGTTACTGTAATCTGATTACTTTTTTCAAGTAACAAGTAAAGTAAGGGATCAAAATTGCAAAACCAGTAATTAGATTACTGTTACTGTAAGCAGGCTGCGTTATTTAACCTTGATTTTTTTTCGTAAGACTGTCTTGTGTCGTGACGTGAGTCGAGTGACAATGACGTATGACAGCCACGCCATCAGTCAGTGTAGTGTTGAACGTGAAAAGACAGCATGGAGTGCGGAAGATAACAAGACTATGCAGCGTTTAATGCTTGGAAGTACCGACATTACTTTGAGTTTAACTCAGTTAGGTGACAAAAACATCAGCGTCCGCTGTACACTCTGCATGGGAATAAAACTTTTATCTACAGCGAAAAATTCCACCTCATATCTGAGCAAACACATAGCAAGCCGGCACAGGAATGTGAAACTTACTGAAAAAAACCCTGAACCCCCAGCTGACATGACCACTGCGGCTCCATCTCATATACAGTGTTACGATGTAAATAGTCATCAGATTGTATATTATATTCTATTACAAGACGTTCATGCCAAAACTGATGTAAACAACAACAGACTATATATCTATATTTCACAGATTATACGCATTTGTGGACAAAAATGGTCATTGGATGTATTCTATTAGACTGTTTTCATGGGTTATTCACACATCAGAAACAGACTGGATTCGACTTGCGATCGTTATTATTAACACAAAGGTAAGAAGTCCCGTTTATATTTTCCATGTTGTCATCTGGACTTCTGTCACAAATACTACATTTATGATGCTAGAGCCTCTGTATCTCAAAACAGAGACCATACACTGATGGTAAATATACCCGTAGACCTTTTAAACGATGTATAGTAATATTAATATTATTAATGTTTGTAGACAGTAGGCTATATAGATATTGTTAGCAGCGTTAACAAACCAGACATAATCACGCCCACAAATTTGTGCGCCTTGAGAGGTTAAAAATGAGAATGTTTTATTTGATTCAATTTTAGATGATGGAATATGCAGAAAGAATAGAATTAGGCTGAAAGGTCTCTTGCTTTATAGCATATTCAGGTCATGCATCATGTCTTTGAAAAGTAACTTAATAAAGTGACTAGTAAAGTAACTAATTACTTTTGAAAATAAGTAATCAGTAAAGTGACTGCATTACTTTCTTGGAGAAGTAATCAGTAACAAATTACTATGTCCAAGTAACTTGACCAACACTGGTTAGGATACTTAAAAAAGTTCAAATATGTCAAATAACTTGGATGCCCCCCAATATTAAATATGTGAAATTAATATAATGGACACTAAAGAGAAACCACTGATTTTGTGGCATTATGTGACAATGTGAAGTGCTTAATTCGATCAGAATTACTTGCCACAGACGTGGAGAGACTCTTTTCTACCTGGGCATAAGTTGAACGTAACATAAACATTCTTGCCTTTCACCTCAACGATGGTGAAGTAATGCTTATTATTGCTACCTCCAGTTTGCGAACGCTACATTTGAACTCGTTGTACTTGCCATCGGTCTGTTGTTATCCGGTATGTGGAGGGATTGCTGCGTGAGGACTGGACTGCCTGAGTGCTTTGGGACAGCAGCACCCCCTGCTTGTTGAGAAGAGAAAACAATTGGTGCTTTCACATCAGTCTCCAAAAGTCTCCAACCACGCCAGAAAAAGTCACTAGATCAGTCTTAATCGCTTTTATGAAAAAATATTAAAAAAGGGGTCTGGAAAGTTGCTAAATCAAGTTTTCAACACTGCTCGGACTGTGCATGTGCTTGTGTGTAAACAAAATGCCCGTTTTGACAGTACACTTTTGACAATGAGCTATATCGTTAAAATAGGACCCCTAGACGTAAACCCCACTATTAGTCTATAATGGATAGCTTCTTTCCCCATCATTACATGTGGGTGAGGAATTGTTTTAAACATGTTAATGTGTGAAAAAGCAGCTGAACACATATATGTTTGAACCAAAAAGATTCTGGCTTCTAGAGATGATACACATAAATGGCAATGCGTATAGTGAAGTAAAAACAAACCAGTGACCTGTAAATGAGAAAGAAAAAAACATGGATTATTCCAGTAATAATCCAATGCAGTTTTGCGATCTACTACAGTTCTGAATTGCCTGAAAAATCACCTCACCTGATTCTAAAAACGTTTGTGCGACATATGGGAGTTAATGTGAAATTGATGTGTTTCCATTGGGCACATTTTAATTAGCACAATTTGATGGGTAATGGACATGCAGCTCCAGACACTGCACATACCCAACACTTGATTCGTCTTGGTTAACTACTTCACTTAAACGCTTCCACATAGTTCTTTTCTTTCTTTCTTTTTTCCTTTAGATTTTTTAAATCCTCTTTGATTTGTTTTGCATCCATTTCCGATTATGTGTGGACTTAATTTAGTGCCCGCTGATGAAAAAATCTTTGAACATGTTCACACTTTAAAAAAAAAACTTTGTTAACTTTTTCATTATTATTGCTTTTGTAATCCATCCACTTTTCTCATCCACCCACAAATTAATCAAAATAATATTTTTTATCACTTGGCCAAGCTGACCTGCAGATTGTCTGCAGTGCTCGCAGATATAATCACAGATCCTGCAACAAAGTAGGAACTGACCGGTCGTTCAGGTTTAAGGTTTTTGCACATCTGCCAAAAAAAAAATAATGGGAGCATAAATAAAGATTCTGGGTGTTTTTTATTCCCCCACCATTGAAAGGCCATACAATGTTATTTTGCTCTTTAATGAAACATGTTTCTTCCAAACAGGAGGCTTTCAATTCATTAGGACAAAGTTTTAATAAGAAACACTTGGACATAAATGAAGAATGTTATGATAGAAAAGGCAAAACCAAACACATAAACATAGAAACAAAAGAAAACAAACACAACTAAATTTAAACAGCCAGTTAATTTATTGTGGGGACAAAGTGATTTAAATCTCCCTCATCGAAGCTGCCCAATAATATCAAGAGTTGACAGAAAAAGAAAGAAATCCACAGCTGATCAGAACAACATTAATAACAAATTTACACAAACGACATCACTGACTAAATTAATGCAGAAAAATTATATTTCCAACCAAATGTAGTTGTCATCAAGACCAGTCTAGAAAACCCTGCATTCACTTAACAATTCATATAAGATGACAAAACCCTGAATGTTTACTTTGAAGCTCATCATAGTAAGAATAGAAAGTTACAGAAATTAAACATGCATATCAAGAGTTATCCTTATACATATATTTTTTTTTTATAAAACCCTGTCAAATTATTTGTTTCACACAGTATCATATGTGACAATATTTTAAGATCTTGACACTTCAACAGAACATGCAGAACATGTGATAATCACGTGTTCATTTGGTTTGAAAATGTCAAATAGTTTATTAATGACAGTGACTTGAAAACACAGAAATAAGAACACATATGACTAAAACTACAATGAAACAAATGATTACTGAAATAATCCATGATTTTGTTTGGTTTTCACTTTCATTCAATGTAAGTGATGGTTCATCTGTAAAAACAAAATAATACCAATAAAGCATTTCAATTATTAAGTGAAAACAAAATTGCTCTGAAATCAGCACATTTCTAACCAATAATGTTAGAGAACTAATTTGTTCAACATTTGCTTTATTCAGATTTTTGATCTATAGGATTAAGAATCAAGAACTGGCTATTATTCTGAACTGGAGTACACTGTAAAAAAATCCGTAGAAATTGCAGCTGGGTTGCCGGTAATTTACCGTAGATTTAAACTTATGTTATTTACTGGCAACATTTTGTTCAAAGTTAAATGAACATTAAACATTTACAAGTCTTTGTCTTTACAGAGTAAAACTAAAAAAACAGCATGAAGCAAAACATTCTGGGAAACAAAATCTGAAGCAAAAAACAGAAAAAGGTTAATGATGATTTCTGGTACCCAGAATGCTTTGCATGAGTCTGTTATTGTATAGTTTTATTCTGTAAAGATAAAGACTTGTTAATATTTAAAATTTATTTAACTTTGAACAAACTCTTGCCAGTAAATAACATAATTTTAAATCTACTGTAAATTACCGGCAACCCAGCTGCAATAACATTGTAATTTCTACGGATTTTTTTTACAGTGTATTAAAAGTTATATTTTAATCTACATTTAGGCATTTAGTACACTTTTATCCAAAATGACTTTGAGGATTGCCATCTCTTAAATGTTTGAAATGTTCTGCTGAAGCATATTGTTCAGTGTACAAATGTGTTTTTTAGAATCAATGTATTCTTTACATTTTCCACTTTTTTAAATAATGAACTTTAATATAATGTTACAAACCTTTGTCTTTGATGATGAGATGTATGTTCTCATAATGATCTGCTGGTGTGATGAAACAATTGTACTCGCCTTCATCATTTTTCTCAAGATTCTTGATTTTGATGGAGTAGTTTCCATTTACAAACTCCTCTGGAAAAGATTCAACTCTGATGTCGTACTTTATCTCTTGTAAACCTCCTGGACTAAACTCATACACCTTCTTACTGTCATTGTGTCTCCAAAACACTTTGTCTACTTGATTTTTATCTTCCGTGTATGAACACGGCAAGATGGCAGATTCTCCAACAAAATTCTTAACTGTGACCTTTAAAGAGACTGAAAACAAAATGAACTTTAAAAAAGTTTTACTTTTGAAAAAACTACAAGAATTTATCTTTTAAATTTATTGAGTTACTCACCCATGTCTATCAACAGTAGAGTAGTCGAGATGTAGATGAGGCAGCACCTGATAAAAAAGACAAAAACAAATAAATCAAAGAGAAACACAAATAAACTTTAGCAACAAAACAGGTAAGGTAAGTTCAGTGGTGGAGCCAGAGGGCTAGTAGACAAATTCCTTGCCACCCCTGTTGCCACCCCACAGAAAACATTACACTTTTTGATTTTTATAAACATTTCTCAAATCTCCCAGCGGACGTAAATGCATTCTTCAAGCGTGCTGTTGCTGCTACACTTTTCATTAGGCTTGTTCGACATCATGCGGCGCCGCAAGATCAAGCAGCCGGATGACGTCAAAGTTCCGCGAGAGCGATTTAAAAGCAAACTCCTCCGTATGATTTCGCAAATCGTTCTGACGGTACTTTAACGTAATCCAGCTCTCGATTCTTGAGGCGCCGCATGAAGTCGAACAAGCCTATTGGTTAAGCTGACACGCAGCTCCTTCGTGCTCCAAAACATAACACGGCAGCACACACATGATCGATGAAGAGCGTTTTGCTGGTATGTAACGTTACATGTACGGCTTTTATTGGTGTTAAATTAAGTACTGTTTTAACAGGAAGTAAGGGAGACGTTGCACTGTAGTGCTTAGCATTAATACTTCAATGATAGGGGTGTCCATGGTTAACCGATTAACCGTTAAAAATGGTTTAACCGAGTGAAACATTTTGCTCGGTTAAGTGGCATCAGGTGACAGAATGCATGCAGACGTGCGCATTTTACTTTCACTTTTGAATTACGCTGTTTAAATGCAGCGCTTGTGTAAGCTGCGTTAAATAGCGTATGAATTTTCGTGCAATGCGAGTGCAACAGCTGGTTTAATTATGTGCTCGAGTCAATGTGGGCAGGTAATTCTTGCAGAACTCGCCAGTTCCAAGCAGTGCAACCGGCTACTCCTCCATAAAGCGCTGCTTGATGGGTTTATTATTTTTCTTGATAAAAAATACAACAAAACGATCTTGCTTATATTAAACATCATGCACATTATAACAAAAACGAGTAAGCACGCGGCTTCTGCTATCGTCTGGTCATTCAGCTCGCCTCGCAAACTCTGACAGAAATAAATGAAATCTGACACCTGTGGCTGCTCTGTGACGTGACACGCGTTCAGCTCCGCTTCAGGCATCAGACACATTCAGTTGTAAGTGTTTGCTCTCTCTAACAAAACTAGATGATTTAATTACAAGAAAATATCAAAACGACGGTGAAAGACGGTGTCGGGGTGGGCAAGTGATCTAACCGGTGAGAGGCTGAAGCACCGGTAATCACCGTTTAGCCGACTATCGCGACAAACCCAGCCAACACCCGGGCATCATAGAGAGGCGGCCGCGGAGCCTGCGAGTAACTTCGCCCAGCCTACCATCCCCGCGAACGCAAAAGTCAATGACATACTTAAACTGCTCTGTCCTTACCACTGCGTTTTATTTCTATAAATTAATTTCGTTTGAAATGTGGTCCAACCAGTTATTAAAGGTGTTAAAAATTAACTACCCCTTTCTAGTGTGTCTGCATCTCTGGGTTGTGGCACGCATAACATGGTTAACCGAGTATTAACCGCTAAGGATGTCGGTTAACGGTTAATTAAAAACTTGAAAACGTGCAGCCCTATTCAATGGGCATTACTAGTCTTGCGAAACTGACTAATACTGTCACGCCTGCGTGAAGATGCTTAAAACAATAAAAAACATGTTGCAAATGTTCAGCAACAATCACAGACTTAGGTAGGCTTATTCATATTGGCACGTGTAATAAAGCATATTGAACTTAATAAAACCACCGTGGAGATAGTACAGGGATGTAAACAGCACGCTTTTTTCATGTCAGTTTGAATGACTTGGGTCTGAGAGGGTTGGATTATAATTTTACGAAGTCATCTGAAGCCATTCCATAGCTTAATGTGAGGGACAGAAGTCTATTTACTAGTGCTGTGTTCAAAATATCGATACGACGATACATCGTCATGGACGCCTGACGATGCGCGCATCGATACAGCACCTTCCGTATCGATTCGGATGTACTTTTGAAAGTAACGTGACGAATTGCTGTTGATCCGTGATCCATATGGAAAGGACGCATGTGTCCCACAGAGTACGTAGAGTTAAATGTGGCGGGGTATACTTTCACTTTGCGTGTCTGTCTCGCTGGCGCACGTGTCTGCATAGTGAGCTGCGTACTTGCGCGCTCTCTCTCTCGCGCGCGCATTAAAGTCAATGAGTTCAGTAAGCGTAGATATCTTAGCCTATACTACTGCAAAGGGCTTTATTAGACATGCTCTTATAAAACAGTACTGACCCATTTGAGAAGAAACATGTGAAAAGTGTACGTCTAGAGAAGAGATACTGAGCTATTTCAAACTATAACTGTCACATTAATAATCTGATTTCTATTAAATAGTATTAAGTCTGACTGCATGTTTATAGATATATTCATAGATGTAGAATAATGAGAGACAAGAGTAAGGCACCATCTTTGTAAAACTGCTTTAAAAAAAACATAAGTTAAGTACTAACTCTGGGATTTTAAATATTTCTAATAGCTAATAAATGAATGGCAAAAACACAACTGTTACAACACTGCTTATTCAATGTACAATAAACAAATAATAATAAAATAATAATAATAATGTTACTAAATTCTGAACAAAAATGTAATTCAAAATAGTCTTGTATCGTGATGCGCATCGTATCGGGACCCTTGTATCGGGATGCGTATTGTATCGGGGAATTGTTGGCGATACACAGCCCTACTATTTACATCATTACATTAAAGTTTACGAAAACTCGTTCCGTCCTCCCTTAACATTACATGTCTAGAATGTCTTTAAGCAATTTTTCTTGTGCTGTCAAATAGGCTAGACCTCAATATACTTAAATTTTGTCGTAATGTATTACTTTAGTATTTGTATTATTAGTAAGTAACGGTGTACTTATGGTAAATAATAACAAGCAAATTGTTCCAAATTTTGGTTTCTTCATGAGGTGTGTAACTATAGGGACAGCAGAATGAAGAGAAAAAGCGATATTACCAACTTCTTTCTAAAGAAGCAAAAGTCAGGTGCAAATCAGGGCCAAACAGATCCCAGTTGTTCTATTTTTGCTGATACTTAATAGTTATATAATTGTGTACATTTTGGAAAATAAAAAAACTTTAATATAATCTATATATATTTTGTGGAAAATAATTTATTTTTAGTGTAATGGAACACTTTGTATATTGACCCCCCAAAATAATACCTTGCCACCCCTGTTTTAAAAGTCTAGCTCCGCCACTGGGTAGTTGTGTACACATATTTACCAAAAGGAGACAATTGTCAGTTTCTCTGAGATAAACACTAACTACAGCAACAAACTACAGAAAGTGTCAGCACTACTGTATAAGTGCACTCAGGTAGATTAAAAAAGCTAAAAGTTACATTAGCTGAAAATATAGTCGAACATAATGGTCAATGTAACCTTAGTATCTTTAGACAAACTTTTATATTACACACCTACATATCTAAAATGCATAGTTTATCAATGGCAAAAATTGGATCTTCGTTAAATTCAGCATATAAAAGTACAATTAAAAAGATCTTATTTTACCGTGTTTTGTGTTACCAAACACTCATTATGTACGGTAAATTGGCATCGCTGGGTCAAAGGGTATCAGTGTTTTATTTGCTAAAGTGTATGAGTTAAGACTGTTAAGCCAAAAAAGATTTTTGAAAGTAAAGTATACATCTGTTACCAACTTACAGGTTAAATATACAGCACGCGCAAAAAGCTAAAAGCTAACATTATAGACGCTATACTCAAATTTAACCTGATCTTAAAATAATTAAATGTGCGTAGAAAAAATAAAAGTATACAAGAGATTTTACAAACAAAATAGTTTAATTCAAGAGCGCCCATTTGCCATTTCAAACTACTTTTTTGTATTGAACGTTTCTGTGTGCTAATTTCTGTTTCGGTTTTAAGTTAAGTCCCGTGATCATAGGCCACAGCTAACTAATAACACGGCTACATCTTTATAGTCTACAAAAATTAAATCAGAATTCAGAAAACCTTACCTGACAACCATTGCGCATCAATATTATATAACATAAAAATGACTGGAGTTAAGTTAAAACAAAAGGACACTCCAAACCCGAGGTGAACAGACTGATCTGCGCATGTCAAGTCAACAAAGTACCGCGAGAGCGACTTGAACGTTTGGGGTAGATGGAATACGACTATCACGGGATTTGGGGTTTAGGGTAAGCTTTCGGGGTAGGAGTAGGATGGAAACAGCGAACCTGGCTATGGAATACAGCTATGGCATAAATCCCGTAAAATGTTGGGTTTGGTGGTAGGATTAGAATAAAAAGAGTGCTTATCCAGCAAGATTTTGGCCGTAGCTGTACCCCTTCTAGCCACATCGACTCAACAGCTGTGCGTGTCTGCGTCCTGTAGGACTACAGTAAACAACAATATCAAAGCCTGTAGTCTTTCTACTTCTTTAAAATCTCTATATCACCACCTAGTGGTGGTTGGAGACCAGGTTATAGTCAGGCAATGCCAAAGAACATTATGCTCTTGTTAAAGTTATTTTATTATATTGCCTGCTGACAGAATAACAGCTAAAACAACACTAAGCTGACTGGCTAGTATTAGCTGTTTTAGGGTGGGAATAACTGGTTTAAGGTGGTCTTCCAAGCCTGGAAAATCAGGTTTTATTTGGCGAGTCAGCTGTTCTTTCAGCCTGACCAGCTAAACCTAGCATACTTAAAAAAATAATTAGTTATAGTTACTAGTTACTTCTCACAAAAAGTAACTAAGTTAGTAACTGCGTTATATCATTATAAAAGTAACTATTTTCCAGTGAAAATAACTATTGTGTTAGGATCAGTGATGGGCAGTAACGCGTTACTGTAATCTGATTACTTTTTTCAAGTAACAAGTAAAGTAAGGGATTAAAATTGCAAAACCAGTAATTAGATTACTGTTACTGTAAGCAGGCTGCGTTATTTAACCTTGATTTTTTTCGTAAGACTGTCTTGTGTCGTGACGTGAGTCGAGTGACAATGACGTATGACAGCCACGCCATCAGTCAGTGTAGTGTTGAACGTGAAAAGACAGCATGGAGCGCGGAAGATAACAAGACTATGCAGCGTTTAATGCTTGGAAGTACCGACATTACTTTGAGTTTAACTCAGTTGAAGGTGACAAAAACATCAGCGTCCGCTGTACACTCTGCATGGAAATAAAACTTTTATCTACAGCGAAAAATTCCACCTCATATCTGAGCAAACACATAGCAAGCCGGCACAGGAATGTGAAACTTACTGAAAAAAACCCTGAACCCCCAGCTGACATGACCACTGCGGCTCCATCTCATATACAGTGTTACGATGTAAATAGTCATCAGATTGTATATTATATTCTATTACAAGACGTTCATGCCAAAACTGATGTAAACAACAACAGACTATATATCTATATTTCACAGATTATACGCATTTGTGGACAAAAATGGTCATTGGATGTATTCTATTAGACTGTTTTCATGGGTTATTCACACATCAGAAACAGACTGGATTCGACTTGCGATCGTTATTATTAACACAAAGGTAAGAAGTCCCGTTTATATTTTCCATGTTGTCATCTGGACTTCTGTCACAAATACTACATTTATGATGCTAGAGCCTCTGTATCTCAAAACAGAGACCATACACTGATGGTAAATATACCCGTAGACCTTTTAAACGATGTATAGTAATATTAATATTATTAATGTTTGTAGACAGTAGGCTATATAGATATTGTTAGCAGCGTTAACAAACCAGACATAATCACGCCCACAAATTTGTGCGCCTTGAGAGGTTAAAAATGAGAATGTTTTATTTGATTCAATTTTAGATGATGGAATATGCAGAAAGAATAGAATTAGGCTGAAAGGTCTCTTGCTTTATAGCATATTCAGGTCATGCATCATGTATTTGAAAAGTAACTTAATAAAGTGACTAGTAAAGTAACTAATTACTTTTGAAAATAAGTAATCAGTAAAGTGACTGCATTACTTTCTTGGAGAAGTAATCAGTAACAAATTACTATGTCCAAGTAACTTGACCAACACTGGTTAGGATACTTAAAAAAGTTCAAATATGTCAAATAACTTGGATGCCCCCCAATATTAAATATGTTAAATTAATATAATGGACACTAAAGAGAAACCACTGATTTTGTGGCATTATGTGACAATGTGAAGTGCTTCATTCGATCATAATTACTTGCCACAGACGTGGAGAGACTCTTTTCTACCTGGGCATAAGTTGAACGTAACATAAACATTCTTGCCTTTCACCTCAACGATGGTGAAGTAATGCTTATTATTGCTACCTCCAGTTTGCGAACGCTACATTTGAACTCGTTGTACTTGCCATCGGTCTGTTGTTATCCGGTATGTGGAGGGATTGCTGCGTGAGGACTGGACTGCCTGAGTGCTTTGGGACAGCAGCACCCCCTGCTTGTTGAGAAGAGAAAACAATTGGTGCTTTCACATCAGTCTCCAAAAGTCTCCAACCACGCCAGAAAAAGTCACTAGATCAGTCCGAGTCACTTTTATGAAAAAAATCAAGTTTTCAACACTGCTCGGACTGTGCATGTGCTTGTGTGTAAACAAAATGCCGGTTTAGACAGTACATTAGACAATGCACTAGATGCACAAGTCCAACCACTTTTAAAATGCACTACATGCTACTATCTACTTGTCTCAAATGTAGTTGTCATCTTTTTATAAGACCAGTCTAGAAAACCATGCATTCACTTAACAATTCATATAAGATGACAAAACCCTGAATGTTTACTTTGAAGCTCATCATAGTAAGAATAGAAAGTTACAGAAATTAAAAATGCATATCAAGAGTTATCCTTATACAGTATTTTCTTATACCCATAAAACCCTGTCAAATTATTTGTTTCACTCATTATGATATGTGACAATATTTTAAGATCTTGACACTTCAACATTAGCAGAACATGTGGTAATCACGTGGCCATTTGGTTTGAAAACGTAAAATCTAATGCAACACTCATACAGTTTATTAATGTGACTTAAAAATCCACAAACGTTTTTGTGCAGAAATAAGAAAACACCTAAGATTAAAAATACAATGAACCAAATGATTACTGAATCCATGATTTTGTTTGGTTTTCACTTTCATTCAATGTCAGTGATGGTTCCTCTGTAAAAACAAAATAATACCAATAAAGCATTTCAATTAAGTTGTCAAGGGAAAACAAAATTGCTCTGAAATCAGCACATTTCTAACCTATATTGTTAGAGAACTAATCTGGTCAACATTTGCTTTATTTAAATTTTTGATTTATAGGGTTAAGAATCAAGAACTGGCTATTATTCTGAACTGGCGTATTAAAAAGTTATATTTTTATGTACATTTAGGCATTTAGTAGACACTTTTATCCAAAATGACTTTATGAGGATTGCTTTCTCTTAAATGTCTGAATTGTTCTGTTGAAGTATATTGATCAGTGTACTAATGTGTTTTTCAGAATCAATGTATTCTTTACATTTTCTGTCCCTATTAAAACCACTTTTTTAAATAATGAACTTTAATGTAATGTTACAAACCTTTGTCTTTGATGATGAGATGTATGTTCTCATAATGATCTGCTGGTGTGATGAAACAATTGTACTCGCCTTCATCATTTTTCTCAAGATTCTTGATTTTGATGGAGTAGTTTCCATTATCAAACTCCTCTGGAAAAGATTCAACTCTGATGTCGTACTTTATCTCTTGTAAACCTCCTGGACTAAACTCATACACCTTCTTACTGTCATTGTGTCTCCAAAACACTTTGTCTACTTGATTTCTATCTTCTGTGTTTGAACACGGCAAGATGGCAGATTCTCCAACAAAATTCTTAACTGTGACCTTTAAAGAGACTGAAAAAGAAATGAACTTTAAAAAAGTTTTACTTCTGAAAAAACTACAAGAATTCATCTTTCAAATTTATTGAGTTACTCACCCATGTCTATCAACAGTAGAGTAGTCGAGATGTAGATGAGGCAGCACCTGATAAAAAAGACCAAAACAAATAAATAAAAGAGAAACACAAATAAACTTTAGCAACAAAACAGCTAAGGTTGTGTACCCATATTTACAAAAGAGAAAAGAGAAATATATGACTCGATGTGACAATTGTTAGTTTTCCTGAGATACACACTCCAACAACTAAAGTGAATAACAATAGGTAACAGTTACTGAAATAATGGACATACTAATTAGTTAAACAAAAATTTTAAAACAGCGCTAATCCAGCAAGAGTTTGGCCATAGCTGTACCCTCTTCTAGCCAAATCTGACTCAACAGCTGTGCGTGTCTGTGTCCTGTAGGACTACAGAGGCCCTGTCCCAAATGGCGCACTTCATGTGGACTTTCGGTCTCATGGCCTTAAATTGCGCGTTCTCGCTTAGTCTACGAGTCCGTAGGGTGTCCCATCTGTCATTTTTACGCTTTGAAGTGTGCTCATCAGCGCCTCCTTTGCCCCCTTGATGCGGTCTTAAGCGAAGCCAGCACTGCAGCAGGCTTCGGGCACTTTGCCAACCCAGAAGTCCTTGCGAAAGAGCAATCGGACCAATCAGACAACGGAAGGTAGGAGTTCACACTGACGGGCAACTTCTCTACCTATTTCCGGTGTGATGCTCGAGCCTGTCCCAAATACGACTCCGGTGCACCCACGTGGATTTGCATCAAGGGTCCCTAAAGTCTGGACTACGTGATGTCATCAAAGTGTGGACTCTGAGGAGGACCACAAGTCCGGAGTGTGCCATTTGGGACAGGGCAACTGCAGCAGGCTTCGCGCACTTTACCAACCCAGAAGTCCTTGCGAAATGGCATCAGACCAATCAGACGACGGAAGGGAGGAGTTCACCATAGATATGTATAAAGGCTAGATGGCTCAAGGCGGAGTCAGCTGTGTCGTCACTTGGCGGCCATCTTAGGTCAGTGCTGCCATAGTGCTGCTCCCTGCTGCTGTGGACAGAAGGTGAGTGACATACGCCAACTAAAATGCTCGTAACTTGCTGAATTCTTGACGGATTTACAAACGGTTTGGTGTTTTACAAACGTTATTAACATGGCTATAATTCTGGCTGCTTTAACATGTTTCATGAATTTTTTATTTATTTTTAGTATACGTATTCAGTGTCATAGGTACATCTTTGATGTTTATAACAAACCAATCCGTTTGAAAATCGGTAAAAAATTAAGCAAGTTATGGTCATTTACCTGCATCATTAAAACTCAATGCTATGCGTGAGCGAGCGCCCTGTCGTAAGATGGCCGCCAAAATGCGGACGTTCCACTCAATTGGCCATCAGCGCGGACGAGCCATCTAGCCTTTATACATATCTATGGAGTTCACACTGACGGGCAACTTCTCTACCTATTTCCGGTGTGATGCTCGAGTCTGTCCCAAAATACGACTCCGGTGCACCCCCGTGGACTCGCATCAAGGGTCCCTAAAGTCTGGACTACGTGATGTCATCAAAGTGTGGACTCTGAGGAGGACCACAAGTCCGTAATGTGCCATTTGGTACAGGGCCAGAGAACAACAACAGCAAAGCCTGTAGTCTATCTATTTCTTTAAAATCACTATATTGCCACCTGGCGGTGGTTGGAGACCAGGTTATAGTCAGGCAATGCTAAAGAGACCTATCATTCATTTCTGAGGAGTTTATAAGGGTTAAAATGAAAATCTTCAGATTGAGTAGCAGCATTAAGCACTTCTGGTTTAGATGAATTTTAAGTCCATATTGCCGCAATTTTATTTTTGTAGATAGTATTAGACATTCTAGTCATTTCATATTTATTTTCATAGTAGGCCTATCATAATGTATTTGTAAGGAGGACGCAGAAACAGTGGGATCCATTTTGCGGATGTTTATTAAAACAAACCAATCTAGCAAACAAATCCAAGGCAAGTGGGTAAACAGAGACAGGCAGGCAGGTCAATATCAATAGGCAGTCCAATCCAGGCAAACAAAGACAAGGGGTAATCCAAAGGCAATAAACAGGTATACAGGCAGTCAGAATAAACGCTTTGTATGCAGGGTAAACTGGCAATACTTTGCGCTAGGCCTAGGCCAGCTTGAAGCTTAAGTAAGGCAAAACAAGAAATGATCAGAGAAGCAGAGGGCAGCGCCATGTCAGTACTCTGGAGAGGGCTCCCTCTGGTGGCACGGCGGTATGGACGTTACAGTATTATACATTTTTATTAATTTATTTATTATTATATTATATCAACTTTTTCATTAAAAGTTTGATCTACAGCACCTTTGAATAATAAAAATAGTAAATGTTATTCTATGACAAATGTTAAGTGGAGTGCATAATTTATTCACTAATTGTGTAAAGCTATTTCAGTAACTTTCAAGTTTACAGATTTCTGAAACAACAGTAGCAAAATAAATACATTTGCTTAACTTATTTAAAGTGGTGATGGTCATGAGTATTGACAGTTTATATGTATTCAGTGTGGTCAAAGCAAACTCACTTCCTCTGCTTGATGTGGGCTACATTTTTCCTCTGCTCATAAAAAGAAAGACAGCACTAGACATCATTTGTGTTTTATTCAGGCAACAACATGAGAATCACACAGCTTCAAATCTGTGAGGGTTTTTTACATTAATTGAATAACTATTAATTTGCTCAGTAAGTCATGTTATTTTTCTTTTATATTAGGGTATTATCTTAAATCATGTTTTTTTAATCCTATAGATCTGCTCATATGGCTTCAAGCTGCGGAGACTTTGGATCAACTCACAGATTTGGGACAAAATGTGACTATAAACTGTGATCTGGATGAAGAAGAGATTTATTGGTTATTACTGAAAACACCAGATCCTCCTGTGATGATATTACGCACTTTATCATCAACAGCTTCATTCCTCAACAAAACATTCAGACACAAATATTCACTTCAATCTAAAAATCATCTCTTTATAAATAACATCACTATTAATGAATTAGGAGTTTATTACTGTATGAAGACAGGTACACCACCAAAATTCAGCAATGGCACCAGACTACATGTTAATGGTAAGTGATTATTCCGAAATCAATTTAAATTCATATTCAGACTAGTTTTTATTATGCTGTAAATAATGAAAAAGATTGTACACAGATTGTACTCTTTCTTTGCAGAGCCAACAGTAAGCCCAAACCAAGTAACTTATATACAGCCAAATCATACAGTAGTGAAATACATTGACCAGAATGAGAACAGAGTCACACTGTATCAGACTCTTACCATCATACTTGGTCTGCTGAATGGTGTTTGGTTCATTGTGGTCCTGGGTGAGTACATTTCTTTCAGTTCTTCAATCTTTAAGTCTCGAAGCAAAGAAATAATAACATTATGCTATTGGTAGCTCATTGATATTTTAGTGAAGTAAGTTTAATGATAGATGTTGTAATGTGGAACATCTTTTGGCCATTAGCCTGTTAAAATACATAGAGTATTTGTGTTCTCGTAATATTTTCTAAATAAATATCCAATATGATGAATCTGATTTTATTGTGACCTTTAGGGATATTAAAGGTTTTTGTTGTTGGAAATAAAAGATTTGGACAAGGTTCACAACAACTTCATAACACCGATCTACACCAGCATCAAGTTGTAGAGCACCATCAAGACCCAAATCAATTACAGGTAAATGTTGAGAGGAATTTGATACTAAATTGTTTGATAGTTTTTGGAAATCTTGCAGTTCTCATACTTCTGAACTATTCAGTGTTTTATTGGTTATAAAACCGCTCCACTGTCAATATTAATACTCTCTGTGTATTTCTGTTTGCTCTTTCAGTATGCAGAAGTGGACTTTTCAAAACTGCGTAAAAAATATCGACCCAGCAAAGCCGATAGTACTTATGCTGCTCTGAAGCTGCCAAAATTGCAAACATAAGCCTAGGACTAATCTGATCTTACAGTGTACAGTATTATCAATACATCAGGGATAACCTTACATATTTACATATATTAGTTAAGAGGTTTTTATGTGTTTTGAATAATTGATTCAATGTGGTGACTGATGCTGCTTATCCAGTGTGGTTTGTTGTATATATATTGTGTTTTACTGTTTACAAGTTGTCAAATATTTATTGTTAACAGTATGTGTGTAGGTTATAATAATACTTCATCTTATGTGGTGTTAAGATTGTCCTTAAATGTTTTCTGAAGGGGCAGAAAAGACAAAAAAAAAACGTGAGTGTGAGAAAAAATTGAATGTGAGTTGAACTTCCTCTCTTTTATGTAAACGAAAGGTTCTCACGATACAGTTAAGAGTTTTAAAGCATGCTTTCATCTATAAGATTATAAAAACCTTTTTTTACATTTAACAGTAAAATGCCTTCAAAATATGAATGTATAAATGTATAATGGGATGGAGTTGTTGAGGCTTTTTTGTAGATGAGCAATTGCAATAAAAACTTGTTTCATGTAACTTTCATGTATAGCATTGCTACATTCATATTAAAATAAATGTTCATTAAGTGGCTCATGTTCTCATGTTTATGGATCAAATAAACAATTCGTGTGAATCATGGTGTGTTATTAAATAAGATATTCTGTTAAATGCTTTTATTTGATTAATAACTTTGCTGTTTTAATTCAATTGTTGATACAGTAATTTTGAAAGGTTTTTCTTAATGTAACATCAACTCTGTTCAACTTAATTATGTAAACTTGATTGAGATCTTAATTGTTTTGCAATCAAGGCAGCCGATGGCAAACACCTTTTATATGTGAAGTATTGATGTGGCTCAGCTGGTATAGCATTGCACTGACAGTGTGAAGGTCATGGGTTTGATTCCCACACAACGCACATACTAATTGAATGCGTAGCTTAAATGCATTGTGTTAGTTTGAATAAAAGAATACAGCATTTGCCATATTTGTAAATGTAAATGAAAGACCTAACAATGAAATACTTTGGTAACCTTCACCATGAAAGAAAGATGAAAGAAAGAATTGCAAGAAGAGAAGAGTTGCATGCAAGTGGTCTGCAAAATGGTGCAAGGTGTGGTTCACAACTTAAAAGAAAAAACAGAAAAGAATTCTATTTGTTTGGTTGGCAACCGGTAACTAATACAGTTCAACCTTTGACTACACTAAAGGTTTTACCTTTAACCTAGTGTGGTGGTTTTTCTCATACATTTATGTATCTCGGTGGTCTAAACCTCAGATGGAAAGTGAGGCCACTGCAGTTTGCTCTATGCAATGATGTGCTGTGTGTTTGTGCAACAACAACTATGTTACAACAATCATGAAAATAAATATTCACTCATGAAGAAATGTATTCATATTAAAATACCACTTTTTACTTGCTCTTTATATGTATTACTAAAAGAGCATAAGATTAGAGGATCATGTAACTTCAGTTTGTATGAGTATGTCTACATTAATGATTGCTGTAGTTACTGCTATGTTTATAAATAAGTTTAAAAAGTCTTTGTGCCTATCAAAGTAAAACAACAACAACAACAAACATACAACTTCCTATCTATTTAAAATCAATGTCAGAAATATACAAATATGAAGTTGTATGATCTTGCCTACACACCTTCTGTGTTTTGACCTAGAAAACATCTCTTCTTCTATTTAGGTTGCTTTAGATGCAAAACCTCAACCACATAGACTAGCAGGTCTTTTAGCAGAACTAAATGAGCATCTTTTATTTATTTATTAGTTTTGTGAGTAAATAAATGATCAACGATTTTAATAAAATGTGCTAAATGCACTAAATAAGTTCACATTGGCTTGTTATAATAGAGGAACCACTTGAAGTGCTATATAGCGCATATGTAGAACCACAGGTACTGGTGGTATAACATGACTATAGCACCACATACATTTTTTACTTTACTTATTATGACTCAACTTGTATACTTAAATGTTTCGATTTCTTTGTATAAATTCAACATTTGGCTTGATGGCTACATCTGGTGGAAATTTTGTGTCAATGGCCCACTGAGAAATCCCCTTACTTATGTGTCAAATACTTATTTTCCCCCCGCTGTACATTGCATCATGTGGTGCTAAAGTGGTTCCATTATCTTTAAGCCAATGTTCATCACTTTAGTGTTATTTAGTGCCTTGTTTTTAAAGTGAATGTGGAAGTTCCCAGAAGAAATAATATAGGTTTGCAATAATGATGTTTACTGTAAACCTATATCAACTATTCAAATCTTTTTTATTATTATTATTCTTTTTTTTTAATAATATATAATCATCATGCGATGTAAGTAATGTAAACTTGATTTATACCATAAGCTAAGTTTCCATTAAATGTAATATAAAACTATGGCATTTACAGTATTTCTATTAACAGGGACTCACTGCTGCCCTCTGCTGGACAAACGTTGTTGTGTCCCATCAGAGTAAGCAGACATCCTTGTAATAAACCAATAGATACCATTTACATAATACAGTCAGTTGCTTGCAGATTTCATTTGGTTTGATAAATGAATACTTTTAATTATTAGGCTTAATAAATATTTTTTTACCGTGACTCAAATATGTACTTTAGCAATTAAGCAGGAAAACACAGCAGTGTGTTTTGCAGTAATCTCTGGTCTTGTTTTTCTTCTTCAGATGTCAATAATAGACATTACTTCTAATAAACAAAATAACATCAAAAAGTTAAAATTATTCAAATAAATACAGTTCCTCTGTAATAAATCAGTTATTTACTGTCAAATTCATGCTGAATTTGGCCAAAATCACTTTTAAAAATGACTCCTGAACGCAGATAATACAAATAGACGAAAAGAAAATGTTAGTTCTAGACCAAAAAAGATATGGGAAGATAATGCCTTTATGGCAGTGGAATAAGAGAAAAGCATACATTTTATTTCAATTGATAAAAGTTTTAAGGTTTTAACCCTGATATGTGCCAGGGCTCAGCCACAAATGGCTGAGGAAAAGAGGAGGATGACCAAAGTTTTAAAAAATAGCCAAACGTTTCTAAAAAGTGCATTCTGGATTGAAGTGCATAGGATTTTTTGGAGATGTGTGTGTGTGTGTGTGTGTCTTTACAGGCCACCAGGAAATAAAAGTCAAACTGTGGTTGGTTGCTTTACATGTCAGTCGGACGTCCTCCTGGCCGGTCTTTGGCCAATGAAAGCTGCTTTGAAGTCCAGACTTTGAGACAAACAGCACATGTGACAGACATCGGTCAGAGCAAACTCACTTCATCTGCTGGATTAGGCTACATTTTTCCTCTGCTTATAACAAGAATTTGTGTAACAACATGAGAATCACACAGCTTCACATCTGTAAGTTTACATGAAAATCTTTTCATTTGCTATGATGTCAGGTTTTTTATTATTGGGTTGCATTTTAAAGTAAATTGTCTTTATTTATTATTTTATAGATCTGCTCGTATGGCTTCAAGCTGCGGAGACTTTGGATCAACTCACAGATTTGGGACAGAATGTGTCTATAAACTGTGATCTGGATAGAGAAGAGATTTATTGGTTATTACTGAAAACAGCAGATCCTCCTATGATGATATTACGCACTTTATCATCAAAACCTTTGTTCTTCAACAAAACATTCAGACACAAATATTCACTTCAATCTAAAAATCATCTGTTTATAAATAACATCACTATTGATGAATTAGGAGTTTATTACTGTATGAAGAAAGATACACCTCCAAAATTCAGCAGTGGCACCAGACTACATGTAAAGGGTAAGTGATCGTGCAGTGATCAATTTAAATTCATATTCAGACTAGTATTTATTATGTTGTAATGAAGTAAATTAGATTTCTTTGCAGAGCCAACAGAAAGCCCAAACCAAGAAACTTGTATACAGCAAACTGATACAGTAGTGAAATATATTGAACAAAATGAGAACAGAGTCACGCCGTGGCAGATTCTTACCATCATACTTGGTCTGCTGAATGGTGTTTTGTTAATTGTGATCATAGGTGAGTAAATTAAAGTTTAGGCTCTAAATATAAACATTGTAGGTCTCTAGACATGTTTTCATTGTGTTTTTCTGAAGGACTATTAAAGGTTTTCATTGTTGGAAGTAAAAGATTTGAAGATTGTTCACAACAACTTCATGACACTGAACTACAGCAGGTGACCTACAGATGTTTATCAGCGAGTCACAAACCAGTTACAGGTAAATCATTTTAAATCACAATACATATATTATAATTGATTTTTTTTTAGTATTGTTTGGATTGCATTCACATTGCTTATACAAGTATCTGTTATCTCTTTCAGTATACAGAAGTGAACTTTTTAAAGCTGCATAAAAGTCTCTGCAAAACAAATCCAGTATAGTTTCTGTGTTGATCTAATGCTGCCATCTCACAGTTTACACGAGCTGTTATTGATACTTTATTATATCACACCACTCATTTACTAATGTCTGTAGTTTGTATTCTTTACACGAGTGTTTCTGTAATAGGGGACATTGTGTGAGCAGATCAAAAAATGTAACGTTTCAAGATAAATGCAAAATGTCTATAAGTGATGAGACTGAAGTACTGTACATGTAGTGTAGTTTTAACACAAGTCTTCTTGGTTAACAATCATTCTTACTTGATTTGGCAACAACATGTAACAACCAGCCATAATGCAGCTGCAGAGTTGTAGTTCAGTTTAACCTTAACATCCACTCAGATGTTGTAAAAAAGTTATTAATTGTGAATAGGGTGTTATGAATACTGGTAATGCCAAAATGTGTACACTGCCAAAAACTAATCTCTTACTTAGTATTTTTTGTCTCAAAATCAAGATGCATTTTCTTGATGAGTTAAATGACCTACAAAAATAAGTCACGTTTTTAGGAAAAATATGTCAAAATTAAGTTCATTTGTGCTTAAAACAAGCAAAAATATCTGCCAAATATCTGGGGTGAGAACATTTTTCTTGAATTAAGTGTTTAAGAAAAAAGTAAACTTATTTCAAGATTTTTCTTTCACACCCCATTGGCAGATATTTTTGCTTGTTTTAAACACAAATTAACTTAATTTTTACATTTTTTAGAAATACTTAAATTTTATATTTTTTGTCTATGAACTAGATTTTTTTTCTTAGGTTTTTTGCTTATCAAGAAAATTAATCTTAATGTAAGATTTTTTTTAGATATTTCTACTGATAAGACAAAAATGCTAAGTAAGAATTTTTTTTTTTTTTTGCAGTGTATAGCTTGATCCAATGGAAGGTTAAATGATTAAAACTTAATAATGTCTGTTTTAGTGAATCATCATAACTATGGAAATGTTACTGATGTTTTCTTAATAAATAGTTTTAGTAAACTTGGTCAAATTGTATTGTTATTCATTATGTTAAAGATGTTAAAGTCAAGTCAAAGTCAGCTTTATTGTCCATTCTGCTATATGTACAGGACATACAGAGGATTCTAATTCTGTTTCCATCACAATTTAACACAAGTATAAAAAGCTAAAAAATAGAAAATAATTAGTAATGAGCACAGTAAAGAGCATGATGGGGGTCAGGGCTCTGGCTGTCAAATGTAGTTTTGTGTTTTGAGTATGATGCTCTGTGTTTGTATATTTTTGGATTTAAAGGTTAAACATCACACATCTTCACTCTTTCGATGAATCAGTTTGTTGAGTAATGTCAAGTCGTAATATAATGAATGGTTTACATTTTGGGGTTAACCAATTAAACATCATTGTCATGAATTGAACATGAATTTTCATTGAAAAATACTGCTTCAGTTATCAAGTCATAGTAAAGCTATACTTTGTTTTGTCTTGCAGTATGTACTGTACCAAATACTAAAAAGTATCACAAGGGTATTGAGTATTTGATATACAAATTGTTTTGGTCTTCCTTTTTGATTTTTCTTTGATAAAATTGTTATGGTTTGAGAAAATGTCCACACACACACACACACACACACACACACACACACACACACACACACACACACACACACACACACACACACACAAACAACAACAGAGAACATCTTAAATGGTCAAACGGCAATAAGACCTTTGGCAAGACTGGAGGTTTAACCTTCAACTATGTACCTGTAAACATTCATGTATCTCATTTCTCACAGTCTTCTTAACCTCAAATAGCAACAGTGGCTTTGCAGTTTGCTGTGTAAATGATGCTCTGGGTTTGTGCACTTCTGGAATTTTGTCTATATTTAAACATAAAGTGTCACGTAACAAACTAAATATTTTATAACAAAAAACTATGAATAAAAATGTGTGAAAAGTCTTTGACTGGAAACAACCCTCCACATAGTCAGGACGTTGCCAGTTAATGGTATGCAAGATGATGCAAATTATTCTATGTATCTGTTATCATTTAAAAAGTCTTATGTGAAAGCATAATTTGCCCTACACATCATAATTCACCATAAAATTATGGCATTTTAATATAAAATTATTTTTTTGTGTTCAACTGTATATATTTAAAAGAACCGTATGTAAGAAATTTATATCAATTAATCTTAAAATGGCACTGAAATGTCACTAGACATTAAGAAATCATTTTCATTTCAAATACTTATATCACTGACAACAGTGGTTTGGCCAGGATATTTTAATTTAAAAAGTGGAGTTGCAGCCCTCAACTGATGTTTATGTTGTCATGTTGTGTATTGGCCACCAGTTGTGTGATTCAGTGCCGCTGCTAGCCATTTTGGTGCCCTAAGCATAATTCCTTTTTAATGCCCCCCACCCCGACCCTGAGTTTGTTTTTGCCAGTTTAATTTTTTTATTGCCAAACATATATCATAATAGCAGAAAGTAAAATCTTTACAGCTTTAGCCAACACACATTACACATTTGAAAGTGCAAACTTTTATAAAATAGCAAAATAGAAAAAATTACCAAACTTACATTATCAAAATAATCCAGACATGTTTTTCCCATGCACAATGTCACTTTAAATAAATTACATTAAATAAACATCAATAAGTAAACAAGAATACTCAATATTCTTAAATAAAACAATGATTCAGAGAACTAAGTGTCACAGTAATGTTTGCTTCATATCATATAATGACGTTTTATATTTATATATATTTAACAGTCAGGAATTGTTAGCCTAGCATGTGCACTGACTGCTAACGTTAACTTTTACTGAGAAAGTATTAACCACCATCACGTCAAAATAAACCACAAAATAAACTACTGCTCAATATCTAAAGAAACGTAGTAAAGAAAGTAACAGCTGCGTCAGTTATTTGTAAAATGCATATGCATAGGTAATGTTTTACAGTAATGTTTCTCAATTTAGCTTGCACTGAGATTATAAATTATAACAACAAAGTTTGTCATCACAGCAAGTTCGAGGCGCATTACGATTAGCAGCAGCTGCAGCCCATGCGCATTTCCCTTATTTGGAATGATTAAACATGATGGACTTACCTGCAAGTGATGCACGGGCATCATCCCGCAGTTTCTTCTTTTTTTATTTTTTCCGATCCTGACTCCTGCTGTGTTTTCGGGGACATTTCCAAAAGTTGCCTACTTGTCCGTTTCTCAATCCGAAGGCTGCATCCTGCGCGAGGTCGCAGGCTGCATACGTCATCAAGCCTGGTTTATTTCAGTTAACTGAACATTACATTAGCAAGTCATAAGCATATTACAACAATTTAAGATTAACTAAGAATAATAGTCAACTTTATAATTGTTAATATTACCAAATAAGAACGTTTGATGACGTATGCGCTTAGATATGTGACCTCTGCAGGCTGCAGCCTTCGGATTGAGCAACGGCCTCTGTCAAACTTCGTCAGGCGCCCGCGCGATCAACCCGCACGGACCATCAAAGGCTGGGGGCATACTTTCTAGACTAGAGCAATTAAATTATCTCGTTCCCCCTTTTTTTGTAACATATATACATGGATAAAAAGTGCCTAATAATATTTCTATAGGGTAATGAAATAATTTCAGCATTATAATTTTTTTTTATTAGGCTATTATTTTTGGTGCCCTCTCAGCACGTGGTGCCCCACGCACAGCGCGTGATGCGCGTTATGGGAGCGGCGGGGCTGGTGTGATTGCAGTACCAATTTTAGCCACAAGTTTTGTGATTGCAGTACCAGTTTTGGCCACAATCCTACATACTGTTCCTTTAATGTATTTTGTTTTTAACAAAACTTCAGGCTACACAATGTGGTTAAACTCAACAGAAGTGTTTAAACCAAACCCACAGATGTTTTTCCACTGGTTTTGGTTCTTTACAAGTAATGACTAATAGAGTCTCACCTTTAAATAGACCTGCTGTTTAACCTTGCACTGAGTTCAGTTGTTTATTCATATGTTTGATCACAATACAAAATGTTTTCTAAACCTTAAATGGAAACAGTTTTAATCTAGATCTTAGATTTACATTTAAGATCACACTTTTGTAACGTATAAGACAGTCTTTGTTACTCTTAGGATTAGATCAAATTTATATCTTTTACAAAGTTTTTGACCAAATAACAGATTATAAAATTAACGTTGAACACAATATAAGACCCAAATAATATTCAAGACAACTATTTACCCATATTTTTGACATCATTATGTTTGTTAGTCCTGACATTGACTCATGAGTCTAACCATCCAGCTCTTGTTGTCAATCAATCATTCAGAAACAAAACACATTGTGACCTCTAGTGGTTGCTACAGGAACTTAATAAAGACTTAATAAAAACTATTTATCCATGATATGTTTCTTTAAATGTGCCATAGAATAAAAACTGTATTTAGGCATAGATGAATAATAAGAGCTCATATCTGTTAGTTGATCTAAAGTCTTGACAACGTCACACCACATCAACATATCTAATAGATAAGAACAAAAAAGAAAACATGCATTTATAACAACACATCAACTGATTGAAAGATATAAATTTACTGTAAATCACTTTAGATAAAAGTCAAATGCACAAATATAAAAATAAAGTGTGCGTGCTATAACAATAAAACAAAACTATTTTTAATAAATAGATAATAAAAATAAAAAATAAAATAAACAATCCAAAAGACATGTAGTAAACTTACAGAGTTGAATTTGAATAATCCTAAATTTTATTATCTTTATGTGTGCTATTCCCAAATAAATGTAAATCACAGCTAATCATGTCCCAGCCTTTCTGTGTTCATAAAATGAGGAAATGTCATTCACTATAGCTTATCATAACCTCATTACGGCCTGTACCCTTGTCAGGTGATTGTGGAAAAGAAATTATTCTAGATATAAATATGCATAGAATAAACGAGCATGCATGAAAAGTTTTGCAAATGTGTAAATCGAGTTTTAAACACAAGAAACAAATTGCGGTCTTTACTGTATTTCATAAGTTTAATTTGTGTTATAAAAGCGCAGCTTAAAGAAGACATATCATGAAAATCTTACACTAAATGTTAACTAAATGTTAAAGTGCTATAATTGGGTCCCCAGTGCTTCTACCAACGTTAAAAAGATCCTCTTGTGATGTCAGAAAGGGATAACACCGCCCCTTAATCTTCACTATCCAACCACAGCACTGCCATTTAGTGCAGAGATCAGCTCATTTGCATTTTAAAGGACACACTATAAAACTGCACAGTTTTGCTCACACCTACAAAGTGGCCATTTTAACATGTTATAATAAACTATCTATATGGTATTTTGAGCTAAAACTAGCCTATACATTTTAAGATGTGTGTGCATGCGTGTGTGTGAAAGATATCAGTCAGGTGGGGTACCATTATGCTCCACCAGAGGGCAGTCTTTCTTCGACATTATCTCTGCATCCCCCATAATGCTTTGCTCAGATTTATAAATCCAGATAACATTCACCTGTGTCTTTTTTTAACCTGCGATGTGTCCAAACCATCTACTAGTGATGACAAAGTGAGGCTTCCTGAACCCTCGACACCTGTATGTATCGCGAAATTAATTATGTCCCGAGATTTCTCGTGGAGGTGAAATGCTGGCCGTTTCTCAAACAAAAGGCTGCATCCTTTGGAGGTCGCATTTGTAGACTGTATAAATCATAAATACTGTCTTATTAGGGAATATTAACAATTATAAAGTTCAAAATGTTTGGCTAAAAGTAAGCGTCTAAAGCGAAACTAAAAGATGCGAGTCTTTAGCGCCCCCTGGAGGCATTGGTTATTATTAATGCTGGTTTTTATTACAAAGGCTACCTACATATTACCGTAATGTAGGGCTGTGCCGATACATCGCGTTCCCCATTAAAAAGACCTGCTTGAAAATCGATACTGAATCGCAAGGGTCCGATTCTGTGTTTCATGCACAGCTTGTGCATGTACTACGGCTCTGTGATCAGTAGGAAGTCCTTATCAATCTAAAATCACTATGAGTTTGAGTCGTTTATAACGTGCATTTAAAAAAGCAACACTCGCCAAACACAATCATTCAAAATATTTTTATTATCATGAAAATACCTGAAACAATCTGAAGAACAGCGATATAAATATTCATTTAGACATTTCCTGGAATAGTGTTTGGTATACTACTTCTTCTGTGGCACAAATGGCGTTTCTACACGAGAGCGCCCCCTGGCTTTTGGATGTGGCGGCATTTCACCGTAATTCACTCAAATTCATTCATTGAGAAAACGCGCATTTGCACGATTAATCAGCACAGCCCTACCGTAATGTGTTGTTTTTATAGTTTATTTGAATCATTTATTATCGCGTCGTTATTATTATGTAATTTTAAAGCATCACAGTCCTAGATTAGTTTATAAAAAATCAAAATAATGTGATTTCAGTTTTCTATTCTATTTTTTAAAAAATGTAAAAATCTCGTTTTTGTGAACCAAATCTCTCGTGTCTCGTCGTCACACCCCTAGTTATTTGTCTGGTTAAAAAATAACATTTTACCTGTGTGAGGGGTGGTGGCACAGGTTTGCTCATTAACAATAGTTGGAAGTACACACACTTTTAAATACCATGCTGTTAACTTCACCTCTCCTACATCATGCTGTTTTATTTTACCATCCTCCAGGTCCACTTCTGAATTTTATAGAGGAGTTGGGTATGCTGCCGTCTTCTTTTCCTGAGGATGGCAGACCTCTCTTAGTACTCTGTCTC